>NC_084800.1:100568482-100872939 GCF_963169125.1 Humulus lupulus
CTAAGTGGTATCCACCACCCTAGCTAAGAGTATTATGCATCATCCTGCAATAGGTCTCCAGCTCTAAATACAGATATCATAAACATAGTGCCAACTACTACAAGGGTTTCTCACTCTCAAACCTAAGAGTTACTATCCTTTCCTTGCAATCTAACATTGCCCCACACTTGGCTAACCAATCCATATCTAGGATCATACTGAAGTCAGTCATAACCGACCCCATCAAAACAACTGATGAGTCCTTTCCACCATAACCTAATCCATCTCTTAAGATCACCAATAAAGTATCACATTCTCATCACAACATAACCATGCAATCTGCATATCAAATCTATGCCTTTTTAAATGCATCAAGCAAAGAAAAACATAACACCAAAACCAGTCAGCGCAATACGAAAATCAGAACTAGAAAGCTGACCTACCACCACTGAGGAACCAGCCTCAGTCTCAGACTGCATCGGAGCGAACACTCGAGCTGTCCACCCTCTTTTTCTCATCCTTCCTTTGCCTTGGGCAATCCTTCTTGAAATGCCCAACCATTCCACATAAGAAACATGTCTTTGCTCAACATTCTCCCAGATGACGCCTCTTACATCGAATGCATTCTGGGCGGGGTTCCCAATCCTTGTCCTTGGTTGATCCAATAAATGGAGGTATCATTGTCTGATCTCCGCGCTCTTCGACACTCTCCTTATCAATCTCATTTCCTGTGCTCTCAACCACAAGAGCCTTCCCTACCACCTGAGCGTAGGTAGAGATTTCATGCATTGGGGTGACCCTAACACCCTTAGCTACTCCGAGATTCAATCCCTGGATAAATCGCTCCTTCCGAGCTACATCTGTGGGTACCATATCAAAAGCAAACTTGGCCAACCCATCGAATCAATTAACATACCCGGTTACTGTTGCATTTCCTTGAATGAGGTTCAGAAACTCATTCATCTTAGCAGTCTTGACTGCATCACAATAATATCTTTCATTAAACAGCTGCCTAAATTCTTTCTAGTCCATCACACCTATATCTCATGTCTGGGATACTACTTCCCACCATGTCCGAGCATCATCCTGCAATACAAATGTAGCACATATCACCCTATCGTGACCTACCACCCCCATACTGTTAAGGATGGAACTGATCATGCCCATCCATTGCTTAGCTCTGAATGGATCTAGGCCTCCCTCAAAAACTGGAGGGTAATATTCCTGGAATCTTCCAAAAAGAAATTCTCATCTGTTCTCAACCCTAGGCTGAGCCAATACTTGTAACTCCCACTTCTTTCTACAAATGCATTATAACAATTATGAAAAATAAGAGAAGATATTTTTATTCATACTTTTGAGTGCATTACAATGTTAATCGAAGGCTAGAACTATTAAGTAAAGTGGAAGAATAACTAATGAATACGCAACTATAATATTCATGGGCATTTCATTAGTATAATACCCATAGAATGATGCTAAATACAAGCAAACAATCACTAAAGTTATGAACAATGAAGAGAAATTCATGATTTGATGATGAATTTTATCTAGAAGGTTAAGAGATGAAGAAGTTGTGCAAGTAAATGGTTGAAGGAACAAGTATTTATAAGACAAAAACTAGCCGTTATGACCATTGGTGAATAGTGAGCCGACCGTTGGAAACAGTAACCTGATCGTTGGGGATATAATTGTATTCTATTGTGGGATTTTAACAATTCTAAGTTATTGAAGTAGCTAACACATGAGAATAGTTCATTTATGGATGTTAGAGAAACTTTTTCAGAAAAGTTTGTGAGTAAAAAATGTTGGACTAAGTACTATTCATCGAGTACTATTCATAGTGGGTCCCACAGCGGGGTCCACCCCATGGTTCCCACATGATGATGCAATAGTGATACAATGATAACTTTAGCAAACCACCATGCTTAATATTTTGAATATTTTATTATTCCACTATGCTTGATATTTTAAATATTTTATTAGCATAGTAACCCAAGGTTTTCCTATAAATAGCTCTTCCAAAACTCATTTTGAATCACAAAACCTCATTTTCTTTCTCTCACTCTACCTACAAACCTTCTTAACACCCCTTTAAAGTTCTAAACCTCGAAGATCTAGGCGAAGTTCTGTCCATAACGCTAGCCTACGAAAATCTTTTAGGTAAGCTCCTTCCCGAGCCTTCCAATTCAGTTATTTAGCTATTATATATATAGATTATTTTACTATGCTGTTATAATGCCAAAATTTATATATAGATTATTTTACTATGTCGTTATAATGCCAAAATTTATATATAGATTATGTTACTATGTCATTATAATGCAAAAAATTTGTATATAGATTATTTTACCATGCCGTTATAATGCCAAAAATTATATATATTATTTTACCATGCCGTTATAATGCCAAAAAATATATATAGATTATTTTTACCATGCCGTTATAATGCCAAAAATTATATATAGATTATTTTTACCATGCCGTTATAATGCAAAAAGTTATATATAGATTATTTTACCATGTCGTTATAATGCCAAAATTTATATATAGATTATTTTACCATGCCGTTATAATGCCAAAATTTATATAGATTATTTTACCATGTCGTATAAGTTACAATGCCGAAATTGAAATATAAACTATTTGTTTATGTATCTTCATAATACTAAACTTATATAGGCTATGGTCACACTTTGGACTATTATGGACTTTTATTATATGACCTTATTCCCTACTATTATGGACAGATATTATGACTTGAACATTTTCGTATGACCATGACCATGACCACGATTTTTAGACCAGGATCTTGCCATGGACAATTATACTATGACCATACTCCTGGACATAAAACAAACAATAAAATAGGAAAAATGAAATAATAACAATTATAAACTAAAATTACATCATGTAAATTTTATGTAAGTTAATAGTTTGTGTTTTATCATGAAGCTAACCATTTCGGTTATTTTATCAAGACGCAAGGTAAGTTGAATCCTCATCTACAACACAAGTCTTTTATGTGTCTTATGTGTAATTATATGCTTTACATGTTATTCTACCATATTGTATTTATGCGTAAGTTATTTTCAAGCATGTTATAATTATTATGCATAAGCATGCTTAATGTTTATAAATAAGTTATTGAAATAGTTAAAGTAGAGGTGCTGCTTGGGAGACCTATGTCCCAAAATGTAATAAGGGAGACGTACTTCCCTATATAATGAATGTTTATGAGGGAGAAATTCCCTATTAGCATGTTTATGTTCAAGTGGGAATGTGATTCCCTATGTAATGCCGGCAGCATCATCCTCTAGGGCCCAAATGAAAGGAAAGTAAAAGAAAGAAAATACATAACTTGTTGCACGTTTATTTTAATCCATATGAGGTAGTTATTCTGCTTACTGGGCCTTAGCTCATCAGATAATGTGTTGTAGGTAAGATGCCCCAAATATAAATTATTGATGAGTATATGTGGAGCCAACGTGATTGTACATATGGGGCTGACTTGAAGGGAGTGGAGTTCTGCTATGCTATATTATAAATAAACGAGAAACTTGATTTTATATTTATATTTCATAAAACTTTATAATTTACATAAAGCTTTAAAAGTATTTCATGAACTTTGTAATTTACATAAAGCTTTTCAATTTATCGGTTGGATACATCTCTAGTTCTACGTTAAGGTGTAGTAACGCCACGAAAATTATTTATAAAAGTATTAAGATTTGTATGTAAGATAAAGTTTTTATTTAGTTGTGGGTATTGTATGGTTTGAAGTTATGAACATTAGTTTATGTATTGTTTAATAAAGTTTTTTTTTGTGTAAATTCAGAATTTCAGTATTGTCGTATTCAAGTTAAACTTTGTTTTTACATTATATATATGTATGTTAAGAAAGGAGATCGTTACAATACTGGTGCCACTCCTGGCATAACAAAGGAAGAGGTGTTCCCTGACAGAACCTGCTGCTTTTTCAAACATCTAATCTCTTCCTCTTGCCTCTGCAATCTTAATTGCACATCTGTAAACACCTGCTGGAAATTATGAGGGGTAGGTGAAGAACTTAAACCCTGGATGAAATTCCCAGCCTCAGTATAACCACCATCGGGTCTCACTATCTTCCTTGGTTACATACACTCTGATTAAATCTGTAGTCAATAACTTGACCCAGTAAACATGATGAGCATATTCAAAAACCTCCCCACAGGAACAATTATACCACACTACATTCACAAACCACTGCAGTGCTAAAAACATGCCCATAGCATTTGTTCATCAATTCATAACCCCTACTCTTCCAACATACACACCATGCTTCCAACTCTAGCATGCAAATATCATATTCATATATACACTGAGTAGGTAATCATATAATCATATCAATAATCAAGAGCCAGGCTCTATCAGAATCTCATGCTCCCTAACACAATATGCAGGTAAAGCATTTACATTCTATTTAAGCAGTTAAGCACATAACCACATAAATAGTTACCATACCCTGAGTGAAGCTTGTCCTTAGTGACGAGTGTACATGCCCAGCTTGTCTACAGGAACCCTTAACCTTGGCTCGCTCTGATACCAAGTTGTAACGCCCTACTACCCAGGGACCATTATGTTGTGCATTTTAAACAGTGCTAAACTCGCTAACAGAGTCATTTGGCCTTAATCGTGTAACTAAATGTGATTAATGGTATAGGGTTAAAAATTTTGGTTAAAGAAACAACGTTTCACTAAAACGTTTACTGTATACATTGGGATCCCAAAAATATATTTTAAAGGTTAATTACAATAAAATATTTACAACCAGCTGACCTAAGCGAAAAAATATGGTTTAACCCTAGTACCTCTTTAAACCCTCGGTCGTGGTGGTTGAGCAGTCGCATATGTACACATCGTCACTTAAGCTCTCCAACTCAAGGATGGTCTAACTTTATTTTTCCTTTAATTGCACCACATAGCACCCGTGAGCCGAGGCTCAACAAGAAATATCAATATGCTCATGAACAAGTAATAACATGTCACTGAATCATAATAGTATGCCTAGCAATAATAGCCCTATTCATGCATGCAAGTAAGTTCAAGTAAATGATTGTGGGCCTAGCCCTCTTGTATGGATGACTATCAAGTCAATCCTAAGTGAATATCATTAATGATTCGGGTAATCATGTTGGGGCTTGCAGCCCATTCAGATGAGTGAATATCAATAATGATTCTAGTAACCATGTTGGGGCTTGCAGCCCAATCAGATAAGTGACTAAGGAGTCACGGACTTGAACCAGATAAGTGACTATGGAGTAATAAACTTGAACCAATTAAGTGACTATGGAGTCACGAACTTGAACCAGATAAGACTATGGAGTCACGAACTTGAACCAGATAAGTGACTATGGAGTCACGAACTTGGGCTCTGTACCCTAAGCCATGTGACGTTACAGTCACCTGAGCCTTTTGGCCCTGGCTCTAAGTAACTAGCCTTTAGACTAGACAAGCGCTTTTAGTTTTCATCGAACTTAGGGTCGGTCAAGCATTTAATGCTTTTGTTGATTAGATCTAATCATTTTGGCTCTGCGTTCAATACACTCATGTCGCTCTTGACTCATAGGTCAATTCCATACGACTTGTGTCGATTCTGACTAATAAGTATGTACCACTCACAAGTAAACAATGCACCTAGGCATATATCATATGTCAAATATCCAAATATATGGCATTCAACATGCTTACTCAACATTCGCTAGCATAATTATGATCATGCACATTTATAGAGACTCAAGCTCTGATCAATCTCATATTCAACATTCATGCCATGCCCTAATCACATGTTTCTTATGCATCACATGCATCACATACTGGTTGCAATTTTCTTACCTTTGGTCCAAGCACAGGTTAACAATAAATGAGTCACAAGCACGATTCTGTTTCCAATCCCCTAGTGATAACCTAGTCACGACCATAATATAAAACCTAAAAAAAAAATGAGTAAATAAATACCACTAGACCCAAACCTAGCCTTCGGGACGTCGAATCCTACTAAACTGGGTAGTAGAATCGATCCCAGCCCTTAGAGTTAAGTTCCCATGATTAAAAACCAAATCTAGGCAAAAATGCCTAAGCCAATTGTGACTTGCCTAGTGAGTCGCGATTTGCCCCAAGTCAAAGTGCCCCCCTTGCCTGGGCACTAGGGCAGGCTGCGAATTGACCCTTCTTGGGTCACCTTCCCCCCCCCCCCCCCCCCCCCCCCAAGGCATCCTCCTCCTAGCTTCTGGCTTCATCCAAGTCGTGACTTCCTAGAACAAGATCGCGACTTGACCACGAAACCAGCCATATCCTTTGACTTTTCCCACTTAAATCCTTCCAAAAACCTACCCAAACATATCCAAATCCCAAAATCAAAGTTCCCAAACATCCTAATTATCCAACACCAATAAAATCTAAGTTTCAATTCATCCAAAAACTCATCAAAACATAAAATCTAATCAAAGCTTAAAAACTTAGAACTTAAAACTTGCATTACCTCTGATTGAGTCATTTCCCAACTAAATCCTCCAGCTAATAGGCTTCTAATCTTCCCCAGAATCACTATGCCTCGATCCTTGCTTGAATCTGAGTCCTAAAACTCAAGTTTCCTTCGAAAATGTGATCGGTGTCAAAAAGGGAACGGGACAGAGAGAGAACGTTACTGAACGTTCTTTTATTATTCTGACAGGTTACTTCAAGCTTAAGTAACCTCAAGCAAATCCTAATGCCCAGGGTCTCGAAAACGCCCCCGGGGTAAAATAATCAAAATTCCTAGAATTTCCCACTGATCTCACTAATTCCCAATTTATCATCAAATAATCATTCCCATTACCCAATATCCCGGTAATGTACTAAATACCCCTTGACTCACTCCAAGTCAAGTATGAATCCCGTTGTGACTTTCCCACTAGCATGCCTCCTAGGATCGTCTCATGTTGAGTAACCCATGCATAACCAAATAATAATGAAATACCACATACATACCACATATATGCCAAATATACCCAAAACGGGCCAAATTATGAAAATTGCACAATTAATCAAAAATGGGCCTACATGCATATTTAATACATTTAAACATGCATATCTAGTCATATTATGAAGATATTCATATATTCACATAATGACACATATAAATATCATATAATCACATAATTCCATAATTTTCCGTCCTGGCCCCCTAATCAAGGCCCTAAGCCTTATTAGGAAATTTTGGTCGTTATAGTAAATACATCATTATAAATTCGATTAGCTATTTTCTCAGGATTTAATAGAAGTTTATATTAAACAAATAATCATGAAAATAAATCATGTGAGCCAAGTGATTGACCAAGTCAAAATTAATTTATATTATTTTATTGATAATAAAATGAGATTACAAAGAAATTTTGTTTTAATTAGGGCATAAAAACCCAACAAACTCCCACTTGCATTAACTGAAACTAATGCCTTAATTCTACTGATCTCATTCCTTGTTATGCTAATTAAATGTAGCTTCTGGTTCTTGTTATGATTATCAAATGTAGCTTCTGGTAGCGTCTTTGTAAACAGATCTGTAAGATTGTTTTTAGATGTAGTCTTCATAACCTTCACATCTCCCCTGGTCACATATTCTCAAATTATGTGATACTTCATTTCTATATGCTTACTCCTCTTGTGACTTCGAGGTTCTTTCGAGTTGGCTATCGTTCCTGTGTTGTCACAAAACAACACAAGCGATATATCCATATCTGGAATAACACAAAGATCTAAATAAGACTTCTTTAGTTAGACTATTTCCTTAGCTGCTTCAGACGCAACTATGTATTGTAGAGTCCCAGAATGTTTACTTAGCTTAGCTAGATGGTAGTAGTAGTAGTAGTAGTTATTATTAGTTAGTAGTATGTTAGTTACCGTGGATTTTGGTTCAAGTCGGGACTTAGTTGGAAACTCATAGCAAGAGTTATGGATTTTATAAGTTTAACCTATAGTTTAAGAGTATTAATTATAACATAATGTTTGATTAATATTACTGGTCCTAGATATATTATTTATTATAACCTAAGGTTTAGATAGAGCCAATAAGAGTATGACACTTGTCATAATCATGATTATTAAGGAATTAAGTATTTTTGATGAATAGTTTTAATAAAAGAAAGATCTAGAAGCTCTAGAACCTTCCAACAGCTGTTAGAATCGTATTATGACTCAGTCAAAGCTGTTTATCCAATTCAAATTATGCTAAAAAAGTGCAAATACCTGTTTAATATATCTACGTATGCCGATATATCACAGCATAGGGGCCGATATATCGCCTATGGAAGATACGGAAAACATGTTGACTTTGCACGAACAATCGAACAAGCCTTGGGAATACTGGGGGAGGTGATATATCGCCTATAGGGGGTGATATATGGGCTCCATGAGTATAGTTTTGAAATTTTAACTTTTTGAATTTTAAAAATGCCCTTAACCACTTAGACTTGCCTTTGAACGATTTTGACCGAGTTCTGGGCATCAGTTGAACAAAAATTCAAATCTTTTTCATTTTATAATCATTTATTTATTCAAATTAAAAGGGGTTAGTGTCACTCCTTGAACTCTATAAATAAGACCTAGTGCTCAGTCATTTTCTTAATTCTTCAAGAATTTGATCAGAGCCTCCAAGGTGCTAGTGTTACTATAGAGAGATACACTTGGGTTTTGGGTTAAAGCTTTTTCATTCTAAGCTTTTATAAACACTTGGGAATTAAGAAATAGAGTGATTTCAGTGTTGAGGTTTAGACCAATTCATAAGGTCATTCAAGGTATTCCTATTCTTTAAGTCCAGTTCTTTATAATTCTTTAGTTTTCTTTAGTTTCTTGTATTCAGATCCTAACTCTTGTTATTGATTCTTGATTAGGTATTTAAGTTCTTGAAACTTAAGGTCTTTCTTGGTAAGTATCTTATTGATGGTTTAGTTTCCGTATCCCGGCTTTTGGTAAGGAAAATAGGCTAGATATATGAGTTTATATGTTTATGTTATGATATGATATTTGTTATGTTATATGTTTTATAGTCCTTGGGCATATGACTTGTTTAGATAACAAGCCCCAAGAATATGTTTTATAGTCCTTGGCATATGAGTTGTTTAGCTAGCAAGCCCCAATAATTTATGGGCATATGACTTGCTTAGATAGCAAGCCCCACAAATTTATGGGCATATGACTTGCTTAGTTAACAAGCCCCAAGAAGTGTGATGGCCATTGTAGTCCTATGTGATATATGTTTTATAGTATATGTTTATGATATAGTCTTATGTTTATGATTGTTAGTAGATTTTCCTTGCTGGCACTAAGCTCACTTCTTTATTTTTAGTGTGATGCAGGAAAATGATTATGGAGGCGGAATGATTCTTGGTAGCTTGGCTTGTGTGTTTAGGATGAATTGAATGAATGGACTGCAAGTCGATCGAGGACGAAGTTATTTATTTTAGTCTTTTAAATTATGTTTTCTTAATGTAATTCTGCAATTAGTATTTAAATAATGTTTTATATTTTGCAAACAATGTGATCCCATACCCTATCATATTTTATTTTACACTTTTATGTTATTGATACAATAATTATTTTAGAGTTTTAATAAAGTTATGATTATTTCTTATGTATGTTTTCTCCAAAAGTAGTAGCTAAGTCTAGTAGTTTTTAATGGTCCAAGGTCTTAGAAATAGTTGGGTCATTACAGTTGGTATCAGAGCCAGGTTCCATATGCATGAAGTTCTCCTTGATACACACGCTCAAGCTCCGAATTTAACTGCCAATGTAAGTGTTTATGTTATAATGTTTATGTGTTTAGCTAACGTTTTAGCCTTATGTTTTCAGTTAAGAATGGATGGAGCCTTAACCTATGAGGATATCCGAGCCATTAAGGCCTTGAAAAGAATTAGAGATCCAAGAAATACAGTAGGAGTGCTAGAAAGAATCACTCGGAGATTACTCTTATTCCACAATGAGATAGGTCACCTCCAAACAACAAAACAAATCATGATGAGAGCAACGGAGCAATATGTTTTAATGATTAGACTTTTTAAAGATTATCCTACTGTAATTGCAGCTTTAGAAGAAATATGGGAGGCTATAGATGATGAAGATGAGTTACCGGTAGCTATGAGATATTATTTTCTCATACTTAGGTTCACCTATAAGATGGAATTCCAATTCACAAATGAGCAAAAATATAGAATCTTTACGAATCTTCCTAGAGGAAATTTTGAGGCTCAAGATAATGATGATTATGAGGAGATAGATGATGATATGTTAGATGAAGCGTCAGATGTAGAAGATCCTGATTTTTAGATTAGATTAGTTTCTTTATTATCTTTGCATTTATGATTATATATAGTGAAAACCTTTTTTTTCCAAATAAATATCATTGTTATTTTTGAATGACATTTATGAGTTTGATTTTTTTTTACAATCATAATAAATAATAAATTTAATAAATAATGACCAAGTTCGGTGAGGGTGGATACAAATCAATGGATCGGGTTCTATATTGAGAGTTAGTGGGCCAGTAGTAGTGGGAATGATTTTACTGATCCCAACCCTCTCTCAATATGGTTAACTTTGAAACTACGATGAGTTTCGAGCCTGAGAATTAAGTCATATATGATAATTAGAAGCACACTTAGAAAATAATAAAGATGGCTTATATTTTTTCTAAGTATAGAAACACACCCTAATTATAAAGAAGGCTTATATAATTCTTTTCATAAGAAGTCATAATTAATAGGTCCGAGTTATGTTTGCTTAGATTAAGTTTTGTTTTAGAGCCTATTATGGTAAGTTCTAACATGTTTTTCTCGACTGTTAGAACTCTGCTGAAGATGTCGCTCAGAAAATCTGCACGCACTAATGCCAATGCCTCCAGCACCTCTGCTGAAAATAATGAAGCCCCTCCAGTTCGCAGAAGAGGAGTGTGTGCTACCAATGCTGCTGCTAACCGAAGTGCGCCGACGCCGCCGATTGAAAACACTGCAGAAATTGCAAGACTTCGACAACAAGTGGAGGAATTGCTACAACAACAACGACAACAGGCTCAGCCGCAGCCTCAGACTCAACTTCCGCCTCAGCCGCAACCGCAGCCTCAGCAAATGGCTCAAGCACCCCATCAAGTAGGTCCATATGGGGGATGGCCAATGGTAAACTATGCGCCCTACCTAGCTCTGCACATGGAGCCAATCTGCGAGCGATTTGATAAGCAACACGCTCCAAACTTTGAAGGGATAACCGACCCCTTCGAGGAAGAAGAATGGCTTAGAAATGTGGAGCCGATCCTAGCGCACATGAATCTCGGTAACGCGGACCGCATATCCTGCGTTTCAACCATACTAAAGAAGGATGCTAGAATATGGTGGGACTTAGTTCAGCAGACTCACGACGTTGCCACCATGACATGGACCAGATTTGTGGAGCTGTTCCACAAAAAGTACTACAACTCACAGTCATCGCTACAAGGGTCGAGGAGTTTGCCAGTCTGAAGCAGGGCAACTTGACGGTAGCAGAGTATGCTCGGCAGTTCGACCGATTAGCCAAGTTTTCATCGGAATTTGTTCCAACTGACTTTCTGAGGGTTACCAAGTTCATTAGAGGACTTAGACCAAAGACTGAGCTAGGGGTTAAGCTAGAAAATCCTGGAACTACTACTTACGCCAATGTTCTAGAAACAACGATAGAAGCAGAAAGGCTTCAGGCGAATGTTAGTAAAGAGGAGGCCAGTAAGCCAAAACCTAAGCAGCAAAGTCAATCTCAGAATGGTCGGAACAACAATCACAACAGCCATTAGTCCAGCAACAATAGTAATGGTCAGAAAAGAAGGCATCTTGACAACAAGCAGTCTGACAACGATAAAAGAGCACGGAAAAAAAATGGAGGTAGTAGGTCGAGTTATGTAGAATACCCACAATGTAGCGACCTAAATTTGCTAATAAGGCTTGGAGCCTTGATTAGTGTGCCTGGAGGGAAATAATTGTTATACTGTATTAATTTATGTGAATTTAATGAATATGTGATTAGAATGCATGTTTAGGTGATTAAATATGCAAGTGGGTCCCATTTGATAGTTTGGAGCAAATTGGTAATTTTAGCCCGTTGAGGGCATAAATGTAATAAATGTAATATATGTGATATTTTCGATATAATGGTGATATATTTGTGATGCACGATCCGAGACGGTCCTAGAGAGCTATTCCGCTTAAAGTCACAATGGGATTTAATACCCGGCGCGGGAGGAGCGGGGGGAGGAGCCTAGGGGTATTCCAGGAATATTATAAATTTAGTTGGGGACTTTTAATTAATGGTTAATGGTATTTTAGCAGCTTGGGTAACCATAGGTAACCATTGAGGATAGTTACTTTAAGTGAGAAAATGGTATGTTTGTAAGAGGTTAGGAAAGGTTTAAGTTGCCCTTGAGGATTAGTTAGAATATGGGTTAGATGGAAGGGTAAATGGGTCTTTTGGCAGGTGGGTATGTTGGGATAAGGCTGAGGGAATTTTAGAACAGTTTAGAAAGGGCAAGGAAAGAGGAATAACATAGAATCTCTCAGCTCACTCTCTCTTCCATGCGATTTTCCTCTCCCTCTCCTTGGTGATTGAAGACTTGCTGAGTTTTGAGGCTTAAGGGCTAGTGAATTGAAGGAATTTGGCTGCTGTGGCTAGGAAAGTTGGCCCAAAGGTGTGCCAAGGTCAGAGGTAAAGATTTCATCTCTATTTTCTTTGAGTTTCTAAGCTTGATTTTTAAAGATTGACAATGGAAGATGAAGGTTGGTTTATGGCTGGTTAGTGTGGGAATTTAGTTTGGGAAGAAGAGGAAATAGCTTGGAGTTGGATTTGGAGGAGGCTCGGGGACGAATCTCTACTTGAGGTAAGGGTTTCATGCATCTCTGTTTGGTTGATTGCTGGTGTGGTTTAAGAATTCTGAGGGATGGTTTAAGTTTTACAAGTTCTAGTTTAAGTTTCTGAAGTTTTAAACTAAATTATGAATTGTAGGTTTGATTGTGTGTTTGAGCTTGTTGTTGATGTTTTTGAGTTGTTAGATGGTTTATTTGGGGTTTTGAATTGAATTTGGGACTTAGGTAAGCCTTGGTATTGTTTTGGGAGTGTTTTGGCTCGGGGAAAACGTTTGGAGAAACCCAGATTTCTGGGTTTGCGAAGGGGCGCCGCGACCCTGTTCTTCTGCGCTGCGGCGCTAGGTTGCATCAGGGAAGGGAGCCACGCTAGGCGCCGCGGCCCTTAAGGGCTAGTGCCGCGGTGCTAGGCCATTTCTGGGCAGGGGAAAATTTTAGTTTTTAGGCTTTTGCCTAGGGGGCTCGGGGGACGCTTCCGCCACCTTGTGTGGGGATCCGGGAGGTCCCGAGAGCTCGGGATTGGTTCCGGGAGATGTTTTTGAATTGGTTAGTAATGGGAGTGATATGTATGTGTTGTGACTAGGTTCTCGGTGAGGCTCGAACTAGAGGGTCGTGCTAGAGGGTTCAGTGCTCAAGAAGCTCGGGACACAGGTAAGAAAACTATTGTACCCATAGAGCAGGGCAAGGCCCCATAGTTGTGTTGCAGGGCACGGCCCTATATGATTATGTGTTGGGTGTAGCCCATTGATTATGTTAGTATATGCTTAAGATATGTTTAATTAAGCTGTGTATGCATATTTGTGATTGGTCGGCAAGGGCCGGGAACGGTGAAGGCCGGGAACGGCGAAGGCCGAGAACAGCAAGGGGCCGAGAGCAGCGTTTAGCACGCGGAGTGCGAGTTGCCAGGGTAAGACCCTAAAGGATACCTGGGATATCCCTACGGTGTAGACCACGATCCATGGCCTAGTAAAGCGCCTGGGACGGCTTAGCCATATGTGTTTAGCCTGTTGGCGAATTTGTTATATGTTGAGTGGTTTGTATGCATATGTTATCTGTTTGTGTGGGGTTTTCTTGCTGGGCTTTGGCTCACGGGTGCTCTATGGTGCAGGTAAGGGCAAAGAGAAAGTCAACCGACCATGAGTATGGAGAGCGTGAGGCGGCGCGTACATGTCTGGTCTGCCTGGCTGCCATGGCCAGGGGTATTTTTGGAAGTTATTTGTAAAGAACCCTATTTTGTCGTATAGTCGACTTAAAGTATATTTTGAGTTGTAAATATTTATAAACAGTATTTTGGGATCCCAAATGTTAAATAATTTATGTTTTCAATAAATGGAATTATTTCAAAGTTTATGACTCTGTTTAAGGTTTGATTACACGTTTGACTTAAAACCTCGATTAGCTAGTTAAAAGAACATTTTGAACTCACTTAGTAACAACTCTAAGGAAGTAGGGCGTTACAACTTGGTATCAAAGCGAGACAAGGTTTATTGGTTCTAGAGATTGATCGAACATCTACGCTCGCTGTCAGTGATAAGCTCGACTCAGGGTTGGTTGGTATGATTGATTATATGCTTGAATATGTGCCTGAATGCCCTGTTTGCCTGCTTATTTCATATAGAGCATGATGAATGAGTTAACATATGCATGATGCCAGGGCATGGCCCATTGTGTGTTATATGCTATCTGTATGTTATCTGGATTATTGTTTATTGTTGGCTGTTGTGATTGGGAGGTGGTATTGGATTTTGTTATCATGGCTGATGAGCGGCGTCGTTGGTTTCAGGCATATAGTCGTGATGCCTTGACAATCATCTAGACTCAGCGGCAGTCAGGCCGAGGATGACAATCAGGGTTAGGACCCTCCACCTGCCCCACAGAATTGGCAAGAGATGTTTGCTGAAATGGAAGCAAGGTTGCAGAGAACAGAAGATGAACTTTGTCAGTTGAGGCAACAGGCCCCTCCACAGGTCACTGGGCTGCCAATTCAGCAGGGTGCGGTGCCAGTGCCGGTTCAGCCTGTGGTTGAGAATAGGTGGGAACCTTTGTATGAAAGGTTTAGGAAGCAGCATCCTCCCACCTTTAAGGGTGGACCAAACCCACTGTGGGCAGAGCAGTGGATGAATATGGTTTCCTCTATCCTGGATTTCATGAGGGTTGAGGGAAACGAGAGAGTTGCATGTGCCAGTTATATGTTTAGAGAGGATGCCCGCATCTGGTGGGATGTTGTGGTTCAGAGAAGGAATGTGGCAGTCATGACCTGGGAAGAATTCAAGAATATCTTTAACGAGAAATACTACAGTATAGCAGTCCGAGCTGCAAAGGTTGACGAGTTCATCAACCTGACTCAGAACCGGTTGACCATGACAGAGTATGCACTGAAATTCGATCGATTGGCAAAGTTTGCGCCAGATTTAGTGCCGACTGATGCGGCAAGGAGAGACAGATTTGTACGGGGGCTGAATGTTATGATCGCCCGTGATGTGAAGATCACCTTGGATCCAGGGACTACTACCTATGCTCAGTTTGTGGACAAGGCCCTTACAGCTGAGGGGGCCGAGGACCAGATCTGGAGAGAGAGCGCTTTTAGGCGCGATGCTAGGAGGACAGTGCCTCCTTTTGCTGGATCCAGTCGGGGTAGTGACCCCAGTGAGCAAAAGAGGAAGGCCCCAGATTCCTTCGTTCCTCCCAGTTCTGATAGGAGGGCACGAGGTGCTTATAGTGGCCGTCAGAGTGGAAGTGACAACTGGAGGAGTTTTCCAGTGTGTCCTCGGTGTAGACGCCAACATTAGGGTGAGTGTAGGATCAGGGCCTGCTTTGTCTATGGGAGTGCCAATCATTTGAAGAAGGACTGCCCACAAGTTAGGAAGGAGGAGCTGAAGCAGGGTGACAGTCTCGCTCCTGCCAGAGTGTTTACCTTGACTCAGATTGAGGCGGAGGCTAGCCCCTCAGTTGTGATAGGTCAGATTTCTAGTGCTGGGTCTTTGTATACTGCATTGTTTGATTCAGGAGCTACCCATTTGTTTGTGTCTGCTAGGGTGATAGATCAGCTATGTAGACCTAGTGTTGTGTATGCTAGGGGCTTTCAGACTTTGTTGCCGACTGAGGATCTGGTAGTCTCTATGAGATGGATTAGAGCTTTACCAGTAGAGGTAGATGGTAGGGAATTGTCTGTTGATCTGATTGAGCTAGCAATACATGACTTTGATATGATTTTAGGAATGGATTGGTTAGCAAAATATGGGGCAACGATCGACTGCAAGCGCAAGATGGTGACTTTTGAACCAGAAAGGGAGGTGCCCTTTGTATTTGTGGGGATGTCTAGTGGACCGCGAATACCTATTATTTCAGCCTTGAGGGCTAGAGACCTGATGCAGGAAGGTTGCATAGGATTCCTAGAAAATTTTGTGGACATCTCTAGGGTTAAGTCGGTTGGACCAGGTGAGACTAGATTGGTGTGTGAATTTCCAGGCTTATTTCTAGCAGATCTGCCAGGTTTGCCGCCGCAGCGGGAGATTGACATTATTATTGAGTTAGCGCCAGGGGTGGAGTTAGTATCTAGGACGCCTTACAGAATGGCTCCAGCAGAGTTAAGGAATTAAAGATTCAGTTGCAAGAATTACTTGATTTGGGGTTTATCAGACCGAGTTTCTCGCCATGGGGTGCTCCAGTGTTGTTTGTTAAGAAGAAGGATGGATCTCTCAAGATGTGTATTGACTACAGGGAGCTGAATAAGTTAACCATTAAGAATAAGTATCCACTGCCTAGGATCGATGATTTATTTGATCAGTTACAGGGGAGTACGGTGTTTTATAAGATTGAACTCCGGTCAGGTTACCATCAGTTAAGGATCAAAGAAGAGGACATACCAAAGACTGCTTTCCGCATGAGGTATGGGCACTATGAAAATCTGGTTATGTCCTTTGGATTAACCAATGCCCCAGCAGCTTTTATGGATATGATGAATAGGGTTTTCAAGGACTCTCTAGATAAGTTTGTAATTGTATTCATCGACGACATTTTGGTGTACTCTCAGTCAGAGACAGAGCACGAGCAACATTTGCGGTTGGTTTTACAGTGGTTAAGGGAGCATAAGTTATATGCTAAGTTCAGTAAGTGTGAGTTCTGGCTACCACAAGTTACATTTCTGGGCCATATTGTCAGTAAGGAGGGGATTCTGGTTGACCCAAGTAAGATTGAGGCGGTCAGAGATTGGCCTAGACCAAGCAATGTTCCTGAAGTGAGAAGTTTTTTGGGTTTAGCAGGATATTATCGGCGGTTTGTTGAGGGGTTCTCCAGTATATCTACGCCATTGACAGAGCTGACAAAGAAGAAGACAAGGTATGTCTGGACGGACATATGTGAGAATAGTTTCAAGGAGTTGAAGCGACAACTAATCACCGTGCTAGTGCTAAGTTTGTCGACAGATAATGAAAAGTTTGTATTTTATTGTGATGCATCCAGACAGGGTTTGGGGTGCGTGTTGATGCAAGCTGGTAAGGTGATAGCCTATGCATCGAGATAGTTAAAGGAGTACGAGCAGAGATATCCTACGCATGATTTGGAGTTGGCAGCGGTGGCGTTCGTACTTAAGATTTGGAGACATTATCTCTATGGTGAGAAGTGTGAGATATACACCAACCATAAGAGCCTGAAGTATTTCTTTACTCAGAAGGACCTGAATATGCGCCAGAGGTGGTGGCTGGAGTTGGTTAAGGATTACGACTGTGATATCCTATACCATCCTGGGAAGGCTAATGTAGTAGCTGATACATTGAGCCGGAGAGGCCCAGGACAGTTGTTCAGTTCAAGACAGATATCCGATAAGCTGGCTAAGGAGATGACTAGAGCAGGAATAGAGTTGGTAGTTGGTCGGTTAGCCAACATCACTCTTCAGTCTACACTCCTTGAGAGGATCAAGGAGGTGCAGGGGAAAGATTCTCAGTTGAGAGGTCACAGAGAGAACGTCTTAATCGGAGTGACTAAGGACTTTTCCCTTTCGGAGATGGGGTAACTAAAGTACAAGGGTCGGATTTATGTTCCGATGGATTTTGTTATCCGACGGGAGATTTTAGATGAGTTGCATACCACTCCCTACTCTTTACATCCGGGTACGACGAAGATGTACCAAGACTTGAGAGCTTTATATTGGTGGTCGGGCATGAAAATGGATGTGGTGGATTATGTTGCCAGATGTTTAACGTGTCAGCAGGTCAAGGCTGAACATCAGAGGCCAGTAGGGTTGCTGCAGCCTCTAGGGATTCCAGAGTGGAAGTGGGAGGACATTATCATGGACTTTGTGGTTGGTTTGCCGAGAACTGTTGGACAGCGTGACTCGTTGTGGGTGATTAGGGATAGGTATACCAAGTCAGCCCACGTTTTTCCTGTCTGGATGACTTATATTGTGGAGCAGTATGTTGAATTATATGTGAAGGAAATTGTTCGACTTCATGGAGATCCGAAGTCGATAGTGTCTAACAGAGACCCCACCCTTACCTCCAAGTTTTGGGAGAGCCTGCAGAAGGCTATGGGCACGCAGTTACGGTTTAGTACCGCTTATCATCCTCAGACCGATGGACTGAGAGGATGATTCAGATATTGGAAGACATGTTGCGAGCCTGTGTGTTAGACTTTGGGGGATCTTGGAGTAAGTATCTCCCTTTGATTGAGTTCTCGTATAATAACAGCTATCAAGCGACTATCAGAGTGGCTCCGTATGAGATGTTATATGGGAGGAAGTGTAGATCACCTATCCATTGGGACGAGACAGGTGAGAGAAGTTATTTGGGTCCTGAGATTGTTCAGAGGACCAATGAGGCGATTGAGAAGATTAGAGCGCGAATGCTCGCCTCCCAGATTCGTCAAAAGAGTTATTCAGACCTGAAACGTAGGAGTGTATAATTTCAGGTTGGTGATCATGTGTTCCTTAGGGTTTCACCTTTGAGGGGAGTGAAACGGTTCGATGTTCGGGGCAAGCTGGGCCCTAGGTTTGTTGGACCCTTTGAGATTCTAGAATGAGCTTGGGAGGTAGCCTACAGGTTGGCGATGCCTCCAGCCTTATCAAGGGTTCATAATGTTTTTCATGTGTCCATGCTTCAAAAGTATGTATCAGATTTGACACACGTTTTGAGCTATGAGAGTTTGGAGCTGGACCAGGATTTGTCCTATGAGGAGAAGCCGGTTCGGATTCTTGATCGGAAAGATAAAGTTTTGCAGAGCAAGACCATCGCCTTGGTGAAAGTGCTGTGGAGGAACAGCAAAGTTGAGGAGGCGACGTGGGAACTTGAATTAGATATGCGGGAGTGGTATCCCGAATTGTTCAGGTAATTTCGAGGACGTAATCTCTGTAAGGAGGGGATAGTTGTAGCGACCCAAATTTGCTAATAAGGCTTGGAGCCTTGATTAGTGTGCCTGGAGGGCAATAATTGTTATACTGTATTAATTTGTAGAGTCCCAGAATTTACTTAGCTTGTTAGATAGTGCTAGTAGTAGTAATAGCTAGTATTAGTTATAGTATGTTCATTACTGTGGATTTTGGTTCAAGCCGGGACTTAGTTGGAAACTCCTAGCAATAGTTATGGATTTTATAAGTTTAACCTATAGTTTAAGAATATTAATTATAACATAAGGTTTGATTAATATTGTTGGTTATTAATATGATAATTATTATAACCTAAGGTTTAGATATAGCTAATTAGAATATGACATTTGTCATGAGCATGGACTATTCCTAAGGTTTAGATAGAGCCAATAGGAATATGACACTTGTCATATGTATGATTATTAAGAAATTATTATTTTAATGATAAAATAAGGGAAATATAAGACTTAGTCTTCACCAGAATTTGTTAGGAGCATGACATTTGTCACAATTTTATTTATTTGTGATTTAGATATTTTATTTATTTGTGATTTAGATAATTAAATAGATTTTTCGTAACTTTAGGGTACTATAACTTCCAGCCTATTTTTGACCCAGTTATGTTATGAATTTCGAAAAATAGCATTTCTAAAAAGTTGTAGATAATTTAATTAGTTTTCTAACGGTATAAAGATATTCTAAATCGGAGTTCTACAACTCCAGATATATTAATTTTACTGTAGGTTAGTTTAGAGTTACGGGATTTAGAAAGTTAGAAGTTAGGATTCTATTTTAAATTTAAATTTAAATTTGGATTATAATTAGAAGATTTTTATTCCTAGAACTCTATAAATAGGACCTAGCACCAAGCTTTTTCATTCATTCTTCAAGCATTGATCAGAGCCTTCTAGGTGCTAGTGAGACTATAGAGTGATAAACACTTGGGTTGGGGTTATAAGCTTTGTCATTCTAAGCTTATTAGATACTTGGGAAGTAAGGTTCATAGAGTGTATTTAGGTTTCGATGTGTAGTTCGGTCATAGCAATTTCAAAGGTATTCTTATTCTTAGTTCCTTTTCTGTATTGTTAGTTCTTATAGTTTTTCTCTACTCAATTCCTAACCCAATCTTCTCTATTCTTGATTAGGCATCTAAGTTCTTCGAACTTGAGATTTCTTGTTGGTAAGTATCTTCTCGATGGTTTAGTTCATTCCTCTTCATCTCTTTCTTTTAGAAAACTCACCTCTCTATTAATAGTTTTTAGGAGTGTTCCAAAATCCCGACTTTGTTCTCATCATCCCGGTATTTTGGTAAGGAAAATAGGATAGATCTTGTATGTTTGTATGATATGTTATGCTATGTTTATGTTATGATAAGTTTATGTTATGATATGTTTATGCTATAATAAGTATATGTATGCTATGTTTTGTAGTCCTTGGGCATATGACTTGTTTAGATAACAAGCCCCAAGATTATGTTTTTAGTCGCTTGGGCATATGACTTGCTTAGATAGCAAGCCCCAATATTATTTTATCATTTTCATGGTTTAGAGTTATGGTTTACCCTACCTCAGATATTAGACAGGGGACCTAGATGGGTTATCATACACTACCATGTGATCTAACCTTCCTCAGATATTAGACAGGGGACCTAGATGGTTTATCGCATGCCATGTTAATGAGTTAATGGCCATTAATATTGTAGTCCTATATGATATACGTTTTTATAGTCATATGTTTTTAGTGTATGCTTATGATTTATTATGTATGTTTTAGATAGTATTATGTTTTATAGTATATGATGTAGTTTTATGCTTATGATATATGATGTATGTTTTTAGTAGGTTTTCCTTGCTGGGCATTAGGCTCATTCCTTTATTTTTAGTGTGATACAGGAAAATGAATATAAAAGGCAGAAGGATTCTTGGTAGCTTGGCTTGTGTGTTGAGGATGGATGGAATGTGTGGACTGCGTGTCGATCGAGGATGAAGTTATTTTTTTTTTTTAGTCTTTTAAATCATGTTTTTTCCGCATTTATTTTTGTAAACAATTTTCTTTAGTTTAAAATTATGTTTTATGTTTTAAACAATGGGTACCCATGCCATATTTTCTATTATTATGTATTTGATACAATATTTCAAGATTTAATAAAGTTAGTTATATTATTTCTTATGTATCTTTCCCAAAATAGTAGTTATGTATAGTAGATCTAATGGTCCAAGGTCTTAGAAATAGTTGGGTCATTACATAATTTATGTGAATTTAATGAATATGTGGTTAGAATGCATGTTTAGGTGATTAAATATGCAAGTGGGTCCCATTTGATAGTTAGGGGCGAATTGGTAATTTTAGCCCGTTGAGGGCATAAATGTAATAAATGTAATATATGTGATATTTTCGATATAATGGTGATATATTTGTGATGCACGATCCGAGATGGTCCTAGAGAGCTATTCCGCTTAAAGTCACAACAAGATTTAATACCCGGCTCGGGAGGAGCCTAGGGGTATTTCAGGAATATTATAAATTTAGTTGGGGACTTTTAATTAATGGTTAATGGTATTTTAGTAGCTTGGGTAACCATTGAGGATAGTTACTTTAAGTGAGAAAATGGTATGTTTGTAAGAGGTTAGGAAAGGTCTAAGTTGCCCTTGAGGATTAGTTAGAATATGGGTTGGATGGAAGGGTAAATGGGTCTTTTGGTAGCTGGGTATGTTGGGATAAGGCTGAGGGAATTTTAGAACGGTTTAGAAAGGGCAAGGAAAGAGGAATAACATAGAATCTCTCAACTCACTCTCTCTTCCATGCGATTTTCCTCTCCCTCTCCTTGGTGATTGAAGACTTGCTGAGTTTTGAGTATTAAGGGCTAGTGAATTGAAGGAATTTGGCTGCTGTGGCTAGGAAAGTTGGCTCAAAGGTGTGCCAAGGTCAGAGGTAAAGAGTTCATCTCTGTTTTCTTTGAGTTTCTAAGCATGATTTTTAAAGATTGATAATGGAAGCTGAAGGTTGGTTTGTGGCTGGTTAGTGTGGGAATTTTGTTTGGGAACAAGAGGAAATAGCTTGGAGATGGATTTGGAGGACGCTCAGGGATGAATCTCTACTTGAGGTAAGGGTTTCATGCATCTCTGTTTGGTTGATTGCTGGTGTGGTTTAAGAATTCTGAGGGATGGTTTACGTTTTACAAGTTCTGGTTTAAGTTTATGAAGTTTTAAACTAAATTATGAATTGTAGGTTTGATTGTGTGTTTGAGCTTGTTGTTGATGTTTTTGAGTTGTTAGATGGTTTATTTGGGGTTTTGAATTGAATTTGGGACTTAGGTATGCCTTGGTATTGTTTTGGGAGTGTTTTGGCTCGGGGAAAACATTTGGAGAAACCCAGATTTCTGGGTTTGCGAAGGGGCGCCGCGGCCCTGTTCTTCTGCACCGCGGTGCTAGGTTGCATCAGGGAAGGGAGCCACGCTGGGCACCGCGGCCCTTAAGGGCTAGTGTCGCGGCGCTAGGCCATTTCTGGGCAGTGAAAATTTTCAGCTTTTAGGCTTTTCCCCATGGGGCTCGGGGGACGGTTCCGCCACCTTGTGTGGGGATCCGGGAGGTCCCGAGAGCTCGGGATTGGTTCCGGGAGATGTTTTTGAATTGGTTAGTAATGGGAGTGCTATTTATGTGTTGTGACTAGGTTCTCGGTGAGGGTCGGACTAGAGGACCGTGCTCGAGGGTTCAGTGCTCAAGAAGCTCGGGACACAGGTAAGAAAACTATTGTACCCATAGAGCAGGGCAAGGCCCCATAGTTGTGTTGCAGGGCACGACCCTATATGATTATGTGTTGGGTGTAGCCCATTGATTATGTTAGTATATGCTTAAGATATGTTTAATTAAGCTGTGTATGCATATTTGTGATTGGTCGGCAAGGGCCGGGAATGATGAAGGCCGGGAACGGCGAAGGCCGAGAATAGCAAGGGGCCGAGAGCAGCGTTTAGCACGCGGAGTGCGAGTTGCCAGGGTAAGACCCTAAAGGATCCCTAGGATATCCCTACGGTGTAGACCACGATCCATGGCTTGGTAAAGCGCCTGGGACGGCTTAGCCATATGTGTTTAGCCTGTTGGCGAATTTGTTATATGTTGAGTGGTTTGTATGCATATGTTATCTGTTTGTGTGGGGTTTTCTTGCTGGGCTTTGGCTCACGGGTGCTCTGTGGTGCAGGTAAGGGCAAAGAGAAAGTCAACCGACCATGAGTATGGAGAGTGTGAGGCAGCGCGTACATGTCTGGTCTGCCTGGCTGCCACGGCCAGGGGTATTTTTGGAAGTTGTTTGTAAAGAACCCTATTTTGTTGTATAGTTGACTTAAAGTATATTTTGAGTTGTAAATATTTATAAACAGTATTTTGGGATCCCAAATGTTAAATAATTTATGTTTTCAATAAATGGAATAATTTCAAAGTTTATGATTCTGTTTAAGGTTTGATTACACGTTTGCCTTAAAACCTCGATTAGTGAGTTAAAAGCACATTTTGAACTCACTTAGTAACGACTCTAAGGAAGTAGGGAATGGATTGGCTAGCAAGGCATGGCGCAACCATCGACTGCAAATGCAAGCAAGTGATGTTCGAGACTCCTGACGATCAGAGACTATGCTTTATGGGAAAGGTTTCAGGACTACACACATCGCTTATTTCATCTCTCAAAGCTCAGAGGATGGTAGAAAAAGGATGTCAAGCATTCTTAGCCAGCATCACGGATGTGTTAAAGGAAACACCACTAAAAGTTGGAGACGTTCGCATTGTAAAAGAACTCCCAGACGACTTACCAGGGTTGCCGCCGACTCAGGAAATTGACTTCACAATCGAGCTAGTACCGGGCACCGAGCCTATATCCAAGGCACCAATCCCAAGAAGATCAAAGCCCTGGTCGATATGAAATCACCAACAAAAATCAAAGATGTTCAAAGCCTGACCAGGAGAATTGCTGCTCTCAGTAGATTTATTTCCAAATTGACAGACAAATGCGTCCCATTTTTTAATCTACTCAAAGGCAACAAGAAATTCGAAAGGACGGAGGAGTGCGAACAGGCTTTTCAAGCCTTAAAAACTCACATGTCGCAACCATCGATTCTATCAAAGCTGGTCGATAAAGAAACTTTGTTCATCTACTTGGCGATCACAAAATACGCTGCTAGTGCTGTCTTAGTAAGAGAAGAGGAAGGCGTGCAAAAGGCTGTTTATTATGTAAGCAAGAGGCTAATAGGGGCGGAGCTGCGGTATCCACCTATTGAAAAATTAGCCCATTTCCTGATCTTGACCTCTAGAAAATTGCGGCCATACTTCCAAGCTCACCCAATCACAGTTTTGACCAACCAACATCTACGGCAAGTTCTGCAGAAACCAGAAGCCGCAGGCCGATTATTGAAATGGGCGGTCGAACGAGCAGTGATAAAAGGACAGGCTCTGGCCGATTTCGTCGCAGAACTCACTGGGCTTCTAGACAGCGAGCATCCAGAAGAGCCTGAAGAACCTGAGTCTCAAAGCCAAACTCCATCATGGAAGGTGTTTACAGATAGTTCTTCTAATGAGCACCACACAGGAGCAGGAGTGCGCAATCATATTTGATTTACTGCCTCTAACAATGAAGCCGGATATGAAGCACTGCTCGCAGGATTACGGTTAGCCAGAAGCATGCACATAAAGTCACTTGATATCTACAGTGACTCTCAGCTAGTGGTCAATCAAATCATTGGAGAATATCAGGGCTGAGGCTTAAAAATGGTTGCTTACTTAAATAAAGCAAATGATCTATTGGCGCAGTTTGATAAGTACACTCTCCAACAAGTACCTCGCAACCAAAATCGAAATGCTGATTCTTTGGCCAAGTTAGCAAGTGCCAAGGATGCTGACACGCTAAACATAGTGCCAGTTGAATGACTATCTGCACCAAGCATCCGAGCAGAAGAGACCTCTTTTGTGATTCAGGCGACGGATACATGGATGGCACCTTACATAGAGTATTTGACGAAGGGTGTGTTGCCAATGGACAGAAACAAAGCCAGGACCCTTAAGCGGCAGGCTGCTAGGTATACCCTAGTTGATGGAATTTTATACCGAAGGGGATATTCAATGCCACTCCTCAGGTGTATTTCGAAAGAGAAAGCCAAAGAATTGATGAGAGAGGTCCATGAACGTTTTTGTGGGGATCATGCTGGGGGGCAGAGTTTATCAAAAAAGATCTTCAGGCAAGGATACTTCTGGCGAACAATGAATGAAGACTCGATGGAATTTTTCTGGAGGTGTGACAAATGCCAGAAGTTCTCAAAAAATCCACGAGCAGCCCCTAATGAGCTAAAACAGATGCAAAGTCCGTGGCCGTTTGCAGTCTGGGGTATTAATCTAATCGGATCTCTGCCTCCAGGAAAGGGTGGCGTCAAGTACGCCGTAGTCGCCGTCGATTACTTCACTAAATGGGCCGAAGTTGAACCACTTGCAACCATAACGACCAAGAAAGTGCTGGATTTTGTAGTCAAGAAAATCGTGTGTCGCTATGGATTGCCAAGAAAGATTATTTCAAACAACGACACCCAATTTGATAGTGATTTGTTCATAGATTTTTGTGAGCAGCATGGAATTATCAAGAGATTTTCTTCAGTTGCTCACCCTCAAGCAAATGGAGAAGTGGAGGCAGTCAATAAAATGCCAAAATATACTCTGAAGAAAAGACTTGAAGAAGCAAAAAGGGCATGGCCAGAGCAATTGCCTGAAGTCCTTTGGTCGTACAGAACGTCCCATTGCACAACAACAGGTCATACCCCATTTTCCTTAGCTTATGGATATGAGGCTATGCTGCCTGTTGAGTTAGATCCGCCATCACATCGAAGAATAACGTACGATCAAGGCTTTAATAGCCAACTATTGATGGAATCTCTTAATTTGGTCGATGAAAATCGAGAGCAAGCCCAACTTCGAGGAGCAGCTTACCAGCAAAAGGTTGCCCGATATTTCAATTCTAAAGTACGCGAAAGGAAATTCAATGTCGGAGATCTAGTACTTCGGAGGGTTTTCCTTAACACCCGCGACTAGGCTATTGGAGTACTCGGACCTAATTGGGAAGGATCGTACCAAATTGAAGAAGTCCTCCATCCAAGCACTTACAAACTTGCTTGTTAAATGGAGATCTCATTCCTCGCTATTGGAATGGAGAACATCTGCGCAAGTACTATCAATAAACAATTCGTCTTAAAGAATTGGCTTGTATTAATTTTACTTTTACAAGTTATGAAAAAAGGTTGGTCATTTTATGTGACTGATTGCTTATAAGTGTAAGATCATTTTGTTGATCACTCATATAGACATATTTTGTCCATTTATTACGAGAAATAAAAGGGACTGTGCGCAGCCAGTCATTCTTGCCAATTATTTTATTTATTACAAGTATTTGCTCATTACTTGTGTTGTTTTTCTATATTATCGTTTTAAATTCTCTACTGCGAGCAGAAATGTTCGAACAAGTTTTGGTCAAGGCAAGTGACCTAGGACCTAAAGCTCCTCAATCACTTGGGGTGCATATAAGGCATCTAGTAAGCAAAGCATATCGACAAGTATGTAAACACACGAGCAAAATAAGTGAAAGCATGCTACTGTACTTAGAGTATTTTTCAAAATTTTGTATTTTGTTAAATCAAACCAAAGTACTATCCTAAGTTTGGTCATGCGAACAAATATTATAATAAATGCAAGTATTATAATATCAAAAAGGAAACCTTTTACACCACAAGCAGTTACTGCTCAGATGTAATTATTTGATTAAAAGTTAAAGCTGCCCATGGAGCAATAAAAATAATTGTTTTAAAAAAACAAAAAATATAAAAACATTATAATCACGAGGCATGAGGGTCTTGTGGATTTTCCTGGTCGGCTGCAGCTTCGGCTTCATTATTCGTACCTTCAACGCCAGTGGCCAAAGAGATTTCAGGCGAAGCTGGGATCTTCTCTCTTTCTTCTTCTGCCAAGCGAGCAACGCACCGGGCTATTTCAGTTTGCCTCATGCGCTCGGGGAGATAGCTAAAATTGGCCCCTTGATTGTGTTTCCAGAAATCATAGAAACACTTGGACGTGGCGCCCTTGTTCCTTTCCAGATTGCTGGTGTTGGCTTTTTCAAGATTGTTGATCCAAGCCTCCAAGTTTTCAGCCTCTTGCCTGCTCTCGATCAGGTCCGCCTCGAGCTTTTTGGCTTTGCGAAAATTGATGAGGTGAGACTCTTTGTACTTCTCCTTAGCTTCAAGGGCTTTGTCCAGGGTAGTCTGTTTTCCCTTCATCTCCTCAGCTAGTTTATTTTTCTCCTCGAGCAATGCCGCATTTACCTTCTGAGCCATCTCAAGCTGCTCGACATATTTCGCTTCGACGGCCTTAAGCTCCTCAGTGTGCCATTGCTCAGATGCCTTGGATTGCTCGGTGATGACCCCCGAGCGGAGCCGACCGACAGTCATGGTCAGCATGGCCTGCAATCAGAACAAAAGTCAAAATGACTATAATAAATAAAGAGATTGAGTCTCAACAGGAAGAGACAACTTACACTGGCAAGCTCGTTTAGTGCGCGGTTCAAGATCTGGTTGACCTCCATCGACTATGTCCCAGCCATGCCTTCTCGGCTGAGCTCGTGCCTCAGGATCCTAGTCATCCTGTCCTTGGCCAATCTTAGAGTGTGGCTCGATATGTCATCCCCTATTTGAATAGGGGCTGATGGCTGTGTCTGATCGACAGGAGCTGGTGGGGAAGGGGTCGACTCGACCGGTGCAGGCGGAGTTTGCTGCTTGAGGGGAGATGGAGGTGGTGTTATATTTTTAGAAGGACCAGCTGCTGGAGGGTCCTCAGTGCGGGATTTCTTAGCCGGAGGCTTTTTGCTGCATTCCCCGCGATGCCGCGTGCTTGCTTTCTTCTTGCTCGCAGGAGCATCAGGCGCACTGTAAAGATCGAACATCTCTTCGGATGGCATGTCTGCAAGAAGACAAATACATGAACAGTTAGACAGTATAAACAAATGAGTGTGCTATGTCAAAAAATGAAACAAAGGCAATTGTAAGTAAAATACCCGAGCTATAATTACTAGTCGCTACATTATATACTCTACTAGTGTTACACTCATTCTCTGGCATAAAGAAGTCTGAATCTAAAGTGGGAGTGTACTTAAAGTTGTCGTCCCCATCAAATAAGTGACAGGGAATTGGCAAACTATATAAGAGCGAGAGATCAGTACTGTTCTCATTCGAAGACTCGTCGATAGGTGCAAGGGGTTCAGAAGCTTTCTTTTTTCCCTTTCCCGAAGGGGCAGGGGGCGCGGCCGCTCGCGGGGTGCTGGAGGGTTCCCTGATTGTCACGCCAGTTGGTCTTCTCCTTTGAGGTTGCGACACATCTGGGTGCTTCTCGGGAATTTCCTCGCCGGTGGCACTCCCCGCCGTTGACTCCCTCATGTCTTGGTGAGGTGCTAGAAGCCCGACCAGTCTCAGGTTGGCTTCAGTGACCAGCTGTTTGACACTCTTCTCTACGTCAGTCATGCTGGCCAGTAGCGCTGCTCAGACCTCCATTTCTAGAGTAGGAGTCAGTCGCAGCCATGGACTTGAAATATGCTAATTCTCTAAGGGGAATGCGGATAAAATACAAGGAAAACAAACGACCATAAAAATGAAGAAGTTACCTCCTTGGGGTGAAGGCTAGGTTGTTGGCGACCATGTCGGTAGTCAAAAAGTACTCTAGATGGTACTTCCCCACATTGGATTTGAAGGTGGTATCACTTAGGAAAGTGCGGGTCATTTCCTGGTGGCAGAGATGAAAGAAACCCGTGTTGTCATGGTTGGGGTTATATTTGAGATCGAACAGGTAGTTGATCTTGTGAGGAGAAGGGACATGCCATTTTTTATGGTTGTAAAGGTTATAGAGTGCGGAAAGCATTCTATACCTTTTTGGAGTTATCTGGAAGGGAGTGACCCCGAAATAATTGGCCACTCCCTAGAAGTAAGGATGAAGAGGCAAGATTGCTCCTGCCTCAATGTGGTACCTCGACCAGGCGCTGAAGGTGCCGCCAGGCAGGTTTGCCCGTTGGTCGATGGTAGGAAGAAATAAAGTAACCCCAGAAAGTCCGTACTTTCTGAGGAAATTACTTATCATCCTAGCAGTGATCGTGCTAGGGGGAGCAAGGTACCATTTAACGTCTGGTCGAATGGCATTGCAAAGATGGGCCTGTGTTTAGATTTCAGAATCAGTGGTTTCAGCTCTACCACTGGTCGAAGGAATCTCATCCCGAGAAGCAGGCCGGTTTTCGGAAGGTTTTGATGTTTTCTTTTTCTGGGCAGCGGATTTTACTCTACCCATTTTGAATGAACTAGAAAGAGGTATGTTTGGGGGAATTCGAGAAAAAGGGATTTCTGGAACTAGCAGCGACGGTTGTTCTTCGTCCTCGAGCAGTTGAGCTAGCAAATTGTCGTCGATTGGCCTCTCACCTCCCCACGAACCTTGCATGAAAATTTGTGAACAGAAAAGTGGAGATGAGAATCTAATGACCGAAAGGATCAAGACGTTTAAAAGTTGGAATAACGTTGCTCGTGTATAAAAGTTAAGCTTTTATACGACCAGCAGCATTCTGACAAAAAACACTACATTTCAAGCAAACAGTTTGGAAAATGGATTAAAAAACAGAAGTTAAAGGTTTTTCAGAAAAATCTTTTCGACTCTGAAAGGGCGGGAAAAACCCAGTTTTTTCTACAAGTTTAGAAATCAAATTTTTACTTCGATTTCACGCCCTAAAGTTATAATCCTAACTACCCAACTAGTTCATCATCCCAGTAAAGTGTTATTTTCCTTCCAAATTCAACACTAATATCTATATGCCCATTTACCCCAAAACAGTTTCTTTCAAGAACATTCAAGGACTCAAGATACGAAACAGATATAAAATAGATATTGTATGGCATTTCAACGACTGAAAAGGTTGATAAACTTATTTGGGTAAAGATTGAAGCAAGTTTCTGAGGCACTAAGTCAGTTGGCTGGGCAGAAACTCCATAGATCGTCAAGGTCGTCTGGGTTTCTTAGTTTTCTACGACTTATTCTTCAATGTTCTTGAGGAGAAAGTGAAAAGTAAAAAGTGAAAAATGATCCTGGGGGATTATTTATATTGATCGTGGCACTGTAAAAGAGGTAATAATGGGATTAATTTTTTGAAGCATGGGGAAACACAACAGCCATCAAACAACTTTTAGGAAACTAAAAAGACATGATTGGTTGCCTTTTTCGAGAAGGCATGGGCGGCTTTGACAGATTTGGTGGGGTACGCGAAGAGTCAGTCTCTTAAGTTTACTTTATGATGGTCGCATTAAAATAAACTTGGGGGCAAATGTTTACCTAAAAATGGCTCCTGATGACGTGGCAAGAATTTATTACACGTAGTTGGTATGTGGCAGCGTCAAAATGAAGGAATGCTGTTCGACAATCGACCAAGTTTTCCTTGCATCATCAGATCTCGTGATTAGATGCGACCAGTATGGTCGCATGCTTCGGTTTATTTCCTTTAAAGATATGTAATCTTGTAATAACTACATTTATTATTCTCTCTTTATTGCCTTGATACACTGATATTAAGGATAATTAAGGCTCATTGGCCCATGTAACCCCCTTGAGCCTATAAATATGAATGAGAAGGCTCAAGGAAGGGACTTTTGAACCTTGAATCTGAATACTCATAGAAATAGTATAGGGTAATTATCCACCGAAAAGTTGTAATTCTTCTAAGACTGGTGAAACTCAAGAACCCTAGTTCTTTGATCACGGCATTAGGATTCAACATCAATAATAACACTAAGTGGATGTAGGTTATTACCACATTGTTGGGGTCGAACCACTATAAATCATTTGTGTCACCTCTTTACCATTTGATTCCAATCTTGATTTCTGTTTGTTTCATTTTCGTTATTTTGACTCCATGTCATTGGCCAAATCAAGGATCAACAATATGAACCATCCAAGAATTCCTTGATCGGGTAGAAGAATTTATTAAGCTTGAGGAAGTTAAGCAGAAGGCGGATAACCCTAACCAAGCAACCGTTGGGCAGGGGAAAACAGAAGCTGGGATACCACTAACACAGCAAGAGAAAGTAAAATTAAGGCCAAAAATGGCAAACATGGCAACGAGGGTGGAAGTAGTAATAACCATAATGACAGCAAGAAGCCTAAAACTACCGAGCAGCCCAAACTATGAGAGTATGCTCCTAAGTTTACTACTTACTCCATCCCGAACAGATGTTTTCAATGCTACCCAGACGGTCGTACCGTACAAAAGACCTCCACCGAAGAGGAAGGATGTTAACAGACGGGATATGACTAAATTCTGTCGGTTTCACAATGACTATGGCCATGAAATCAATGAATGTAACCACCTGAATGAAGGGATAGAATTCCTCATTGGATAGAATAATGCTCATCCTAAGAGGTATGTATGGCCGGCTGCCAACCAACATCTTCAATTACAATCCCCGCAGCAGTATCAAGGTAACCAACCTCTCTTACCACAACCAGTCGTTGGATGGCTAGATATGATCTATGGAGGACCACATTTGGACGGTAATACTGGAAAGGCACGAGAAAAATACGCTCATTCCCTTAGATACGAGCAGGACGATGACGTAATGGCTATCTAGGAGCGTACTCCTAAACAGCCTCTCTATGAGTGTGAGCCCATCATATTCAACAAGGAAGACACTGGTCATTTGTGTCATCGACACAATGACCCTTTAGTTGTGGAAGTCCAGATTGCCAACATGATTGTGGCCCGAACAATGATCGACCATGGGTCATCCGCCAACATCCTATTCAAGAATACCCTGGAGCAAATGAATTTGAGCATCAAAGATTTGGAGCCATGCGAACAGTTTTTGTACGGGTTCACAAGAAGCGACATGGCCCCAGCAGGAAGCATAAGGTTTTCTTTAACGGTGGGGGTGGCACCTAAGAGCAACATTGTCATGGATTTGTTCATTGTAATTGACATCCCTTCTCCATATAATGACATGATAGGTCGACCAGCTATCTATGACCTCCGAGTAGTAACTTCAATCTTCCTTCTACTCATTTAGTTTCCAACTCAGGCAGGTATCAGATGTCTCAAGGCGAATCAATTGATGGCTATGGAGTGCCATAACTCTTCAGTGAAAAAACCTGGAAAAGCAATCTCCACCACGCAGCCTGCAGGTACCAGTAACCAGAAATAGGATCCAACCCACAACGAGGGGGAGGACATAAACCCCCATTTTGGGGATATTGATATAGGATTAGGCCCAATCAAAGAATTAGAAGAAGTCTCCTTGTCCCAGAATACCCGACTAGGGTTGTAAGTGGGGAAAGGGCTGTCTGGGGATATAAGACCCGCTTTGATCCAGTTCCTTCGTGACAACCAAGATGTTTTCACCTGGTCCCATGAGGATATGGTCGGGATCTGCCCAACAGTTATAATCCATGCCCTTAATATTAATACCAACCACTTCAAGCCCGTACAGCAGAAGAGAAGGTTACTTGATAAAGATAGGTTTAAGGCATTGAAGGAGGAGGTGGAGAAACTTCAAAATAACAATTTCATTAAGGAAGATTTCTACCCAGTATGGGTGTCTAACCCTGTATTGGTACCAAAACATAATGACAAATGGAGGGTATGCATAGACTTAACAGACTTAAATAAAACATGCCCAAAAGACTGCTTCCCACTTGCAAGAATTGTCCAGCTGGTGGATGCTACAGCCGGTCACGATATTTTAACGTTTATGGATGCCTACTCGGGGTACAACGAAATTAACATGCATCCCCCCGACCAGGAGCACACCAGTTTCCGCACAGACGTAGGGTTGTACTGCTATAGGGTCATGTCGTTCGGCCTCAAAAATGCTGGAGCCACATATCAATGACTGGTAAACCGTATGTTCAAGGATCAAAATGGCAATAACATGGAAGTTTGCATTGATGATATGTTAGTGAAATCCAGGAAGGCTGGGGGCACATTGACGAATTGTAGGAATGTTTCAACATCATAAGAAAGTACAAGATGAAGCTGAATCAACTCAAATGCTCTTTTGGTGTGGGGTTGGGCAAGTTTTTGGGGTTTATAGTGAACTCTAAAGGAATAGAAGAAAACTTTGGAAAATAAAAAATAAAAGCTCTACTGGACATGCATTCACCAACCAAGATCAAGGACGTGCAAAGCCTGACAAAGCGTATAACAACACTAAGCAGGTTTGTATCCAAATCTACTGATAAGTGTATTCCATTCTTTAACATCCTCAGGGGGAGCAAGAAATTTGAATGGACCAAGGAGTGCGAACAGGATTTCCATGCTTTAAAGCAGGAGCTAACACAACCCCTAATCCTTTCAAAATCGCTAGAAGGTGAAGAACTATACATTTACTTAGCAATAATGGTGCACGCTGCCAGTGCAGTCCTGGTCAGAGAGGAAGACATAATCCATCATCCAGTCTATTACGTTAGTAAAAGGTTGATCGGGGCAGAAAGCAGGTATCCTCTAATTGAAAATTTTACTTACTGCAGGCTCCTGTCCTCCATAATACTTCTCCCATACTTCCAAGCTCATCCCATCAAAGTCCTTACCGATCAATCATCGCACCAAGTCCTGTAGAATTCAGACATCTTTGGTCGATTACTCAAATGGGCGATAGAGCTAGGGAAGTATGAGATCACCTACCAGCCCTGAACAATAATTAAATGTCAGGCTCTAGCAGACCTTGTAGCGGAGTGTACGAGTGTACTAGAAACGGACGAGGAGATGGCCAACAGCCATCAGAATCTTTACAACCGCCCAGTACCGGCACTAAGCAGGGTATCAATCAAGTACCAGAAGTTAGTACCCCGTACCATTTTGAGAATGAAGTACAAGTATGGAAATTTCATGTCGATGGCTCATCCACCAAACAGCTATCTGGAGCCAACCTCATACTTATAATGCCCAAGGGACAACGCATCCATTGCGCACTCCGCTTTGGTTTTGATGCATCTAATAATGAAGAAGAGTATGAAGCACTAATCGCGAGGCTGAGGTTGGTGAGAGAAGGGAGGGCTGAATTCTTGGACATATACAGCAATTCATAGTTTTTTGTCAATCAAATCCTCGGTGAGAATACTACCCGAGGTGAAAAAATGATGGCCTACCTTAACAAAATCAAGGACTTTCTTGCTCAATTAAAAAATACACCATCCAGCAGATACCAAGGGAACAGAATGCCATAGTGGATGCATTGGCCAGACTGGTCAGTAGTGCTGTAGTGGACAAGGCCAACCTGGTCCCCATTGAGACCTGGTCAAACCTAGTATCAACCTACCAGAGTCAGTCCTTTTGATAGACAACACTCCATCCTGGATGACCCTAATTGCAACTTATCTAGAGCACGGAACCCTACCTAGCAACCGTAATGAGTTTAGAAAACTAATGAGGAAAGTTGCTTGGTACTTAATCCTGGACGGGGTTATGTACAGAAGGGGATTTTCCATGCCATTGCTGAGATGTGTCAACCAAACAGAATCAGGACGACTGATGGAGGAGGTACATGTGGGTTTCTTCAGGAATCATGTTGGGGGGAAAAGTTTGTCTAAAAAGATTATAAGGCAAGGCTACTTCTGGCAAACTATGAATGAAGATGCCTTCGCATATGTTCGAAAATGTGATAAGTGTCAGAGGTTTTCCAAGATACCCCGAGCAACCCCGAATGAGCTTACTCAGATGCAAAGTCCATGGCCCTTCGCCATTTGGGAAATTAACCTGATTGGTCAGTTAGCAAAGGGAAAGGGGGAGTGCAGTATGCAGTAGTAGCAGTTGATTATTTCACCAAGTGGACGGAAGCTGAACCACTGGTAACTATCACCTCCAAGAAAGTACTAGACTTCATGGTGGAAAATATAATTTGTAGGTTTGGTCTTCCTCATAAAATAGTGTCCAACAATGGCACCCAATTTGATAGCCATTTGTTCACTGATTTCTGTGCCAAACATGGCATCACAAAAGGCTTCTCAGCAGTCTCACATCCCCAAGCCAATGGTCAGGTCGAGACAGTTAACAAGACTCTCAAAGACACTCTGAAGAAGCATTTATAAGAGGCTAAGCGAAACTGGCCTGAAAGATTGCCTGAAGTACTCTGGTCATACATGACTACCGAATGAATAGCCAATAGTGATACCCCATTTGCACTTGCATATGGATATGAAGCAATGCTGCCCGTTGAGGTCTCTCCCCCATCTCACCGGCCTATGGCATACAACCAAGATCATAACCACCAATTGTTGGGTGAGTCCTTAGACCAGATTGAAGAACGACGCAAAAAGTCCAACATGTGCCTAGCTGCCCATCAGCAAAAAATTGTCCGGTACTTCAACTCCAGAGTAAAGGAACAAAAGTTCAACATGGGTGATTTTGTCCTGTGAAGAATATTCCCAAAACTCGAGATGCCTCGGCAGGAGTACTAGGTCCAAGCTGGGAAGACCCCTACCAGGTTATAGAAATAGTACCACCAGGCACGTACAAGCTAGCATAGTATGACAACGATCTACAACTAGTACCTATCCCCCATTACTGGAACGGGGAGCACCTAAGGAAGTACTACCAATAAGGATCACTTTTAAGTGATCATTGACTATTCGATACAGACACGAACTGCCCCTACCACCGACCACCCCAAATTAGTTATATTAATTATGCATAGGCGTGATTTGCCCATTTATTGTAATAATTAATATTTATGAATGTAAGCTACGATTGTAGTGACGCAACTTGCATGGTTAATTTTTAATCAATTAGACATGATTTTTGTCCATTTTTTACAAGCCTTAGTTTACGATGATTATCTTGCTAACTAGTGATGTATTTCACAGATTTTCGGCAATGCATGAAACCTTTATAGGTTTTGGAAAACCCAAGTGGTCCCGACAGGGTATTACGAGCAACTTTGGTCAATCAGCAAGTGACCAAGAGGATAACCGAAGAGTTATAAATCCTACTCGGTCACTTAGGGGGCACCATAGTTATACATGGACACACAAAGGAAAAAGTCTGTAATTAAAAGGACTTAGAAACGTTAATTTTTATTAATGTTAAAGTGCTTGTGCGTTGCTCGGTATGTACCAAGCAACAAAAAGAGACATAAAACAATTTCTTTGGATAGGGTTGAACAGATTTTGTTTACAACTCATTCAAAAAAATTGAATAGCTTTGATTTACAGAACTGTACAGCTCCAGACAGAGTCGCATGGCTCCAAAAAATAATATGTCGAGCATAATTGAAAAATAATACAAGTAGAAATACAGTCAAATCAAAAAGCATTTTATAGATAAGTGTTAATATTGCTCAAGATTAAAGGTTGCTCGGCTTTACCATGCTGTCTTTACAAAAATAAAAGATTGCTCGAGAATAAAGGTTGCTCAGCTCAGCCCTTTTTTTCCAGGCAAAAAAGAAAAAAAGTGCTTCAAAAATCATGGGTTTGGCTATCTGGTTGGATGTGAGCCAGGTCAGTTGGAAGCCTTTGAAGTCGATCGGCAGGGGTCTGGGCATTAGTTGAAGTACTTTTTCCAGAAGGCAAAATGTTCTCTTCAGGGGGCACATTATTTGGCTCAAAGACTGGCATAGCTAAGTCTGGGACCTCTGGAAGTTGGTCAAACGAAGCAGCCTGGGCCTCAATTTTCTCCCGCTCAGCACAATAATGTATGAACTCGTCAAAGGCCTCCCCCAGGTAGCTATAATCTGCCCCTTTGTTGCGAACCCAAAAGTCGTAAAAGGTGCTCAAGCAAAAGTCTTCAAAGGCTTTAGCATCAGCAACCCTTCCAGCTTTCTCCTCATCAAGGGTCTTCACCAGCTGGTCCCTCTCTTCTTGGATGACTCTCCCCTCGATAACATTTTTTATGGCGATCTCCTTCAGCTCTTCAACCATCCTCTCCAGCACATTGACGTCCAAGTTCCTTTGTTCAGAAGCGGCTTGGAGACCCTTGCTACCCTTGGTAACCTGCTCGGAAGTCCTTTGCAACTCTTAGACCTGCTCAGTCAGTTGAGTAACCTGGGCTCTTAGGGAGGTGTTTTCCTCAAAGTCCTTCAGCAAGCCGCTCACCTGCTTGTTCACCACCTTGACCCGGTGGTGAGCATAGCTGAGTGCTAAGATGCTCTATAGCATTAAAAGGAGGAAGTTAGAGAAATTAACGAAGATAATAATGAAAAGAAATAATACCAAGAAAATGGAGCACTTACCCTGAAAACATCCTGGAGACCATTATTGTTGATGTTCTCCAGAGACTTGGTGCCCAAGGTAGCCATGAAGTTTCCCTGGGAGGTGGACACCATTTTTACATGCCCCTGGTGGATTGCCAAGGCCTTCCTCAAAGGCTCGTTAACCTCTTCGGTAGGATCTTCGACGACACCTTTTTGAACTCTACTCGGGGCTGGGGACTCTCTTACAGGTGCCGAGGGGATAATTTCCTCAGCAGGGCTCGCCTTGCCTTTACCAGATTTGCACGAGGGAGTCTGCATCTTCTTACAAAAGGGAGTCTTCTTAACATGCTTGGTAGCCTCTGCAGGAAGGTCATTCTTCTGGTGCTTGGCCAAAGGCATCTCGCTACAGGGACTGCTGGCCTGTTTTTGAGCAAATTTCTTGAAGAAAACAAACGACATATCTGCAAAACAAAATCAAAAGGTCAGTAAGTATGTCGAGCAAGGTCAAAACATCCAAATAATAATAATAATAAATAAGCAAAGTGAAAATAAGTTCAAAAGATTAGTGTCGGGTCATCCTCTTCTGCTTCCCCTGAGAAGTCAGCTGTTCTAAGCGTGATGTCCTCATCATTGTCTAATGATTCTGAATCTACGTGCTCAACTTCGACTTGTTTCCCCTTTCCATGTTGGGGGGAAGTGGTAGTTGTAGGAGCGCTCTGTTCAACAGGCTCCCTTATAACTATACAAGTCGAGCTCCTTGTGCGGTGGGCAACGGAGGGTTTGGCTGGGAGTATGGTCGACGTCTTCTGTTGTTTGTTGGGCAGTTGTTTACTGGAAAACTTTGTGCTGGGATGTTGCTTCCTGGGCGACCGTCTGATAGTGGTAGCACTCTTACCCTTTGCTTTAGGGTTAGGTGATGAGTCTGTTTTTAGCTTAGTTTTAACATGTGTTTAGGATAAGTTTGAGTCATTTTTGGTGGAGTGTGTTGCGGTATTACGCTTGTTTGGGTATGTTTTCAGGAAATAGGAGAGGAAATCGTGAAGTTTGGCAAATGACTGAAAAATCAGTTGAAATTGAGCAATTTGTGCTAAAAGTTGATAAGAAGGGAGCTGAAGACTCATTCGCGGAGAGAATTGGTGGAATTGCAGTTTGGAATTGAGATTTTGGAAGAATTTTAGGGGCTGCGGCGCTTGAATGGAGAGCTGTGGCGCAAGGGAGAAACAGAAAGTGCCTAAATCCTGGAATTTTGAAGGGCCGCGGCGCCTGGGGGACGCGCCGCGGCGCTTGCTGAAGTCAGAGAGGGTCCGCTGGATAGAGGATGCGCGCCGCAGCGCCAGAATGCAAGGGCCGCGGCGCGTGTGGCTGCACGTGAATTTCGTCTTTGTTATGTTTTTTTTAGGGTTTTGGTTTAAAAGGACGTTTTTAGAGTTAATTTGAAATTATGCAGAATTAGAGAGAAACAAGTCATTGGAGGCAGAAGAAAACATTGAGACCTAAAGTTTGAATTCTTATTCTCTTCTGTAATCTCTCTACTCATGTTTATGTTTATATTTAATTTGATTGATGTTAGTATGTCTGCTTTGAACTAATCTTTTTATTAGGGTTTTACTGGATTCTTCTTGAAACTATGATTTCTTAATGAAATTTTTCTGAATTTCTTTCTTCTGCTGTGGATTATTTATCGTACACTTAATGCTTGTGAATGTTTGATCGTCATTTACATGTCCATATGATTTTAACCTAATCTCTGAAAAGAAAAGGATAATTATGCTACAGATAAATAATCACAATTTCATATTAGACGAAAGTACTTTTATGAGTTGTGTAGTTTAGGGATTATGTGCTTAAAGCCTGCAATATATTGATTACCACTGAGATGTAGGGCATAGTATATTGTAGAGAATTATAGATCCTAATAAGACTATAATATATAATTATAATATGCTACTACAACAGAATTAAGATATATTGAGAATTGAGTAGAAATCATAAGTGGAAAGTTGATGAAACTAAAGCCCTAACTTTTGCATCTATTAAATTAAATCAACTCTTATTACTGCATTTATTTAAGTGTTAGTAGTTTCCTAATTGTTAGTAGTAAGTATTTTAATTGTAATCTGAAATTATTAAGCAAATCAATTAGAATTAGAGATTAATTGTTGGTGATTAATATCAGTCTTCGTGGGATCGACACTTAACTTATCATATATTACTTGATTAGACCACGTATACTTGCGTGTTACATTTTTGCGATCCAGTTTTTGGCGCCGTTGCCGGGGACTGTTTTTATTAATATCAATAAGTTAATTTTTGTTCTAAATTGATTTTTTTTTAACATTTAATCCGGATCAAGGTTCTCTTGTGTTTCAGGACTAGTTGGTATATGCGAAGTAATAGACAAAAACAGGTTATACCAATAGACCGGGAAATTGAAAGAACGTGCAGGCAGAACCGGAAAATAAAAAGGAAATTGGAATTCACCATGGCTGATAATCTGGGAAATGGTGCTAATAATGGTCAAGGGGCTACTGAGGGTCCAAGGGAGCAAGGAGCATGAACACTGAGAGATTATGTACTTCCTACTGTTACAGGAGTGCATTCATGCATCCGACCTCCAACCATTGCTGCAAACAACTTTGAGATTAAGCCAGCCATTCTTCAGATGGTTCAAACAACTGTTCAGTTTGGAGGTATGCCGACGGAGGACCCTAATTTACACATAGCTAATTTCCTGGAGTTATGTGCTACGTTCAGGATGAATGGGGTGAGTGATGATGCTATAAGACTGAGGCTATTCCCATTTTCATTGAGGGATAGGGCAAAAAGTTGGCTGATTTCCTTACAAGCGAATTCGATTACTACATGGGAGGAGTTAGCTCAGAAATTCCTTGCCAAGTTCTTTCCTCCAGCAAAGGCTGCAAAGTTAAGGGGTGAGATTAATAATTTTTATCAGTTGGATGGAGAGTCATTGTATGATTCTTGGGAGCGCTTTAAGGAGTTGCTAAGGAAGTGTCCGCACCATGGAATAGAAAAGTGGATGTTGGTGCATAATTTTTATAATGGTTTGAACGGGACGACAAGAACAATTATAGATGCTGCGGCGGGAGGTGCCTTTATGAGCAAAAGTGCTAATGAGGCATATGAGATATTAGAGGAGATGGCGATGAACAATTACCAATGGCCAAATGAAAGGGGGCAGCCAAAGAAGGTGGCTGGAATGATGGAAGTGGATGCCATAACCATGCTTACCGCTCAAGTAGCAGCCTTGACAAAGCAATTGCAAAAGACCACACTCCCCTCTCAAGCTATGCAAGTTCAAAACTCATGTGAAGTGTGTGGTACAGCCCATCAACCAAACCAATGCCCTGCTACAGACATGAATAATATGCCCATGGAAGAAGTCCAAGCCATAGGAAATTACCCAAGACAGCCTAACAATCCCAATTCCATGACTTACAACCCAGCTTGGAAGAACCATCCCAATTTTTCCTGGTCTAACAACCAAAACACTCTCCAACCTTATCCTCAACCTCAGCCACCTTATATACCTACCCAAAATAGGCCACCCTATCCACAACAATATGCACACCAAAATCCTCCACCGGGCTACTATCAACCACAAAATAGGCCACCTCCACCCATGCAAATGAAACCAGTTGAATCCCAACCTGATGTGCTTAACCAATTCATGACTGAGCTAGGGCATCCATAAGAAGTTTGGAGACTCAAATAGGGCAATTGGCTACTTTAATGACTAATAGAGCTCAAGGAAATTTGCCTAGCACTACAGAAGTTGATCCTAAAGAACAGTGCCAAGATATTACCTTGAGGAGTGGAGCGAAATATGAAGGGCCAAAGAAGAGTCAGTCAGTAGAAGATGAGAAGAAGTTGGATAATAAAAAGGTTACTGAAGACCTTAAGGAAGAAGAGGAGACCCCACCTGTAACTATTGAGAATCATGTTAGAGTTTCATATCCACAAAGACTTCGCAAGCATAATTTGGATAAGCAGTTTGCAAAGTTTTTAGAGGTATTCAAGAAGTTACACATAAATATACCATTTGCGGAAGCATTAGAACAAATGCCAAGCTATGTAAAGTTCATGAAGGAGATTCTCTCAAATAAGAGAAAAATGGGTGATTATGAAACAGTGGCATTAACAGAAGAATGTAACGCAATTTTGCAACGGAAGCTTCCTCAAAAGTTGAGAGATCCTGGGAGCTTTACCATTCCATGCACTATTGGGGAGTTCGAATGTATGCATGCCCTATGTGATTTGGGGGCGAGTATTAATTTAATGCCTTTGTCTGTATTCCGAAGGCTTGGTTTGGGGGAAGCTAGGCCAACTACAGTAACATTACAGCTGGCTGATAGATCTGTGAAGCATCCTCGAGGTACTATAGAAGATGTGTTGGTAAAGGTGGATAAGTTTATTTTTCCAGCTGATTTTATAGTACTTGATATGGAGGAGGATGAGAATGTTCCAATTATTTTGGGGAGACCATTTTTAGCAACTGGGCAAGCATTGATTGATGTGAAAAAGGGAGAGTTGAAGCTGAGAGTTCAAGGGGAGGAAGTAGTATTTAATGTGTTTAAGGCTATGACTTATCCTAAAACAAGTGATAGTTGTTTCTCTGTTGATGTGGTCGAAGAAGTAGTGGAAAGGAAAACATTAAGGGGGGATCCTCTTGAGTTGAGTCTCACAGTTGATGATGTAGATGGTGAGGAGAATGAAGAGGTGATGAGTTACTTAACTTGGATAAAATCAGCTGAGCCTTGGAAACATAAGAAATTTGAAGAGTTGGGGGAAGGACCAGACAGACCAGTACCATCGATTCAGAAGCCACCTGTATTAGAGTTAAAGGTTTTACCAGACCACCTTCGTTATGCTTATCTTGGGGAGAAAGAGACTCTTCCAGTTATAGTCTCATCATTTCTTTCGGAGGTAGAGGAGGAGAAATTGTTGAGGGTGTTACGGGCTCATAAAACTGCTATAGGGTGGACTTTGGCTGATATAAGAGGAATTAGTCCATCAACAGTCATGCATAGAATTCTGATGGAAGATGAGGCGAAACCGACTATCGACGCTCAAAGAAGGCTTAATCCAACAATGAAAGAAGTGGTGAGGAAAGAGATTTTGAAGTGGTTGGATGCTGGAGTGATTTACCCAATTTCTGATAGTGCTTGGGTAAGCCCAGTGCAAGTGGTACCGAAAAAAGGGGGTATGACGGTGATAAAGAATGAAAGCAATGAATTGATTCCAACTAGGACAGTGACGGGGTGGAGGATATGTATTGATTATCGGAAATTGAATAAGGCAACGAGGAAATATCATTTTCCTTTGCCTTTCATTGATCAAATGTTGGATAGATTGGCGGGGCATAATTACTATTGTTTTTTAGATGGGTACTCGGGCTATCACCAGATCGTAATTGCACCGGAGGACCAAGAAAAGACAACTTTTACGTGTCCTTATGGGACTTTTGCTTTTCGGAGGATGCCATTCGGGTTGTGTAATGCACCAGCCACGTTTCAACGGTGCATGATGGCAATATTCTCTGACATGGTTGAGAAAGGGATTGAAATTTTTATGGATGATTTTTCGGTTTATGGGTCCTCTTTTGACATGTGTTTGATGAATTTGGAGATGGTGTTGAGAAGGTGTGAGGAGTCGCATTTGGTGCTTAATTGGGAAAAGTGCCATTTTATGGTTAGTGAAGGCATTGTATTGGGGCACAAAATTTCTAAGAAAGGAATTGAAGTGGATCGTGCCAAGATTTCCACCATAGAGAATTTGCCACCGCCAATTTCAGTTAAAGGAGTGAGGAGTTTCTTGGGCCATGCGGGGTTTTATCGGAGATTTATCAAAGACTTCTCTAAGATCTCAAAGCCGCTGTCTAACTTGTTGATGAATGGGGTTCCGTTTGATTTTAATGATGATTGTTTGGCTGCTTTCAAGACTCTCAAGGATAAGCTCATTTCAGCGCCGATAGTATGTACTCCTAATTGGGAACTTCCATTTGAGCTTATGTGCGATGCTAGTGATTATGCGGTTGGAGCGGTTCTTGGGCAGCGAGTGGATAAGGTATTTTGAACTATATACTATGCTAGTTGGACTTTAAATGATGCTCAACTGAATTATGCAACAACGGAAAAAGAACTTCTAGCCATAGTTTATGCCTTCGACAAGTTCCGTCCATATTTGATTGGAAACAAGGTGGTAGTCTATACGGATCATTCGGCAATAAAGTATCTCATGACTAAGAAAGATTCCAAGCCTCGTCTTATTCGTTGGATTTTGCTATTACAAGAATTTGATGTGGAAATTAAGGATAAGAAGGGTACTGAGAACTTGGTGGCTGATCATCTGTCTCGTTTAGAAGTAGGGGTAAATTCTCTTAATAAAGAAGTTCAGATTAATGATGCTTTTCCGGATGAGCAGTTGTTCGAAGTGAATGTTGGTAAGGAGGTTCCATGGTTTGCGGACTATGTAAATTATTTGGCTGCCAAGGTTATACCCCCTGAAATGACAAGGCAACAATTAAAGAAGTTTTATTAGGAGGTGAAGCGTTATTATTGGGATGAGCCTATTCTGTACAAGCATTGCCCGGATCAAGTTATTCGTAGATGTGTTCCTGAGGAGGAAATGTTATCAATCTTAACTCACTGTCATAGTTTGCATTGCGGTGGTCATTTTGGCGGAACAAGAACAGCTGCGAAAGTTTTGCAAAGTGGGTTTTACTGGCCTACATTATTTAAGGATGCTAATGATTTTGTCGAAAGTTATGACCGTTGTCAACGGACTGGGAACATATCAAGAAGAGATCAAATGCCGATGACCGGTATTTTGGAAGTTGAGCTATTTGACGTATGGGGGATCGACTTTATGGGACCCTTCCCATCATCGTATAATAACAAGTATATTTTGCTTGCGGTTGATTATGTTTCTAAATGGGTAGAAGCTGCAGCAACTCCTACTTGTGATGGGAAGGAAGTTATTAAATTCCTTCATAAAAATATCTTCACTCGATTTGGTACTCCAAGAGCTATTATTAGTGATCGGGGAAGTCATTTTTGCAATAAGTGGTTTACCGCTCTTTGTGCTCGTTATGGTGTTCATCATCGCAAGGCATTATTTTATCACCCAATTGCAAATGGCCAAGCTGAAGTATCGAATAGAGAAATAAAAGGTATCTTGGAAAAGACGGTAAATACTTCGAGGAAGGATTGGTCGAAGAAGCTCGATGATTCACTTTGGGCTTATCGCACGGCATTTAAAACTCCGATTGGAATGTCACCATATCGATTGGTGTTTGGTAAGGCTTGTCATCTACCGGTGGAATTGGAGCATAGAGCCTTTTGGGCTGTGAAAAAGTTGAATGTTGATCTCTTCATGGCGGGGCAGAATAGGCTTATGGAGTTAAATGAACTTGAGGAATTCCGAAATGAAGCTTATGAGAATGCGAAGATATATAAGGAGAAATCGAAGGCTTTTCATGATAAGAAAATATTGAGGAAGGATTTTCAACCAAGTGATAAAGTTTTGCTCTTTAATTCCAGGCTTAAACTTTTTCCTGGAAAACTGAAGTCAAGATGGTCTGGACCGTACACGGTAGTATTTTCACTTCCTTATGGAGCAGTACAAGTTCATAGTGAAAAGACAGGAGATTTTAAGGTGAACGGACAGAGATTGAAGCATTACTTGGAGGGACCAGTAGAGACATGTAGGACCGTGGTCGAGTTGGAATTGATTTGATCTGAAGACTAAAGCAGCGTCCGGCTAAATGACGTTAACGACAGCGCTCGTAGGAGGCATTCCTATGTTTGTTTTTAATTTTTAGTTCAGTTAGTATGTAAAAAGCATGAACAATTTTTAGTTTAGTTGTGGTTGTATTTATTATTTTGTTTAGTTTTTAGTTTTCCTTTTAATGTAATAGAACCGTGGAAATCGTGAAAACTATAAAAAATTAAAAAAATAATTTTTTTTTTTAAGATTTGGAAGATAGGGCCGCGGCGCCAACAACAAGAGCCGCGGCCTTTGGCGAAGTCAGAGAAGGGAGGCTCGGTACTGAGGAGCGCGCCGCGGCGCCTATGGGAAGGGCCGCGGCACTTGGCGAATTCCAGAGAGCCCAGAAGATATGCGTGCCGCAGTGCTTGGAGGGGCGCGCCGCGGCGCGCATGCGGTTCCGAAAATTAAAAGAGGTTTCCCTCTTATTTTTTTTCCCATTCTCCCCATTTTAAAAAAATCCACAACTCCTTTCTCCTCATTTTCTCTCTAGATTTCTTCATTCTACCCAGAAATTTTTCCCATTTCTCCTTATTTTCTCTTCAATCCACATATTAATTCAGCCACAAATTTCTTCTTCTTCTCATTCCCTAATCTGAGTTTGAAATCCCTAAATCCCCAAATTTTCTTCAAGCCCTAATTTTTCAATTTCTATCAATTGGAGTGGTGATTTCATGCTTATTTGGTGCAATTGGAGAGTTCAAGAGGAGATTATCACTGTCAAGTAAGTGTTTCTTCCAATATTCAGATTTTTGTTGGTAATTTCTTATAAAGAAGGGAAAGAAGGGATTTTTGATTGAAGAGTATAGTGGGGATTGTGTAGTATTGGTAGTGCATTGATTTGAATCTGTTTGAAAGTTATTTGGAATTGGGGAATATTGCAAAAACAGGGGAGGTGCTGTCCAAATTTTCATAGCATATTATGGGACCTAAGAGAAACCCCACTAGGGCATCCTCTTCTAGGAACACCAATAGACCATCTTCTTCAAGGCCATCCACTTCTAAGGAACCCGAACCACCCCCAGATTATGATGTCACCAAATTTGTAAGTAAGGCCGCTTTTGAGCGTTATACAAGGATTCGTAAGAGGAAGGTAATCAGTGAGCGGGGATTTGAGTATACGGAATCACCAAATGAACTCTCAACTTATGAAGAAATTAGGGGGGAAATTCAAAGAAGGGGTTGGGCTATGTTTGCTTCAGAGGATATTACCCATGCCAACTTGTCAGTGGTTTTGGAATTTTATGCAAACTATGTGGAGATGAAGAATGTAGGCGTATTTGTTAGAGGTGTTCAAGTTCCGGTTGGTATAGATACAATTGCTGAATTATATGATATGCCGACATATGAACGGGAGGATGATGAATATCATCAATGGGCTCATGGAGATGATATTGATTGGGTTCATGTGGCAGAAACTTTGAGTATACCGGGAGCTCGGTTTACTGTTGTTGGTGGGGTCCCAAAATACTTGTGGCGCTATCAATTAAATCATGTGGCGCGGGCTTGGGTGCACTTTGTGAGTGCAAGGCTAATGCCGACAACTCACATGTCAAATATCAACAAGGAGAGGCTGTTGTTGGTTTATGCCATTATGACTGGTATGAAAATTGATGTAGGCCGAGTGATTAGGAAGAGTATGAAGGATATCAGTATGTTGACCACTACGGGAGGATTAGGTCATGCTTCCTTAATCACTGATTTATGCCGAACTTATGGAGTGGTTATGTTTGGAAGTGATGTAGTTCGGAAACCCATGTCGGCAATTTCTGCGAATAGGGTGATGGGGTATGAATTACCGACCTTAGAAGCACCACTACCTCGGCAGCGTGCTGTTGATAAAAGGCCCCGAGTAGATGAAGTAGACGAAGAGGATATTGAAGCAGGTATGGAGGGTACAATTCCGGAGGAGTTTGCGCAAGAAGTACCGGTTGAACAGCCGCCTATTCCACCTGCGGCGGGTAATTTTGATCCCTACATGCATCTGATACAGAATCAGTTTCAGTATTTGGTTCAGCAGAACAACTATCAGATTGCACAGCAACAACATATGCAGCAATACATGGCGCAGCAAAGTGAGTATCAAATTGCTCACGTGAACCAGCTAAATGCTTTGGTCAATCGGTGGTCTATCCGAAACGAGGAAGATGTAGCTCCATTTCCTGTTCCATCTCCGTTTTTACCGTATCCACCACCACCGCCGCCTCCACCATTTTAAATGTTTCTGGTAAGTCTCTTTTCCTTACACTTTTGTTTTATTTTCTTTTGTTTGCAAACATTGGGGACAATGTTTAGGTTTAGTTTGGGGGAAGAGATTTATTGTTGTCTGAGTCGTGTTTGTGTTGTTTTGGTTTTTCTATAGTTTTGTTTTGGTTTTAATCGTGTTAGTCATGTTTTGTTAGGGTGTGAGTTGAATCAAGTTACCAATGATTAGCCAATGATACTATGATTGAATGATGAACTGTGTAAATTGAATGGGAATAAAGCTAAAATCAAATCCGTGTGCTTGGTTGAATATTTTGTTCTATTTTTATCAAACACGTAAATCATTGAGAGCTTAATCATGATTTTGATAAATTGTATGTGACGGAATAAAATTTATGCTTGCTAAGTTTGAAATAGGAAAGGAGGATTGGACTGGTTTATCTTAGAACTTGTTTGCTTGTTTTTTTGAGGCGAAATCTTAGATCATGCATGCTTGGAAAAATGATTTAGGCAAATTTTTGGACCGTTTGAGCCTTTCTAGCCAACCTTGATATGTTTAATCCTTAGTTACCCATTGTTGAGCCTAAAGTGACCTTTTATTGATTGACATTTGCCTTGAGCTAATTAATTGAAAACCTGACTATTATTTTGTCTTTCCCTTGTGTATACCATGAACATATGAATGATAATTGGGATTGATTTGTAATGGGGGGTTATGTATGGCGAGGGTTGTTAACAATGAAAAAAAATACATTTTGAGAGAATTTTAAGAAGAAAAAGAAAGAAGAAGAAAAGAAAAAATATATATATTTCAATGATGAGATAACATTACACTCCAAATAGTATTATCAAGGAATAAGTTTGGGGGAGTGTAATGTTAAATAAAAGAAAGAAAAAAAAAAAAGAAAAAAAAAATCTTTGTTTATGTAAGTTCTCTCACAATGATAAGATATTGGGAACAGTGGGATTGGATTTGTGATTTGTATTTAATGTAGTGTTGGTTGGTTAGTGTTCATGGTATATGTTGAGCTTAAATGACTTTCTCATCCACCTTTGCCTAAGCCATTCAGTTATAAACTTAAAAAGACCTACTGATTTCTGAGCATGTTTGGTCTGCATTAGTGGAGATTAGCAAGTATAGCAAGCTTATGGGATTTTATTTGGTTGTGGATTGGAATGGAAACTCAGTGAGCATAAAGGAATTCAATTACATATTATTTGTTAATCATGATTTTGAAAGCTATTATTTTTGTTGTTTGATTGAATGGAATATTTGTTTCAACTGAAATTCTGGATTTTAAGTTGAGTTCCTTGAAGATTATATAAGTAAGTTATTTGTCATAGCTTGAGGCTTAGTATTGTTGTTGGCTTGATTCAAAAATGTGTGAGTATGTGTTTGTTTGTGTTGTGTTTGTTTTGGTTTACTCGAGGACGAGTAAAAGTCAAGTTTGGGGGAATTTGATGAGTCTGTTTTTAGCTTAGTTTTAACATGTGTTTAGGATAAGTTTGAGTCATTTTTGGTGGAGTGTGTTGCGGTATTACGCTTGTTTGGGTATGTTTTCAGGAAATAGGAGAGGAAATCGTGAAGTTTGGCAAATGACTGAAAAATCAGTTGAAATTGAGCAATTTGTGCTAAAAGTTGATAAGAAGGGAGCTGAAGACTCATTCGCGGAGAGAATTGGTGGAATTGCAGTTTGGAATTGAGATTTTGGAAGAATTTTAGGGGCCGCGGCGCTTGAATGGAGAGCTGCAGCGCAAGGGAGAAACAGAAAGTGCCTAAATCCTGGAATTTTGAAGGGCCGCGGCGCCTGGGGGACGCGCCGCGGCGCTTGCTGAAGTCAGAGAGGGTCCGCTGGATAGAGGATGCGCGCCGCGGCGCCAGAATGCAAGGGCCGCGGCGCGTGTGGCTGCACGTGAATTTCTTCTTTGTTATGTTTTTTTTAGGGTTTTGGTTTAAAAGGACGTTTTTAGAGTTAATTTGAAATTATGCAGAATTAGAGAGAAACAAGTCATTGGAGGCAGAAGAAAAACATTGAGACCTAAAGTTTGAATTCTTATTCTCTTCTGTAATCTCTCTACTCATGTTTATGTTTAATTTGATTGATGTTAGTATGTCTGCTTTGAACTAATCTTTTTATTAGGGTTTTAGTGGATTCTTCTTGAAACTATGATTTCTTAATGAAATTTTTCTGAATTTCTTTCTTCTGCTGTGGATTATTTATCGTACACTTAATGCTTGTGAATGTTTGATCGTCATTTACATGTCCATATGATTTTAACCTAATCTCTGAAAAGAAAAGGATAATTATGCTACAGATAAATAATCACAATTTCATATTAGACGAAAGTACTTTTATGAGTTGTGTAGTTTAGGGATTATGTGCTTAAAGCCTGCAATATATTGATTACCACAGAGATGTAGGGCATAGTATATTGTAGAGAATTATAGATCCTAATAAGACTATAATATATAATTATAATCTGCTACTACAACAGAATTAAGATATCTTGAGAATTGAGTAGAAATCATAAGTGGAAAGTTGATGAAACTAAAGCCCTAACTTTTGCATCTATTAAATTAAATCAACTCTTATTACTGCATTTATTTAAGTGTTAGTAGTTTCCTAATTGTTAGTAGTAAGTATTTTAATTGTAATCTGAAATTATTAAGCAAATCAATTAGAATTAGAGATTAATTGTTGGTGATTAATATCAGTCTTCGTGGGATCGACACTTAACTTATCATATATTACTTGATTAGACCACGTATACTTGCGTGTTACATTTTTGCGATCATTAGGGTAGAGCCCAGTGTTGGCAAGATTTACTACAGTGGTCAAGGCCACCAAGTCTTTAGAGCTAAGGTCCATGGCAGCCAGTTTTCAGGCCTGCTTCTCCATCTCCTTAGTGGGGGTCGGGCAGTTGAAGGGACCATTACGTTGGAACGGCAGGTCACTACACCAAAATACCCCTTTTGTGTCAGTCAACGCAGTTGACTGACGACGTTGACCAAGAATCAGTATTTGTGGCAGTTGAGCGCTGCCATAAATGTAGGAGCATTTGCGTCAGTGATAACACTGACGCTGTTAATTGGTGAAGTTTGCGTCAGTGGCCAACTGACGCAGTTAACGCACCATTTGCGTCAGCGGGAAATTGACGCAGTATTAAATCCCAGCCATCGACTCCGAGCCCCTCATTCTCCCAAATTCAAAACTTAGGGTTTCTCCCAAGAACCAGCAGCGCCTTTGACTTCATAAACCCATTTTGGTGAGTTTTTTTATTTTTTTATTTTAAGGTTAAATTGATGAATATAATATATTTATGAACCTTAATATAGTTTTTTTTTTAATTTTTTGTATAGATTTCTGATTTTGAAGATTATATTGTTTGAAAAACCAAAACCCAAAATCCCTCCTCTTGATTTTTTCTCTAACTGGGTTTGCAGGGGTCATGTATGTGGTTGGGTCGTGGGTGTCGTGGGGGGTGGCAGGGGTTGAGAGGTGGCTGGATAGGGACTGGGTACAAGGGGGTTGGGGTCCCATGGGGTGGTTGGGGGCTGGGTACATCGGTTAGGGTTCATAGCGTTTTTTTAATATAGCATTTGCGTCAGTGGAGCACTATCACAAACGTGGCATTTGTGACAGTGCCCAACTCGCACAAACGCTAGCGTTTGCGTCAGTGGGGAACTGCCACAAATGCCAAGTTGTGACAATGCCCCATTGACGCAAACGCAGGAACTGCCACAAATGTCAAATTTGTGACAGTTCTCCACTGACGTAAATGTCAGCTTGGTTTGCGTCATGGGATTCCACGTCACATTTAAAATTGACGCAAAAACTCAATTGTGGCTGTTAGAAACTGACGTAAATGACCTTTTTTGTAGTAGCGGGTGGTTGGCAGCAATGTCCACTGCGAGGAAGTATTGGCTGGCATACTCCCCAACCTTGGAGATGTCATCAGTGTTGGCTAAATAAACATCAAAATCCCTATGACTAAAATAAAAATATCCCAAGCGGCCTTCTCGGCGGCTAGACTTAAGGTGAAAGAGGTAGTTTACCTCGTGTGTAGATGGAACCGGCCAGTTTAGGGACGTACACAAAACATATAGGGCTGAAAAGAACCTAATGCCCTTGGGACTAATCGGAGTGGGACAAAGCTCGAAATAGTCTACCACACTTTGGAAATATGGCAGAAAAGGAAGAGTAGCGCCAGCAGTGATGTGGAACCTACTCCAGGTGCAAAATTGGGCCCCAGGGTTCTCAATAGTCTGTTGGGCAGAGGGTTTGAGAATAGTAATGTCGCAGAGCTTGAAATGTTCTTTGACATTCTGCAGCTGCTTAGCAGCAATAGTGCTGGCAAGAGCTGAATACAGGGGGGCCTCCTCCATCTCAAAAGAGGAGTTAAGAATTGCCCTGGAGTAAATATCCATGGCATATTTCATCTCATCCTCCTCTTCCTGCCCCGAGTTGGTCGGTACTTCGTCAGGGGGCGGGGCCTCCTGGGTTTCAACAGCAGTAGCACGGCGTGCCACATGAGGGTCTTGATCATCACCATCATGAGTAGTTTATTTAGTACGAGCCATTGTTGTTCGCAAGCTGGCCCGATGATCACCTTTCCCAATACTCTACGTACAAGAAAAAGGGGAAATAAGAGGTGAGAGCACCGAACAGTGTTGGTCGGCATATATGCCTTGAGTTGTACCGACCAGACCAGAATAAAAACGATGCGGAGTATTTTAATATTTAAAATGAGTTTTAAATAGTTTATAATTTATAATTAGATATTAACTTATTTACTTTAATATTTAAATGATTTTTAAAGAAAAAAAATTAAAATGATGTGGACCAATTAAAAATTGCCACGTATGCATCTACTTGGTACTTAACAGAAAACTTAATGACATGTACCTAGATTGTCAAGAAATATTGACGGAATGTTTTTATATCGTCAAAAAAAAAAACACTTGGGTATTTAAGTACTAAAACTGAAAAACTTATGTATTTTCGCCACCAATTACTCTTTTGCATATAAGCAGCCCCCAACTTTAAATTTTGATATTTTTTTTAATAAAATATATATAATAATGATGACATTACTTTGTGATTTATTATTGTGAATTAAAAAATTATAATTTTATATTTTAAAATTTTGTAGAATTTATAATATAATTATTGAAATTGTGATAATTTCATATATTAATGAATATTTATTGCAACAATGTTAAAAACACATTTAAGATATAATTTATTTATTGTTTGTATATTTATGAATTCAAAATAATTTTGAAATGAATTTTTTTCAATAACTTTGGAGTTATATTTGTTTGAAAAAAATGCCAAAATTTAATGTCAAGGACCTAACTGCAAAAGAATGTATAGGTTAGATTATTTAGATTTTTGCCACAAAACCTTAGTTTTTTAACAAAATGGAAAAGAAAAAAATGACTAATGATGCTAACTTTTTAAGAGGTTAATATTTTAATTCAAAAAAATTGATATTGGGGACTTAAGTGCAAAAGTTAGATTAGGTTGGGGATTTGTGTTGCAAAAAAAGCCAATAACGTAGACTTCTTAGTAAATGAAACGTGAGAACTATATATGTGGCTTATTTGTACGGCATGTTCATAAACTTTATATGTTTTGGCAAATTGGTCCTCAAGTTTATTTTTGGCAAATTATTTGTTGGCGGTTGTGACCCTACATCATAAATGGCCAAAAAGTTATGTTCATACACAAAAAGTTTAGGAACCAATTTGAAAAAAAAAAAAAAAAGAAGTCAACTTGCCAAAACACATAAAGTTTGGGACCATTCCTACAAATAAATATTTTTAAATATATTATATTATACCATGTTGTTTGTCCCAAAACCAACTTATTAGTTCTCTATTATTTAAGTAATATTATTTTACTATATTGTTGTTTGTCTTAGCATCAACTTAGTACTCTATTGTTTAATTAATACTATTTTAATATCATACATATGATAAATCAATTCAATATTGTACATTTCCACTCATTTTGGTAAAAATATTTTTGATTATAATCAAAATCACCTTAATTTATTTAATTCAAATTCTTTTTAGTTTTAAAACATATTTATAAAACAAATAATACCTCATATAATGCATAAATCAGATTAAAATTGTACTTTTCCACTAATTTTATTCAAAATATTTTTTATGTAAAAAAAGTTCTAATTTATTTATTTATTGGGTATATACTAATATACCCTCTTATGTTAAAACATATTTATCTAACAAATAATACCTCATATATAATGGATATTTAAAATTGTAATTTTCCACTAGTTTTAATCGAAATATTTTTTATGTCAAAAAAAGTTCTAATTTATTTATTTATTGGGTATATACTAATATACCCTCTTATGTTTTGCTTAAATACTCACTTACACCCTCATGTTTTTAAAAATACCAAATTATACCCATGTGTTTTGTTTAAATGCCCACTTAAATCCCATCGTTTTTAAAAATACACATTATTACACCTTTGTATTTTGTTTAAACGTCTATTTGCACTGATATAGTTTGTTTAAATGCCTATATACACCCCTATGTTTTCAACGATCCACATTTAAACAATTTTTTTGTAGAAACTAATTTTAATACAACAATAATACATTTAATTTATTTTTATTTTTTATTTGAAATAATTTTTTTTATTAAAGAGTGAAAAATAAAGTATTTGTTTTTTTTTTTAAATAAGTTCTTAAAATATTTGTTAGTATATTTATATTTTTTTTACTTAATTACAACTTTGATTTGTCACAATAAACTTTAATTTGTTACAATTATTTTATAATGAAAATATAACTTTTTTACTTATTTTGTTATATCAACTGAATATTTTTTTTTAAAAAGTATATATTTATAAATAATTAAAGGATTTTTATTATACACAAAACATTATTTTTCACACTTTAATATAAAACTTTAATTCAAAATAATAAATTAATATTTGATTTTCTTTGAATAATTACATTCTAATACATTTATATACTATTTTAAAATAAAAATAATTTTAAGTAAATTAAAAGGGGTTATTATTGTTGTAAAATTAATTTTTACTAAAAATGTGTTTTAATATGTGAGGGTGTTAGTATGCGCATTCAAACAAACCGCAAGAAAGTAAATAAATATTTAAACAAGACACAGGGGTAATTTGGTATTCTTGAAAGTACAAGGGTGTGAGTGAGTATTTAAGCAAAACACAAGAGGGGAATAATGGTATATACCCTTTTGTTAATGCCGGTTTTTGCCAACTTAAATTTGAAGAGCACTAAATAATATTTCAGAAAAGAATAAAATAACTGTAGAACTTTTACGTAGTTCAGCAGTTAAAATCTGTGTAGTCCACAAGTCAATACTATTGATCTTAATACTCTCTCAAATCTTTCTCAAAGAAATTCGACAGAGTATTCTCCGTACCAATTTGTGTGTGAATACAAATAAAAATTACCAGGCTATTTATAAGCCTGATCAGTAGAATATCTTCTCTTGATTCAGGGAAGTTACAACCAATTATTCAGATATGAAATAAATGTAAATAAATGCATTAAATACATAATATCTCATCATAATTGAGATTTAATATCAGATAACATCCTAAGGAGTAGGGATCTTCTAACTGCTGTTGCGTGCAAAACGCGTTGTTGGCCTCGAATGCAAGGTTAACGCGCTTTTAAGATCGATCAATACTTTGAGCTCGTTATTCTAGTCAGCCTTCTCCTCAGCTAGTGGTTTCATCAAACTCAATCTTCAGAGACCAATATCCTTAAGCTTGCAACTAAGACTCGAATAACACCCATATGCGTCAGAAATGATTCTTTCTTCGAGCTTGAACCTTACGCTCGAGCCTTTTAAACTTGTGCTCTATCGCCAACAAGAACAGGTCATGAATCATGCATATTTATACAAGTGTTCAGCTATTGCTTGTTATTTTCGAGCTTACGCTTTACGAACCTACATTTCAATATTCATTTATTCATCCTCGAAATTTGAGTGTAACACCTTTATTTATTCTTTTTAGATTTAAAATATATTTAAGAAATTTTTTTATCAAGAACATGTATTAATTAAACAAAAAAATACTAAATATAAATATATTTTTTAGTTTCATTATCATATAAACATTCTGGAAGATTTTAGATTTGATTTGCATTTGAGGAATGTCAATTTCATATCATAAAAGATGAGTTCTAGAAGAAAACGATAACGTATTTACATAATAATATCATGTTAAATTTTCAGTCGGAAACTAAAAATATTGTATTTTATGTATTTAGTACCATATTATTTAATCACTAGTATATTTTGTTTTTATAAATATGTTTAAAACTAAAAATAATTTGAATTAAATAAATTAGGGTGTTTTTTATTATAACTGAAAATACTTTTACCAAAATTAGTGAAAAAGTACAATTTTGAATTAATATATCCTATGTAAGGTATTGTGTACGCCCTAAATATCCACGGGTTATTAGCGAGCCTGAAAATTGCATAATTCTATCAGCCACGTGGAAGCCACCTACCCGAAGCTACTGTTACAAGTCTCTACCTCTCTAGCTCGAGATAACCAAAGGTTTAGTGATTACTAAGGGATCAGATCAGCAGGATGGACACTACGGGCTGAGACTACATCAAGCTCGGGGTACGAGCTTGAGATGATACCTCTGACCTTTTATAAAGTCAACCACGCAATGTAAACGTGCATATATCAGACATCACGTGTGTGCTCCATTCCTGAATTCTTGGACATGCAGCATAAACGTGCGTGTTCAGGCACCCACGACAGGGTTGGGCCATGCGGCCTATTATCCCCCTTACCTATTGATTAGACCATACTTCATTGTCAGGTTTTAGGAATTAATCATGAATGTCACAGAAGTAACATGATGGGTAAGAAGGTCACAGGATGACCTCCTTTGCCAACACCCAGGTGCCCTCTCCCTATAAATATGGAGACCCTGGGAGTTGCAATGGGTTGGCTTCTAATTTGTAAGGAAATACCCTGTAAGGAATATCAGAGATATATCAATAATATTGGCTGGTGGACTAGAAGGATTTTAACCTTTGAACCACCTAAAAAAAACTATTCGAGTTATAATTTTCCTCTGAGATCATTCATCTATTACTGTTCATTATTTAACACTAATCCCTCTCCTTATTCATATAATTATCTGTTGCCGAAGAACCGCGTCAATAGTTTGGTGCTTTCATTGAGAGCTGTTAGATTGGTGCTATCGCAAATACCCAACCATGGTAGTCACTCGCTCAAGACATGGTAACGAGGCAGATCAACGTGATGGGCAGGAGGCCCACCATGCCGCCATGTCCGATGAACAGAACCCTGAGGTTCAGCAGCGGCTGGGCAAGCAGCCAGTGGGCCAAGACGACATTGGAAGTTCGGCTCCCCGGCCACCCAATCCGAACCCGGATTTCTACACGGCGGTGGAAATGGAAAATGCACAGTTGAGGAGTCAACTGGCGAAAGCAAACCAGCAGATTCAAGAGGTTTTGGCCCGATTACCCCCTCTGAAAACCGACGCTAATGTCGGAAAGAGGCATGGTGAGACTCATAGGTCCCGCCGGGGTAACCGGTCCAGGCCCAGTCGGTCGGTCAGACCCCCAACATCAAATTCTACTCCCACGACGCACCACTGGGAGACCACATTTGAGGAACTTCCTAGGGCCGAGCAGCAATTCAGTCGATCGGTCCGAACCTCAACTCCTAGCTCACTTTCGCCCTCGAGTGCGCCCAAGAGGGCTCGAGGAAGCTCGAGAAGGAGATCCGGGGAGGGCTCGCGACGACAACCTGCCCCGGCCAACCGTCCTGCACCCCGCTCAGATCGCCGAGCACAGAACGCGGAGGATGGTAGAGCGGAGCGACCGCGACCTAGCTTGATTCGCCCTGACGGGACTAGGATCGTGTCCCCGGTCAGGCATCCTCCTTCACCAATAAGATACCCATCTCCTCCCCGTCCAGTTCGAGACATTCCAGCTCATGGGAGCAACAGGAGAAATCCTCCTTCCGTCGGACCTTCCCATCGTAGTCGTGTGCCCAGAGAAGTCCCAGATCCTCACCCCCAGCGGCGGACTCCGAGCTTTTCGAATGGAAGTTATTGGACCGGAAGTCATCGAAGTGATGTGTCCGAAGGAAGAACTACGCCATCGGCTGAGCTCAACACAAAGCCCTCAGGCCGTCCCGAGGGGCGACCTCCGAGATCGTCTAAACTCTCAAAGAGGAGACCCAGTTGGAAATGGCAGTCGCGCTCTCCAAGGGGAAGGCCTATCCGAAGTACGCAACAATGGGAACGTCCCATATAACCTATCTCAAGATAGGAGGGACAATAACCCGCCTAACATGTACCATGGAACCGGAGCTGTTGAACAGCCCCGGAACAACTAAGGAAGTCAGGGCCAAACCCTTGAGCGTCTGGCACAGATGGAGGAGCTGATGAGGAAGCTCTTGTCAGAAAAAGAAAAAGACGAGTACGGCACGGGGGACGAACTCGAGCTCCTCACCCCCAGCATAGCAGCTACAACATATCCACCTAGTTTCCATATGCCTTACTTGTCCAAATTCAATGGAGACGGGGACCCGTCAGATTATCTGGGTATGTTCAACACCTTGATGATGGCCCACAGCATTGGTCCCGAGCTGAGGTGTTTAATATTTCCTTCCACCTTGACTGGGCCGGCCAGGCAATGGTTCAAGCAGAGTAAAAAGCAATCAATCAGCTCGTGGAAAACCTTCTCTGCCGACTTCAAGAGAGCATTCCGAGCTTCTCAGGCTGCCCGCGTCAAGGCCGATACCCTGGCGAACGTAAGGCAGCAGCCCGACGAGCCTTTAAAGGCTTACCTGAGCAGATTCGCAAACGTCGCTGCTTGAGCCAGAGACGCAGACGACAGCTCCAAGCTCATGGCCTTGAGGATTGGGATCCTCATCGGAGGCGGACTCTGGGAAGAGATACAGAGAAAAGGGAGCAGCGAGGGCGGCCAGCACGGCCCAAAGAAGAACAAGTCCGTAGAAAAATTTAAGCTGGTCTACGCTACTTATACCGAGCTCACACACACTAGGGAGAACATTTTCCTAGCAAACTCTGCTCGCCTCCCCTGGAAGAAGCCAGAACCTTTGAAGCACCAGAAGGGTAAGTAAGACTCCTCCAAGTTTTGTCGATTCCACAACGACATTGGCCACAACACTGATGATTGTAGGCACCTGAAGGATGAGATCGAGACTCTCATCAGAGCCGGACCCTTGGCTCAGTATGCGCGGAATAGAGTTCCCGCTGGCCATCCAGCTTCGGAAGTCCCGATAAGTCAGCCCGGGTCTCGGGTAGATTAGGACGTCCCTCCTCCCGTGATAGGAGGAGAGATCTCCACGATCTCCGGAGGCCCCCATCTGGCTGGCATGAGCAAAGGTGCCCAAAAGAGATACGTCACCGAACTTAAGGCTCATAATGGAGTGGAGTTCGTCCTTGAGCAGCATCTACCCAAACAACAACGATTGGAGAGGCAACCAATCATATTCATTGAAGAAGATGCCAGCCACGTCCAGTTCCCTCATAACGACCCTCTGGTCGTAGTCATTCAGCTCGCTAACCGGAGGGTTAGGAGAGTACTGGTCAATAATGTGAGCTCGGTAAACCTACTGTTCCGGTCAACGCTGGAAAAGATGGGTTTATCTATAACCGAGCTGAAAATCACCTCCATGATGCTATACGGATTCTCTGGAGAAGGGTCGGCGGCAATAGGAACGATCGATCTGGTGATCACCTTGGGAGAGGGACCTCGGACAGTCTCAAAACTCCTCGAGTTTGTCGTCATCGATTGTCCCGCCGCATACAATGTTATTTTGGGCCGACCTACTTTGATAGCGTTTGAAGCCATAACTTCCATCCACCACCTTGCGCTAAAATTCCCCTCTTCCTTGGGGATATGCACGGTCCGAGGTGATCAGCTTGCTGCCAGGGAATGCTACAGCATTTCTATGAAGGGAAAATTAAAACCCGAGCAGTTAACGATGACTGTCCAGAGCGGGAATGAGGAATCTAAGGAGCTTGTGCCTAGTCCTGAGATTGAAAAACCTCAGAGTGCCAAAGGGGAGAATATCATCTTAAATAATGATATCGACCCCAGAATAGGCGAGGATAGATACGAGCTCCAGGCCATTGAAGAGCTCGAGGAGGTAAACATTGATCCACGAGATCCCTTGAGGGTGGTAAAACTCGAGAAAAATCTATGTAGAGAAAGGAAGGCAGAGCTGATTAAGTTTCTGCATGAGAATCTAGACGTGTTCACCTGGTCTCATGAAGACATGGTAGGGATTAGTCCGAGCGTCATCATGCACACCCTCCACTTGGATAAAAGCGTGCCTGCGAAATCCAAGAAACAAAGGCACCTAGGAACAACCCAAGCTGAGGCCCTAGAAGAGGAAGTAGCCCGACTCTTAAAGTGCGGCTTTATCCGCGAGGCAAAGTTCCCAATCTGGGTCGTCAATCCTGTATTGGTCCTGAAGCCCAACGGGAAATGGCGGACCTGCATCGACTTCTCTGATCTGAACAAAGCCTGCCCCAAAGATTGCTTCCCCTTGCCAAGGATCGACCAATTGGTAGACGCCACGGCGGGGCACGAGCTCATATCTTTTATGGATGCATATTCGAGCTATAATCAGATCGCCATGAATCCAGCAGACTAGGAACACACTAGCTTCATGACCCCAACTAACGTTTATTGTTACAAGGTCATGCCCTTCGGGTTGAAGAATGCCGAAGCTACATACCAGAGGTTGGTAAATAGGATGTTTGCCAACCAGATCGGTAAAAACATGGAAGTGTATGTTGACGACATGCTGATGAAGTCAAAAACTGCCAAGAACCATGTTTCCGATCTGGAGGAATGCTTTAAGATATTGAGAGAGTACGGCATGAAACTTAACCCCCAAAAATGTACTTTCGGGGTCGCGTTAGGAAAGTTCCTGGGTTTCATTGTCAATACCAGGGGAATAGAAGCAAACCCCAATAAGATCAGGTCGCTACTCGAGATGCCCTCACCTCGATCGCGAAAGGACGTTCAAAGTCTGACCATAAAGGGTGGTAGCCCTTAATCGGTTTATTTCTAAATCTACCGACAAGTGTCTGCCATTCTATAACCTGCTCCGGGGGAATAAGAAATTCGAGTGAACCAAAGAATGCGAACATGCCTTCCTCGACCTGAAAGCACATTTAGCCGAGCCGCCCGTATTATCCAAACCAATGGTAGGAGAGCCTCTTTTCCTTTACATGGCTGTCACGGAAGATGCAGTTAGCGCCGTCTTAGTCCAAGAAGAGGACCGGTCTCAAAAGCCAATCTATTACATCAGCAAGAGGCTTCTCGGAGCTGAATCCCGGTATCCGTTGATGGAGAAGATGGCTTTCTGTCTCATTATGGCCTCCCGAAAGCTCAGGCTGTATTTCCAGTCCCACTCGATACGCGTCATAACCGATCAGCTTTTAAGGCAGGTTTTGCAAAAACCTGAAGCATCGTGATGTCTGTTGAAGTGGGCTATTGAACTCAGCCAATTTGAGATTTTGTACGTATCGCAAACTGCAATAAAAAGCCAGGCCCTGGCTGATTTTGTGGCAGAGTGCACATGATTCCGAGAAGATCCTGTAGAAGAGTCAGCCCAGGCCTCCTTAGCCTAAGCCTCATGGAAGGTCTTCGTAGATGGCTCGTCTAACGAGAACGGCTCTGGGGTTGGAATCATATTGATATCCCCAGAAGGACATCGATTCCACTCGGCGTTGCGATTCGGGTTCAAAGCGTCCAACAACGAGGCTGAATACGAAGCTTTACTGGCTGGGCTAAGGGTGGCCTAGGAGCTGAAGGCCAGCTCCGTTCAGTGTTACAGCGATTCCCAGCTCGTGGTAAACCAAGTGTTAGGGGAATACCAAGCACGGGGAACCAAGATGGCTGCTTACTTGGCCAAGGTAAAGAAAGAACTGTCTGCTTTCGAGCGTGGCTCAATCGAGCAGATACCTCAAGAGTAGAATGCCAACGCGGACGCCCTCGCAAAGCTCGCTACCTCCGGGGAGGCGGAGACTTTGGGGTTAGTGCCGTTGAGTTCTTGGAGAAACCAAGCATAGAGGAAGTCAGGGCGGAGGTCGAGATGATCGATGCCAGACCGACCTAGATGACCCCCATCCTCAAATATCTCACGGTAGGAAAGTTACCTGAAGAGCGAAATGACGCAAGGCGGGTACTTTACCAAGCTCCAAGGTATACAGTGATAGATGGGATATTATATCGGCGTGGGCACTCTCTACCTCTCCTGCGGTGTGTTCTGCCAGGCGAGGCGAAGACCATTTTGCAGGAGGTGCACGAGGGTTTTTGCGGAGATCACACTGGGGGGCAAAACCTTGCCTTGAAGATATTAAGGCAAGGGTATTACTGGCCCGCTCTGTCAAGGGACTTGATCTCCTACGTCAAAAAATGTGACAAGTGCCAACGATTTGCCACATTTTCCCGAGCTCCCCCGGTCGAGCTGAAGATGATCTCGTCCCCATGGCCATTTGCGATCTGGGGGATTGACTTGGTTGGTGCCCTCCCTACTGGAAAGGTAGGAGTTCGTTACGCGATGATAGTTATCGACTACTTCACCAAGTGGGTAGAAGTAGAGCCCTTGGCAACGATCACTTCAAAAAGAGTCATCGACTTCATGGTCAAGAGAATTATCTGCCGATTCGGGTTGCCAAAGAAGATCGTATCAGATAATGGAACGCAGTTCGATAGCGACCTCTTCACCGAATTCTGAGAGGCACGACATTGTTAAGAGTTTCTCCTCCGTGGCCTATCCCCAGGCCAATGGGCAGGTCGAGGCCGTCAATAAGACGCTAAAGGCAAGCCTTAAGAAAAGACTGGATGAAGCCAAGGGAGTTTGGCCAGAACAGCTCCCCCAGGTAGTGTGGGCATACTGGACCTCGCTTCGAACGCCGACGGGTCATACTCCTTTCTCCCTGGCTTTCGGGAGTGAGGCAGTCCTTCCTGTCGAAGTAAAGGTAGCCTTGCATAGAGTCCAGGCATTTGACCAAGACTGCAATGACGAATTGCTATGCGCGTCCCTCGACCTGATTGACGAAAGACGAGAAGATTCACAGCTACAGCTCGCGCATTATCAACAAAAGATCACTCGTTATTTCAACTCAAAGGTCAGGAAACGCGCCTTTAGCGTTGGCGACCTGGTCCTCCGAAGAGTCTTCCTAGCCAGTAAGGATCCCAAGGACGGAGTATTAGGACCAAACTGGGAAGGGCCCTATCAAATAACCGAGGTCATAAAAGAAGGAACCTACAAGTTAGCTCGGCTTAATGGAGAAGCAGTCCCACGAACTTGGAACGCTATCCATTTGAAGAAATATTACCAATAATATCTTTGTAAGGCTTAATCAGAAAAGCCATCTTTTGTTTATTAAGTAATGAGAATTAAATCTTTTTACATTATTGTATATATTTGTGGATGTAACGTCAAGTAACCACGAAAGACCCTTTCCTAATTACTTGGGGGGCATATGTCCTGGATATAACTAGGTCGTCCTAAAACTTAGAAGTTAGTTCAAATTGATTGATCGGTGTTTTTCTTAAAAAGCACAAGATATCGATAAAGGATTAACACGAACTAAGTTTTCAAATTAATTTCCTGGATACAACCAGGTCCTAAAACTTAGAAGTTAGTTCAAATTGATTGATCGATGTTTTTCTTAAAAAGCACGAGATATCGATAAAGGATTAACACGAACTAAGTTTTCAAATTAATGTCCTGGTTACAACCAGGCCCTAAAACTTAGAAGTTGGTTCAAATTGATTGATCGATGTTTTTCTTAAAAAGCACGAGATATCGATAAAGGATTAACACGAACTAAGTTTTCAAGTTAATGTCCTGGATACAACCAGGTCCTAAAACTTAGAAGTTGGTTCAAATTGATTAATCGATGTTTTTCTTAAAAATCATGAGATATCGATAAAGGATTAACACGAACTAAGTTTTCAAGTTAATGTCCTGGAAACAACCAGGTCCTAAAATTTAGAAGTTAGTTCAAATTGATTGATCGATGTTTTTCTTAAAAAGCACGAGATATCGATAAAGGATTAACACGAACTAAGTTTTCAAATTAATGTCCTGGATACAACCAGGTCCTAAATCCTAGAAGTTGGTTCAAGTTGATTAACATGTTTTTTCCTAGAAAAGCATAAGATGTCAATCACAACACCAACATAAACTAAGTTATCGCCAAATGCATTGAAGAGAAGTAACCATAAGGTCGGGGCAAAAATATGTAAACAAATTGAAATAAAGTTGGGGATACCAATTGTTTCGAGGATAAAAACCTCATAATATAAAATTACAAATAAAAAAAAGTAAATGATAAAAGGAAAGGAGAAAAATCCTAAGCCCCGCCAGGCCGCTCTGATGAAGTCACCCCCTCACCATCCTGCTCGGTGGCAGTGGAAGTCTCCCCGGTCTCGGAGGGCACCTCTTGTTGAAGGCGAGCCTTAAACTTCTCCAAAAATGACCCCCACACGTCCGGCCCCAGGAAGGAGAAGTCACCATCCGGGTTGAAGACCCAGTAGTGGTACAGCATGGCCTCCATGGAGGAGCTGGAAGCTGCCCCCTCTGCTGCCAGAGCAGCCTTGGCCTCCTCGACCTCGACCTTCGCGGCGTCTAGAGCGGCCCGAGCAGCTTTGGCCTCCTCGAGCTTGATCTTCGCAGTGTCTAGGGCGACCCTGGTGGCCTCGGCCTCCTGCAGCTTGGTCCGAGATGCCTCTAGCTCGGTCTGCGCAGCGACCGAAGCGGCCTGCGCGACCCTCTCATTTTCTCGGGCAGTTGCCAGGGCCGCCTTGGCATCTCGCTCCTGTTGCTGAGCAGACGCAAGGGCGACCTGAGCAGCCTGATGCTCACCCCTGATCTCCTCGACCCTGGCCCGGGACCGAGATATGCTCCGGTGAAGGGCCAAAGCCGCATGCAAGACCAAAAGATAATAAGGCAAGTGCCTTAGAGAAAAAAAAAAGAGAAACAAGCAAATAGGAAGAACCAGTGGCAAAGCCAACTTACCGTGAGGGTCATCCCCAATGAAGACCCCATCACGTTCTCGGGGCTCCTTGTCTCTGTCTCCCGCAAATCCCTCGGGGTGGCATTGTAGCAGTGGTCCACCATATAGGTCGCGGTTTCGTAGAACGTCCCCCTAAAGGCCTCGAGGACTTTCTCCAAGGCATGGGGGTTGACCGGGACGCACACACCGGGGGTCGGAGCTGACAAGGTTCCAGTGGGCACATCCTGTTCCCTAGTAAGGACAGGAGGTCACAGGGGAGGCGGAGCCATCTTCTCCACTGCAGGAGGGGGTAGAGGCACTTTCTCTATGGCAGCAGGACCTTGGTTTTTCCCCTTGGCGGGAGACTTGGAGGTAGTCCCAACAACTTTCTTCACCATCCGAAGCCTCTTCACCATGGGCCCGGAAGACCCAGAGGAACGGTTTCCTCCATGGAACATAGCTCGAAGATCATTGCCCCCGGGCTGCGACATCTCCTCATCTAAAACAAAGACAGCAAAGCATTAATATACATGTAAGAATATTTGGGCAAAAAAAAAAAAAAAGAAAGCAGAGCTTAAGTATGTATTGAGAAGGGTCCTACCCTCCGAGCTAGAGGAGGAATCTATTGACACGACCTCCGGCCCCGGAGCTTCTACGGGGGAGTCTAAGATAATGACTTCACGAGCTAGAGGAGGCTCTGGGTCCGGATCCGCCTCGGGACTGGACTCTTCTACGTACTGCCTAAGACCCGGAGCTACTACACCCTCCAGGAGGGAGGGCCACGATCTAAGATTGGTCCCGTACTCCTCAAAAAAGGCCGACCTAAAGGCCAGGGTGTTATCTACTACTACGGTCCCCTTAGGGCGGCTCATATCATAACATAGCACGAGCTGGTCAACACATTGGAGTAGGGTGACATCGCGGTCTGGGTCATTTTGGTGGCGGTGAACGGGTTGGCTGGGGTTAAATCTAGCAAGCCGTAGGTCTGCAGTGGCCCTGTCTAAGTCCCTAAATAAATAAGGGTTACCTTGGCCGGAGGGGCCGGCTGTTGCCCCGGACTGGATCCTCTCTGCATTGACTTCCTGGGAGACCTCCAGAGCCCGCTTCCGGCACACGAGGGGCACTTCATCCTCCTCGTCCTCATCCTCATCCGCAGCCTCCTCCTGGGGGATGGGCGCCATCTCGCGAGCAACGGGGATGGTCCGCGGTCTCCTCAAGGCCAGAGTCTGGCCCAGGAAAATTAACTTACACGCCAGCATCGTCTCGTCAGACACGAGCTGGCGGTAATCTTTTTCACTTGGGGGGAGCCCCGCCAAGGTTTCGTATTGACCTCCAAGGGTCACTGACTTGGCCGTCCTCGCGAAAATAGCTGCATGATAGTTTCTAAGTCATGAACGAATAAAAAGAGGCTAATCAGCAACCAACTTACGAGCTGAAGATAGAAGGAACTTACAAGGACGGTTGAAGTAATGGTATTCGCAGTTGCGAAACCCCTTTGACATGAAGAATTGGTCCTTGAAGTCATTGGGGTGGCTGGGCAGCTCGATGACCACAGCCGAATTGGGAAAACGGGTCAGGTAGTAGAACCTGTCACCTCGCCCCCGTTGCTCCGGGCTGTCTTTGAGGCAAAAGAAGTAAAGGATGTCCGTCGGCGTGGGGACCTCCCATTTCTGCTTCAGGAATAAATACTTCAACCCCGCTAACAGACGGTAGGAGATAGGGGGAGCTGGAAGGGGGCCAGCTTCACGTGATTTAAAAAATCCGCGAAGTACTGGTCCAGTGGGAGGAAGGCCCCAGCCTTGAGATGCTCATCGCTCCAGGCGGCGTACTCCTCATCGAGCGGCGCGCAGCTCTGCTCGCCCTCAAGGGGAGGTCGGGCATCCAGAGCGCCCCTCCCTATCTCAATATTATGGGAAAGCATAATTTTGTTGACTTTCCCCTGGGTGGTGACCTTCAAGGCGATCCTCTCGGCCTCGAAAAAGGCGTCGGGTCCCACCTCGACCTCCTTCTCCACGGTGGGACCAAAGTTGGGGATCGGGGAGTCTGTGGCCACCTCTTTGCCTTTGGTAGCTTGCTGGGAAGATGAGCTGCCATCACTCTTCTTGGATGCGCTCTTCTTGGGTGCCATTTGGTCGCCTAACGAACAAAGAAGAAAATTTAGAAAAGGCGACCTAAGCATAAGAAAGAATCTAGCGCGAAGGGTTTCCTTTACACAGGCTGAGGTAATCTCAGCCCGCAGTGAGTGAGACCACGCGATTCTATGAACACGCGCCTATGCTCCCAACGGGTCCCCGATTACTCGGAATCCGCGTGTCAGGAGGGTCAGGATAAAAGTTTTCCTTGGAAGGAAAGTTTCGGTAGGCAAAACCGCCTGTGAAGTGTGTCCCCTAAGCTACCCGGTTTTTGCACCCTAGAAACTGGTTGTTCCAAACAGGCATAAAAATTTTACCCAGAAAATCACCCCAGAGTTGTATCCTATGAGTCATGCTCCTAAGCAGTTTTTCCTACGGTCGATACCCCTATGATAAAAACCTATGCATAAAATACCAGCAAAGAAGAACAAAAAAACAAACAACCTATTGCATGGACTAAAAAGAGAGTTTACCTAAGCAAGAGAAAGGGAAAACATTTAAAGCATGCAACAAATGGAGGACTTACAGAAATTTTTTGCTGTGTAAAGACTGAAAGGAGCGTCTGGGTTGAAATCCTGTTGGAATCGCTGGTATCGGAGTCACGAAAGAGCCCTAGTGTCTGAACTTCAGGAACGCTGGGAATAGTGACTGGAAGTAAGAAAGGGTTTTGAAACTGAGAAGAAACAAGAAGATGAGAAAATTTTCAAATAAAAGGGTGGCTCATGCGAAGGGTGGCCAGCCTTATATATACGTAAAAGGCCAAAGGATGAGGGTCGTTCGATTGTCTTGATGTGGGATACGAGGATCACTACTCGAAAGACGAAACGGCGGCCGAAGATAGGCTAGGCCATTTAATGCGGTTCTCGGAAGACGGACCGTCACCAACCACGATGCTCCACGTATCCGATACCAACGTAATGGGCGGGATATGAAGAGTCCACAAAGAAGCCTAAAAGCCCCCACTGTGGCCCCAGGTGACGTCATATGCCACGAGCAGGGGCTTGGGGGGCAAATGTACGCCCTAAATATCCACGGGTTATTAGCTAGCTGGAAAATGGCATAATTCTATCAGCCACGTGGAGGCCACCTACCCAGAGCTACTGTTACAAATCTCTACCTCTCTAGCTCGAGATAACCAAAGGTTTAGTGATTACTAAGGGATCGGATCAGCAGCATGGACACTACGAGCTGAGACTACATCAAGCTCGGGGTACGAGCTTGAGATGACACCTCTGACCTTTTATAAAGTCAACCACGCAATGTAAACGTGCATATATCAGACATCACGTGTCTGCTCCATTCCTGAATTCTCGGACACGCAGCATAAACGTGCGTGTTCAGGCACCCACGACTGGGTTGGGCCATGCGGCCCATTATCCCCCTTACCTATTGATTAGACCACACTTCATTGTCAGGTTTTAGGAATTAATCATGAATGTCACATAAGTGACCTGATGGGTAAGAAGGTCACGAGATGACCTCATTTGCCAACACTCAGGTGCCCTCTCCCTATAAATATGGAGACCCTCGAAGTTGCAAGGGGTTGGCTTCTAATTTGTAAAGAAATACCCTGTAAGGAATATCAGAGATATATCAATAATATTAGCTGGTGGACTAGAATGATTTTAACCTTTGAACCACCTAAAAAAAACTACTAGATTTATAATTTTCCTCTGAGATCATTCATCTATTACAGTTCATTATTTAGTACTAATCCCTTTCCTTATTCATATAATTATCTGTTGCCGAAGAACTGCGTCAACATATTGAAATAGTATTAATTAAAATAATAGAGATCTAAGTCAGTGCTAAGACAAACAATATTTGGTACTAAAATGGTATATTTTCACAAATTTATTTATATTTAAAATGTTTATTTGTATGAATAGTCCTTAAATTTTATATGTTTTAGAAAGTTGTTCCCTATTTTTTTTTCTTTTCAAATTAGTCCCTATATTTTTGTGTGTATGGACATGAGTTTTGGCCATTAAACGGTGTAGGGTCACGGCTGCCAACAGATAAAAAACTTAGGGATCAATTTACTAAAAAAAAAATTAGAGAACTAATTTACCAAAATGTGTCAAATTTAGAGACATGTCATACAAATAATTCGATATATAGCTACAATTAAATTTAACACATATAGTGAACTTCTTTTCTTTCAGCCTAGCCCATTTTTTCGAGCTCAGTGCAATCATTCTATAATAAAACACTTCCCCGACTTAAGCTTTCTTTCCATTATTAGGATTTACCATTCAGGTAACTATATAGTATTATGATAATTGATAAAAGAAAAACAAAAAACAAAGAGCAATAAATTAAGGAAAAAGTGGGGAACAATTAAAAAAAGCATTTTCCCTACACAATCATATGTGAGTATTTTTTTCTGCCAAAGAACAAGGCCCACTTTATACTTGTCATTGTAGCCAATCTCGCGATCAGCATTGAAGCTCAAAAGAAACCTGCAAATTGTTATATAATAAACATATTTCTTCAGTATCCATCTATGACGAAATCCAATCCTCCAATACTGAAATCTCTTAAATGTTATATATAATTATTATTGAATTTTTAAAAATAAAAACTTTATATCAAGTTAAAAAGAAAAAATTGGTTATGAGACCAGAATCCCCATGAGAAAACATTATAACTCATAAAAGTAACTGTGTAGGACATGAGGGAATAAGGAGGTAAGCAAAGTCGTCATTATGTTTAATATATTTTATATTTATATATTTATTTTTGGTGTGGTTTGGTTGTGGTCAAAGACACAATCCCATGGTTTATTGGCTTGGCATACTAACCAAAAGTCCTCGAGATGGGGTCAAAATCCCATTTGAGGAGAAGAAAAGGAGTAAGGAAGAGCAAAAAAAAATTGACATTTTAAAGGAGTGGCAAACGAACATGGCTAGGCTACCCCACTCATAGAGTCATATATAGGCCTTTTCTCATTGCCTTGTTAATCTTATCCATTAAAGGGCAATTTACAAAAGGAACTTTTTCAATCCTAAACGACGATTAATAAACTAAATAATACATGTCTCTTGTATTTTTATGAGTAGTATTATGCATATATTCAACCATATAATATATATATATATATAGGGTTATGATCAATGAAAGTCCGTTGTTGCTAGCTGATCCATATATAGCTACACCTCGTTGAAAGTTTTCATTATAATAATTAAAAAAATAACAAGAAAATCTAGCACCAACTCTTCTCTTCACATGCATATCATTCACATAGAATAATACTATTAGGTGATGCATATCAATATTAGAGTGAGTTTATTATATCTTTCCATGTCCAAAATTTTGACTATGTATGAAAACTTTTGGACAATTGTAGTACCTACTCTACTTTTATTACAGTGCACATGATGCAGAAACATATGAATGTGATGGTTCTTAACTGTGAGGGTCAGAACTCAGAAACTCATATAAGATATCTTATATATTCCATTCATTAACGAGGCCATATGCACATGTTTTATATATTAATTTCACGGAAAATCATAACCCAGCAGTTAAATTAATAATGCATTTTTTTTCATGTCCTCTTTTATATGTGTATATCCTTAATTTATGGTATATGCATGTGACATTAAATGTTATCATTTTAAGGTGTTGAAGATAGAGACTAATTTGTCTGATGCATCATTAGGAAGGTTACTGATTGGATGAGAAAGCATGTTTTCAGCTTTGTTTTCTTATCATTACGAATATGGGGCATGCACCGCATGATACTCTTCTCTCTTAAGAATTATATGCTCTAATAAGGTTTGGTGAAAACAAAATGCTTTTTATCTAAGATTAATAAACCCTTTTTTTTTTTTTTGAAATACAAGCTAGCTATAGACTCTACTAAACCAGTGAGCATATCAGACAGATAGTATAATAATAGAGACACCAGAGTCAAAGACCGAAAAACCTGAAAAATTGATACTTTATGATACTGCTCATTACCAAAGTAAAATAAACAAAGTGGGTTTGTTTCTATGTCCATCAACTTTGAGGTGTGGTCCTCAGTAGGCCAACTTTTATGAAAACTATAATAATTCTACTTTAACTTTATGAAGATGATGATACCATGATGGTTCACTATAAATAATTTGAACCGGGCATGGCCTTATTTGATATTTCCTTCTCTAAAAGGCTCTATACTACTCTTTAATATGTTATGTTCTCAGAATATGAAAATGGGCAGAAGAGAGATCATGAAAAGTATCCTTTTAGTACTAATAGTTTCGGCACTTGTGTCCTTGGAATGTGAAAGAAAAGCAGTTGCAGAAGCCAGATTGAGGAAAAGTTGTGTTCTAAATCAAAAGTGCCACTTGGAAGTGGCTGAGCCGTTGGATGTGAAAGATCAGTATAGTAATCCTGAAGATCAAGAAGTTATGCCTGGTGACGACTATGACAAGTATAGACAGTATGGTGATGTTCCAAGCCCTGGTGTTGGTCACTGATTGAGACTCCACTGTTTGTCTTTCTAGTGTGGTCTTTCTCTTTTTTCAATTAGTTTTGTTTCAAGTCTTACATATATATACCATCTATCTGTTGGTAAATATCTCTATATCTATATATTCACAGCTATGTGATTCTCTTTTTGAGTTTCTTTATTCATCTTCTTCATTTTAATGTTTTTTTTTGTCTTTTCTTAGTGTGTATATCTCTACATATGTTTTGTGAACAATTCTTGATGTTATTAGTTCAGTCGCACCATATTTATATTAGTTATTAAATTTTAAGTTATATGTCTTTAATAATAAAGGTTGCAAAAAATATATTCCAACAAACAAGCTGTTATGTGCATTGAATTTTGCTCTACCATATGCAATATTTTTTTTTTACAAACATATCAATCAATAGAGGAGTGATAATTTTTGTAAATTTGTTTTAAAATTAATTAAGCCATTAAGTAACACTTAATTTGCAAGCAACTTCTTACCCAATAGATGTTGAGTCAATAATTTTGCCTCAATCGAACTGCCTTAGCTACATACAATTATAGTGGACAACTTGGAAAGTTATTATGCTGCTTTTATATTTTCCATATTAATTATTGTCTTTTATATAAACATATGTATATTATATTTTCAGTGGTGGGGATGAACAAAGATTATGATTATGATATAATTCAATTAAACTATTTTTTTTAGGTTGATCCCAATGATATGTCTTGATGATACTTCGCAAACCAATTTCACCTTCTTTTAACTAATCGGCCCTAATAATCTTTTAGAATGAGCTAAACTCTCCCTAATATCCTTCAAAAAATAGTTTGTTATTTTTTTTTTTTAGATTATGAATTTATAAGTTTATAATAAAATTTAATGAAAAAAAAAAATATTTGCGATAAAAATATTCAAATTATCTGAATTTATATTAAAGTACCTAAATTTATTTATTTTTGCGATAAAAATACACAAATTTAACTTTTAATTGCACTTTAGTACACCTGTCGTTAACTTTACAATTAGATGGTAACGACAAGTACTGGCGGTACAAGTAAAAGTTGTATTTAGGTACTTTTACCGTCAAAAAAATAATTTTGGTATTTAAGTATAAAATTTAGTATAACTTATATAGTTTCGTCACAAATATTCTAAATAATAATAATAAAATTAATTTTGAAAAGTAAAATAAAAGGTCTAAAAGTTTTTTATTTTTCTTTTAAAATTGTTTTTTTTATTGTTTTGATAGTAATTATATGTAAGAAGCAATTGACTTTGAAACTGAAAAAAAAAAACTCACTGAAACTATAAGTTAAGACTAATATATCAAAATAAATCTATTACTTCTATAATTAATGTGGATGATTAAATAAACAGTTTTTTCTGCTACCTTAAAATCTGATCAATTTGAGAAAGAAAAAAGGTTTATACCTGTTTTGGACTTTGTGTTTTGTAAAATGGTTCAAATAGGTCCTTAAATCTAATTTTGATGAATAAAAAATTAAATATAATAATATAGTTCTTAGGCAGAATAACTGTATTTTTGTTTCGAATTGTTAGTTTTATGAATTATTTGTGATTTTAGTTCAAAAAAACTTTGATCAAAATCGAGTTTAAAGGTCTATTTGAACTATTTTAGAAAATACGTGGTTCAAAAAATAATTTATCAAAATATAGAGTCCGAACAAATAACGAGGCAAAACACATATTCAAAAAAAAAAAGCATAAACCCACATAAAAATTGATTTACAATACTACTTGTCAAGTAATTGATTTCCCTTGGATATAATATCAATCAGAGACATGTGTCACATGTATACATTTGAAATAATTTTTTAAAGCAGCTTACGTGTTCAATTGATTAATTAATTTCATGATATCAATCAGATGACAAGTTGCATTTTCCAAATAATTTTTCTTTTTTATTGGATATTTGTGATATAAATACCCAATATTTTAAGAAAATATACAGTTTGGACTTAATCTTTTTTTAGCAAGTAAAAACATTCAAAGCTAGAAAAACAATAATTATGTTAGTCCTAGTCTTTTTAGTTCCGTTAGATGCTGAATGAGATGACACATGTCACCACCTCATTGAATTATCTTATAATTTAAAAAAATATCATATTAATTGATTTTAAATAAAAAAAATACACTAATTAACCCTATTCAACCCTATATTTATAACTCTAACCCTTAGTTAAAGTTTTTCACATTTTTTACTCTTTAAGACAAAATTACCCCTTTGTTAAACAAATAAAACTCTATTTCAGTTTCTTACTCTTCCTCCTTATCGTTGAAAACCCTCCCTCCCAAACCCAACTATCTTCCCGTCGAAGCTGCGGTGGTATTGTCGTCTTCGGCCAGCACCCACCTCGTCCCTCTTCCCAGTTGCGTCATCATCTCCACAGCCACCTTTTTTTCTTACCCATTTTGTTTTCAGCCCCTTTTACACTCTTCCTTCTCTCTCTCTCTCAAATCTACCACTGCCCCCATCCCCTCCGCTTGGTCCCGACCCCACGAACCCACATTGCTGCCTTGCCGTGCTTTGCAGCCATATTGTCGAGCTCACGTCGCTGGAGCCCAAGGTTCACAACACCTAAGACCCCACACTCCCCTTGCACGATACCCTAGTCCAAGGTATTGTTGTTGGGATCCCTTGTTGTTATATTATTTATGACTCTTTTGTTTATTTTGAATTTATCATATTGATGCTTTGAGATTTGATGGTTGTGGTTGGAAACATGTTAGAAGAATGTAAGGTTTGGACTTTGGTTAAATTTCTAACTACTTGAGGAATGTTTTAATTGGGAAATAAGGAGTGAATTTAGTGTGAATTTGGTGTGAAGTGAAGTTGTTGTGAACCATATGTAATTTCAGTGTGAACAATGTGTGATTGTGGTGTGAATTTAGTGTGAACCATGTGTGAAGTGAAGTTGTTGTGAACCATATGTAATTTCAATGTGAACTGTAACGCCCTGGTTGCCCCAGAACAGTTACGGTGAACGGTGGACCGGAAATTTGACTCGTTACCCGAGTCCTTTGGTCAAAAACGTGCTCTACGTGTAATTAACAGGTTAAGGTATAAAACCAGTAAAAAGGAAATGGAGATTTTCATTACAAACTGCTCTGCAGAGCTAAACAAAATGTTTACAAGTGGTTCTCAGTACAAAATGGTCATTACTGTTTAAAATTTACAATCCCGCCGACCTAAGCGGCAAAAATAAGGTAAACCCCCTAGTTCCTCTGAGAACACCTTGGCCGTGGTGGTCAAGCGGCCGCATATGTACACATCACCACATCAGCTCTCCACTCAAGGCTAGGTGAGCTTCTCTTTCCCTTTACCTGCACCACATAGCACCCATGAGCCAAAGCCCAGCAAGAAAACATAACACTTTGCATAAACATTATCAAATGATTATCATTATAATCACACTGAGCATAAAGCTTTCAAACAAATGAGTGAACATCACATGAGGTTCCGATAAACCATACTGAGTGACTGGCAAGCAAGTCACTAATTCAAATGGAAGAGTGGCTGCTAGGTAAGCCACTAGCCTTCAACAGGTTCTGGTAAACCTTATTGAGTGACTGTCAAGCATGTCACTATTTCAAGTGGGAGAGTGGCTGCTAGGTAAGCCACTAGCCTCCAAGCGCTTATTTCATTCATCGACCCTCGGGGTCGGTCTGGCATTAATGCTCTTTGAGCCATTCAATGCTGATAGTTGATTAGATCTAATCTTGTTGGCTTGCGTTAACACGCTAAGGCCGTCCTGACTAATGAGCCAGCTCAACGTGACCAGTGCCCAATACCACTGCCGAACCTGACTAATAAGTCACAGCTTCACAGTTGATACTAGCACCTTTGCCAAATCTGACTAATGAGTCAGTACCATGCGTAAGTGAGCAACATATGCTAAACATTCTTTATTCAATCCAAGTCCATATTAACACAACCAACATGCCTCATGAATCTCCCTGCATGTCACACTTGGGGTGCATTTTTCTTACCTCTGGTTCGAGCTAGAATGAGTAAAAGAACGACCCTTGAGAACGATCAACCTTTAGATTCCTTAGCGGTTACCTAATCATAACCAATTATAATCCATTAATAAAATAAATTAATAAATGGTTCACAATCTAAAATCACACTCCCGGGATCAATCCCCCACTCTTGGGATGCTTAAAATACTCAAACGGAGCAAAGGAACCAAACCCCGAACCTTAAGGATCATTCCGAGCCCTTAAATGTGCTTGCTGAAAAATGGACTAGCGATGCAGCCCCACCAGATGGGGCTGCAGCCCTGTGAGTGGCGCTGTAGCCCTAATAAATGGCGATGCAGCCCTATTTCCAAGTCAGAGAGCCCATCTCTGAGCCCTGAATAGCGCTGCTGCGCCAATAACAGACCAGAAACTTTCTGGTTCATCTTCTTTGCGATTTTTCTTGAAACCAAACCCTCCAAACCAATCCAAAACCTTACCAAACACCCAATTCAACCCCTAAACTTCATCTACATCATACCCTCATCAAAACCCAATCAATTTCACACAAAAACTCCCATTGATTCTAGCAATCCACACCAAAACTATAAGCTGAAAACTATAAAGTAAAACAGAGTATGGCTTGTTTTTCATGGATGAATTCTTACCTCAAATGGAATTAAAGTCCTTTTCAATGGGTGAACCGAGTCTACAACTCCCAAGCTTTGATTTCCTAGCTTGTATCTTCAAGTTGGGACCAAAAACTTCAAAGAATGATAGAGAGGAAATGATGTACGGGAAGGTGATGAAGTTGCTCTGCTTTTGCTCTACAACTCTCTACAGCCACTTGAAACATATATAACCCAAGCAAAAAGACCTTAATACCCCTAGGTCATCAAAAGCTTCTAAAGCCTTCCCAAGGGCAAAGTTGGTACTTTCGAACCTATACCGTTAATCATAATTAACGCTTCCCAATTCCCGCTATTCTCAAAATTCCCAAACACCAATAATTCATGTCCTGTTCCCCTTTTACTCCCGGCAACGTTCTAATCATTAAAACATCCCGAGACTCACCCCGAGCGTCGAACCTAATCCCGTTATGACTAAACCACTACTTTAACACTTAAAGATCGTCTCATGCCGAACAGCTCGAACAAATCCACATTATAATGTGGCCTTAAAACATATCACCAACATACATCCAAATAAACAATTTACCCTCAACGGGCCAAGTTACCATCACACCCCTGTAATTAAAAATATATGGACTCACATGCATGCATTTCACATCATATCATAATATAATCAACATATACATGCATTTTATCAATTAATAACACAATTAAGCAAGTATGGCCCTCCTGGCCTACTATTCACGCCGTTAAACATATCGGGGAAATCGGGGCATTACATGAACAATGTGTGAAATTGGTGTGAACCATGTGTGATTGTGGTGTGAATTTAGTGTGAACCATGTATGAAGTGAAGTTGGTGTGAACCATGTGTGATTTTAGTGTGAATAGTGTGTGAATTTGGTGAGAATAATGTGTGAACGATGTGCGAACCATGTTCCGAAATTATGGTGAACAATGTGAGAATGATGTGTGAACCATGTGTGAATTTGGTGTGAATGGTGTGTGAACCATGTTCTGAACTTATGGTGAATAATGTGTGAATTATAAAAGGAAACTACACTAACTAACCCTATTATAAAACTGCACGGCCTCAATTTCTAGTGTGTATATATCTCTTTTTGTTTATTGTAATAAATTTATTAGCATATTATATATGATATATAAGTGAAATCAATTGTGGAAGGAACTTGTAACTCAAATACAGTAGTTTGTTATCAAATATATGAATGAGTATTATCAAATGACAAACATGCTCAAAGTAGCTAAAGAATAGGTACCATATTTATCTCCATTGTTTTTAATTGAATCCTTATGGAGTGTGTACTTCACAACAATTTATGTTCTTTTAATGTTTATATGTGAATTTAATTGAAAAACTAGTATCTTTTAATGATATAGAAAAACTCATTTGAAATATCATTTTATTTCTGCAGAATGTAAGTAATATTTTTTTAGGTTTTGGGTTTTTGATTGAGAAATATCTTAGCTCAAGCAAGACCAACAATGGGATGGCTTATGGATTATTATGTGTATATATTTGTTAAATACTAACTTTGTTAGAATTTTGTGTGAACAGAGGTGAATTTAGTGTGAACTATGTCTGAATTTGGTGTGAATTATGTGTGAGGTTGGTGTGAATTTGGGTGAGCTATGCGTGAACCATGTGTGAACCATGTGTAAATAATGTGTGAACCGTATGTGAAGAAAGTGTGAATATATCTGAGTTATGTATTAAGCGCTTATTTAATTTACCTTTTCAGATGTCACTCCTCATGCTTCCTATTGAAAGGCATTATCCAGCAAAGGCTGCGTATAGGGGAGGGAGCATTATGAGTACAATAATAGCGAAGTTCACGACATTTGACTTGTTGGAACGAGCGAAACAGTCACCATTCAAGCAATTCTTCTTAGCTCCGCCTCTACAATATTCTGGAGTTATTATTCACCAGTTACTGCTTAGGAGAGTTGTTGGTAGAGGAAAGAACGAATATTGCTTGAATTTTAATATTTGTGGTCAGAATACAAGGTTTGGAATTAGTGAATTTGGTTTGATCACTGGATTGAATTGTTGAATTTCTCCGGATCAGGCAAAGTATAAAGAAATGACCAAGAGTAAAAGACTTCTCCAGACATACTTGAACAATAAAGAATGTTTTTCTTCTGAAGAGTTGGTAGATGGATTCAAAAGGTGCGATGTGAAAGAAGACGTATGGAAATTAGGTCTATGTTTTTTGGTAGACTCTCTTTTATTACCTAGTGAACCAAAGAAGAAATGCTTTATTGATGTCCTTTCCATGGTGGAAAATGAAGATGACTTCTTCAACTATCCTTGGGGGAGATTATCGTACGAGAAGACATTATTCGGCTTGACAAAAGATATGGAAAGGCTAAGGAATAAATACTTGAAGAATGTTGAGCAAAAGAGAAAAAGACCAGCACCTCAATACACAATTTATGGTTATGCCATTGCTTTGCAATATTGGGCCTATGAAATTTTCACAAAGTTCTCTGCATTTGTTGATCAACAACCCCTTGCCTTTCCAAGAATGCTTAGCTGGTCAGCGCATAAAATGCTGAAAGAGAAAGATATTGAAGGTGTATTTAAGAAAAAAAGTGTAAGTCGTTAAGATTTTATTTGAGTTTGTGATTTATAAGTAATGTTTATACCTTATTAATTTATTATTTTGTTGCAGAATCTTGTGAAGGCCACGCTCAATCCAAGACCCGAAGAGAAAGAATTTCATGACTCTATTATTCAAGGACCAGATGAACTACTCATGGGACGTGTTATTAGCTTTGTAGACGATGATGTGGAATTGGAGTTTGAAAGGGAAGAACGTGAGGAATCTCCCACAAAGCCCGATGTAGCAGATGGGCATCGTCATGAGCAAGACAAGAAAGAGATACCAACTCCAATTAACACCCACCATGAAAAGTTGTTAGCTGATATTGACACTTTGAAAAGTAACCAACAAAGAATGGAGGAGAAGTTGGATTATCTAATTGAATTAGTGCTCTCGCAACGTAAAGGTAGTGATTCTGAGGATTCATTATCAGATGAGCATCTTGCTTCACCACACCGTACATTTATTATGGAGCACGTTGTTGGAGAAGATAGCCCTAGCTGTAAGGTGGTATCTCCTGAAGATATGGCTGGGGTGGAATTCAAGAGAAGGAGGGTTCCAACGAAAAGAATTTTTGGTTCCGAGTTTACTGATCCAACTAAGAAGAAAAAGAAAGCAAAGACAATTGTAACTGATCCTTGTGAAATTAATCCCCTACAACCATATGACGAAAAACAAATGAGACGTTTTAAGAAATGGGTAATTGGTTTAAAAAAGAATGATAAGCCTATTTCTCTCTTGGCCGGTTCGTGCACTGCGAAATGGTTTATTCAGCTACTTACACCACGTACATGGCTGGACGGACTGGTAAGACTACTGAAATAATTTTTTTTTAAAAATATATATAATTTGAATGTATATATACTTATAATATTTGACATGCAGCACATTGATGCAGCTTTAGGGTTGATGAAAGAACGAGTGTACACTTACAAGAAGACTTACTCCGAAAGATTCACCATCGTGGATTCTATGTTCCAACAGTTCTTCGAACCACATTGGGAACAATTCAACAAGAGGAAAATCAAATCAAGCTACATTTGGCCAAAATAAGTGCTTGATTACTTGGTAGGTGATGATAACAATTTCAAAAGGAGTTGGAAAGACATTGACGATGTGTTTACCCCAATTAATTTTTCTGGGACACATTGGGTGTTGTTAGAGATATCATTGACAAGCTATCTTATAAAAGCTTATGACTCTAATATCACTGTGGTCTCCAACAAGGAGTTTGAGAATAAAATGAGCAGATGGGGAAAAATGCTACCATTTCTAATTCAATCCAGTGGGCTGTTAAGCCATAGGAAAGATGTCCAACTACAAGCAGAGAAAGTACGTTTTGAGTTCACAAGACTTGGCACAAAAAAAGTGCCACAGACCAAAACTAGGTATAACTCTGTTAACCATATTTATATTGCAAGTAATCACTATGGTCTTCCAATAATTAAAAAACTTATTTCCTTTGCAGTGGCGATTGTGGGGTATATGTCATCAAACATCTGGAGTACTTGCTAGCCAAAAAACCGCTATCCAAAGTAAATGACGACAACGTGGATTTCTTTAGAAAAAAGACTTGTGTAGATTTGTTTTACCATAACTTACAACCATAGTTGTCTTTTATTTAAATATATGTATCTTACTTTTGAATGTATGAAGAAACTATGTCAACTTCATCTCATTAAATGGTATTGAATGATTTCGTTTATTTCATCTTAATAGTGGAATGGATAAATCTTTGTCACTTTTATCTTATTAAGTAATGTGTGAATTGAGTGTGAATTAAGTGTGAATCAGGATTGAAATATGTGTGAATCGGGATTGAAATATGTGTGAACTATGTGTGAATTAGGTGTGAACCAGGTGTCAATTATGTGTGAATTATGTGTGAACCGCGTGTGAAATATGTGTGAATCATATGTGAGTTATGTGTGAATTAGGTGTGAATTAAGTGTGAACATATACTGCGGTCGCAGGAATGTCCTAGAAATGCCAAAACTTTTCAGGAATTGCGGCCGCAAGACACTCTTCCTGCGGTCGCAGAAATTGCTCCGAAACACCGTTTTCTACCAATTTTTGTCATTTTGTCATTTTTCCCCATGTTTCCACACCTAAGTCACCTAATCCATTCGACACCTAATACTTTACCTGAAAAATACATAGATAAACAAGTCTAAAGCTCATTTATCATGAATTAAGCGTGAACCAGGTGTCAATTATGTGCGAATTATGTGTGAACCCTGTGTGAAATATGTGTTAATCAGATGTGAACTATGTGTGATTTACGTGCATGTATGAATTAGGTGTGTCCGAAACAACAAACTTTAACACAAAAAGTCGTATTACTAAACCAATCTAAAAATTCAAATTCCGCAATTGAAGAGTACAAAGTAAAACAATAAAAGTACAAACTAAGCATGTCTAGACGGCGGGGGACAAACAGTGGTGCACGTCACTCGATTGTGGCCCAGGACACCACATATACTACATCTACGTTGTTTGCTATTCTTCTCACCCTTTGATAAACGTCGTTTCTTCTTTGGACGACCAGCCTTCTGCTTCACTAAAGGAGGGGCTATCATCATACTTCTTATGTCATTTGGTATCACCCAAGATTCTTCATTACCCAGCGTATATACAGATCCACCATAGGATGACAACCACGCTTCAACTGTGTAGAATCTGGAGCATAAACTATATGGACTAATGCCACGATCTCGAGAACCAGCTAGAGCGTGTTCACAAGGAAGACCTGTCAAATCAAATCTTCTACAACTACATGTTTTCCTCCTCAGGTCGACATCTCCATCAAGATCACCATCCAATACTATTATTTCATACTAACTAGACGGAAAAGGGAACGAGGTAGTGGACTTGTCTGCTAACTTTCGCAAATCAGCTTCCACTTCTGTGGCAAGAGGACCTGTAGCCGCTGATGCTGCAGTTCGACGCTCGAAAAACCATTTTTGTAAAGTGTGCCTCATAAATTCCATGAGACAAGTAATTGGCCACCCATGTGCCTCAGCAATGACATTGTTCCAGCTTTCGGCAATACTTGTAGTCATTAAATTATATCGATGACCAGGAAAGAAAGAACGAGCCCACTTTTCAAAACCCACTTGATTCTCTAAGTATTGAGCAATTGCAAGATCTTTGAATTTAATCTTCTCAAAATGGCGTAAAAACTCTCGCTTTCTATAAGCTTTCGCTGCAAGGAATAATTCTTCATGGCAATGGTCAGTTTTGAACTTCGCACGTATATTCATGCTAACATGATGTATACAAGCACCGTGGTGTGCCTCAGGAAAAATTTGAGTCAAGGCACTTGCTATACTAGTATGTCTATCAGACACGATACTAGATTCTCCACTTCACCAATCGCTTCCTTCAACCTCAGTAGAAAATACAACCATGAGTCATTATTCTCTGAGTCAACTACTGAAAATGCAATTGGATATATTTTCTTGTTAGCATCTTGTCCCATAGCACATATAACTGGGCGAATATATGTTTTAAACCCCATTATAGAAACACCTAAGTCCATGAAGCAATATTTGAACTTACCTTCATTGTCCATCTGCAAATGAGTAACAGTTCCAGGATTTTTTTGCTCCATCATGTATAGAAATGAAGGAAGTTTCTGAAATGATGATTCTGGTGTACCTCTTATGTAAGCCAATGCATGCTCTTGACACCTCCAAGCTTTAGCATAGCTCATATGAACTCCATATGATAAACTCATATCTTTTACAAGTGACCTTGGCTTGTAATTAACATTATCACCCTCAAATTTTCTCCTTATGACATGTCCAATAAGCCATGGGGATGCCTGACGATGATCTTTATGTCGAACATCCAATGAACATGTGTGTTCACCGAAAAATTTACGAACCTCGAACATATTGGAATTAACCAATTTTGTAGCCCTCAACCTCCATTTGCATTTATCATCAACACATACTGTACACCATATATTTTTCGCAGACTTCTTTACTTTAAACTCAAAGTTTTTCTTTAATGCATAAAGATGGAGTTTCATCTTCAACTCTTGCTTGTTCTCAAATATTTGACCCTCTTTTATTTCCCACGAATTGATACTTGAAGAAGATGTCAGTAATTGAGCTGTTGAGGCTGAAGTAGAGCCTTTTTCCCCTTGATTCAACAAAAGTGGAGTACTTCATAGATTATCTTCACCAACCTGTCTTACTTTACGACCTCTATTATTTGAGGAATCATAGCTCTTCAATACTTCATTGGAGGTTGACCGTTGTAAATTATGCTTCACAAGTACATCATTGCAGGTAGACCTATCAATATTTTCATTATCATCTGAGCTTAATGCATCATTATTATCATCATCACAACTGTCTTCATTGCCATCTGCATCATTATTATCATCATCACAACTGTCTTCATTGCCATCAATGCAAAAATCATCATTCACTTTGGTTTCAACTGGAGGAATAGTATACAACTCACGTGTTTTAGTAACCAAAGGATCATTACTTCTCTTCTCTATAGTAGACACACATAGGGGTGTCCGATGATTGATAGATGTTCTTATCTCATCAAGAAAAAAAGCAACATCATCATCATTACTAATCAAAGATGGAGGGATACCTTTACTTCCAAAATGATAGATTACATTTAAGTCAAGATCAATACGAGACTTGTCAGCTCCGATTAAAGTATACAATTGATCAATAAGACTATTGTAAGTGATAGTCTTTGGCACCTTCATACCCTTGCTTTGTTTAGCACTAAATGACCAACCTTCGTTCAAAACTTGTTCCCACGATCCATTATATAACACCACAATATTTATATGTGTTTGACCTGTATAACATATGACAAAAGGTTCGAAATCCAAAGGTTATTAGGTAAAACTAGCCAAAAGAAACAAAAAATAAATGTGTGAAGCAAGCATGTGTGAACCAAGTGTGAAACGTGTGTGAACAGTGTGTGAACCCAGTGTGAATTATGTGTGAACCAAGTGTGAATCATATGTGAACCAAATGTGAATCATGTGTTAAGTACTCGTGAACCAAGTCTGAACCAAGTATGAATCATGTGTGAACAAAGTGTGAATAATGTGTGAACAAAGTGTGAACGCAGTGACCTAAATCGCGAAAATGTGAACCAAGTGTGAACAAAGTGTGAATAATGTGTGAACACAGTGACTTAAATCGCGAAAATCATTCGAAAATTCGTCATCTCAACATAAAATTATTTCTCTTCACATATTTTTTTAGTGTATAGTAGTTCCAAAATTCTATTTAAACTATTACACAAGACACCCATAACCTATAAATAAAAAAATACTTACTCATTATCAAATCAAATGTTCAATCCTCTTCAAGTTTGGGAGATGATTTTTATTTAATCTTCTTCAAGTTGGGTGAGAAGAAAAGAGATGTGAGAGATAACGTCACTTTCTAAATCTTGGTGCGAAAAAATGGTGATGACCTTTGAGATTTGATGATTTGAGAGAGAATATGTGTTTGATATATTTTGTGAGAGTAGATCATTTTCGTGGCTGCTAGGTACGTGCAAGACAAACAAAAGAGAGAACAACTTAATATCTATTGAAGGGTATTAATGTCTTTTTAAGTGCCTATAAGGTCATTAATGTGAGAAACATTAATGAGGGGTTATGGTTATAAATATATGATGAAAAATGGTTAATTCATGGAGTTACCCTTATGGTTTCATCATATCTTCAACCTCTCTTCTTTTCATCCTTCTTCGTCTTCTTCATCTGCAACAAATGCCTCAACGACGCCTGAGCTTCAAGCATCAACGCTGGCACTTAGGCTCTGAGCTTCAAGCTTCGATGGTGGCTTGGCGAGCTTCAAGCTTCGATGATGGCTTCAAGCTTCCCGAACCACTGCAAGGAGAGACAGACCCCATCCATGCCGAGCAGCATTTGGACCGAAAACACCCATTGCCAAAGCTGGACTTCAAGCTTCGAGGAAGTCGGATCCATCTATCGTTACCGAGGAAGAAATTTGAGGAGGGACGCCAATACCACCAACTATTTCCCTTGAGCGCCACCACCCAAGGAAGGGTCAGCAATGCCCCAAGGAAGAGAAGAAACCCTAACTATCTGCAGGAGAGAGGGAGAGGTTTAAGACGTATTTTTTTTCTTCTGAAAATTATTAAATATTTAGCGCTTTTAAATGATTTATGTTTAATTAGATCATTTAATTTTTTAAGAACTAATTAAATTTTAAATGAGGTTATATTTAACTAGTTAAAAAAAAAATTATTTAAATTTTTATAATTTTTTAATATTTAAAAATATATTCTTTATTTTAATATTAGATTTTATATATATTTATGACTTGGACCAATCACGAGGTGACACGTATTGGTCCAGTCAACACCTAACGGAACTAAACGAATGGGGACTAACGAAATTATTGTTTTTCTAACTTTGGGTATTTTTAGCGCTGTAAAAAAGATTTGGTCCATGCCAGATATTTTCCCCAAACATTAGGTACTTATGCCGCAAATATCTTTTTTTTTTACAAACCAAATAAAATTAATTTTAATATTTTGCCTTTCCTTTCTATATACCTCTTATTATTACAAATTAATAAAGTATGAATATATGGTAGTTATTTTTTGTCAAAAAAAATATAGGAATATTAGTGGCTAAAATTACAATTTAAGCACTTAAATACTTAAAAAAATATGTTAAAAATATCTAACTTCAATAATTTCGTACTTTGTAGGTACCTGATGTTAAATTTTCTGTTAAGTTTGACCAGACATTAACGTAGTAGCATACCATTAGTCAAAAATCAATTAACGACTAAAATATCCAAGTTGTTATGATTTAATTACTTAAGTACCTAAGTTCTTTTTATGGTAAAAATACATAACTTCAATAATTTGATACTCTCTAGGTACTTGATGTAATGCCCCAAATTTCCTAATAAGGTTTAGGACCTTGATTAGGAGGCCGGGAGGACAATAATTGATTTATTATAGTATTTAATGATTATATGCATGTTTACATGAATTATATTATTATATGATGGTGGATGCATGCATATGGGAGAATTTATGATTATTAGGGTATTTTGGTAATTTGGCCACTGTGGGCGTAATTGTATATTTTGGGTGCATGATTGTGATTAATTAATATAGCCACATTATAAGGTGGATTGGTTCGAGCTATCGACATGAGACGATCATGAGATGTAAGTGTTCGGTCTAGTCATAACGGGTTTAAGTTCGGGGCTCGGGGTGAGTCTCGGGGTGAATTCAATGATTAGAGCATTACCGGGAATTAAAGGGTAATGGGATATGATTTATTGGTATTTGGGAATATTGAGAATAGCGGGAATTGGAGAGCGTTAATTATAATTAACGAGATAGGCGGGAAATGACGGTTTTACCCTCGGAAGCTTTTAGAGGGATTTCTTTGGCTTAAGGGCATTATGGTCTTTTGACCTTAAGGATTTATATTAGTTTTGGGGGGTTTGGAAGGCTGTAGAAACAGAGCAAAACAGAGCCTATCCTCATCACTTCTCTTTCTCTCCCGTGCAAGTCTTCTTTCATTCTTTTCTTTGGATTTTGAGAGCCACCTTGAGAAGTTAAGCTTGGAGATCAAAGGGGGAAGCTAGGGAACTTGTCACAGCCATTAAAGGGGATTCAAAACCGTGTTTGAGGTGAGTTCCAGTTATGAATTTAAGGTGTGCTCTGTTTTTTTGAGTTAAGTTTTGAGTTTCTTAAGTTTTTAAGCTTAGGATTGGACTTTGTGAATTGTTGAGTTTTTGGTTGGTTTGAGCTTCAGGTTTTGGTGGTTTTGGACCATTGGGAAGTTTGGGAACTTTGATTTGATGATTTGGAGATGTTTGGATGGGTTTTTGGAAGGTTTTAGAAGTGGAAAAACAAAGAAAAATGGCTGGTGCGAAGTTGGGCCGCGGCCCTGTTCTTGGGCGCCGCGGCCCTAGCTTGAAGAAGGTGGTGGAGGCTCTATCAGGGGGGGGCGCCGCGGCATGGTCCATGTAGGGCCGCGGACCTTAAGGGGAAAATTGCCCAAAAGTGTGTTTTTGTGATGGAAACTTAACTCTAAGGGCCTAGGATCGATCCTACTACTTAGTTGAGTGGGATTCGATGTTCTGGAGGCTTAGGTTGACTTTGGAAGTATTTAATTACTCATTTTGATGAGGTTTTATATTTGGTTATGACTAGGTGACCGCTAAGGGCTTAAAGGTTGATCGTTCTCAAGGGTCATTCTTTAAATCGTTCTAGCTCGAATCTGAGGTAAGAAAACTGCACCCTGTGTATATGTGACATGCATGGCTATTAATGATGCATGTTGGTTGATTATTGAGTATGACATGCATGGCTATTATTGATGCATGTTGGTTGATTATTGAGTATGACATGCATGGTTATTATTGATGCATGTCGGTTGATTATTATGTGTGACATGCATGGCTATTCTTGATGCATGTTGGTTGACTATTAAACGTGACATGCATGGCTGTTATTGGTGCATGTTGGATTGCTGGATATGTTGTATATGGTGCATGAGAAACATGTGATTAGGACATGTCTGTATACTGAGTATGATATTGTTCAGAGCTTGAGTCTCTGTGTTTATGCATCATCCTAATTGTACTAGTACATGTTTAGTAAGCATGCTGGATACCCTGTTTGTGGATATGGAACATGTGATATATGATTGGTGGCATGACTTACTTGTGTTTGACACTGACTAGTCAGGGACCGACTCTAAAGTCGAGAATCATGCATTGAATGGCTCCATGGCATTAGTGCGGGACCGACCCTAAGGTCGAAGAACTTATAAGCGCTTGACTGGTCTATGACCAGATGTTTATAGCCAAGGTATATGACCCCGGTGACTGTTTGTCACATGGCTAGGGGATGTTGTCCATAGCACGACTCTAGAGTCGGGAGGAAGGTTATGTTGGTGACCATTCACCATGCACCTGTCCTGATCAAACTTATGAAATAATCATTTATCAGTTAAGCCCTGGTGACCCTATCGTCACATGGCTAGAGGGAGCTATGCTCGTTATCGTGACTTTCAGCTATTGTCACCTATTTTCTTGGACTGATAGTCCTGAACGGTTATTATGATCGTTGTTGATATTATATCATGTTTTATTGTGTTTTCTTGCTGGGCTTTGGCTCACGGGTGCTACGTGGTGCAGGTAAAGGGAGGAGGAAGCTGGACCATCCTTGAGTTGAAAGGCTTAGGTGATGATGTGTACATATGCAGCTGCTCGTCCATCACGGCCGAGGTTTAAAGTGGAACTAGGGGTGAACCCTGTTTTGCCGCTTAGAACGGCCTGTTGTAAATATTTTCTGTAATAGACTCTGAAATTATATTTTCGGGATCCCAATGTATATGTTAAACATTCTAGTGAAACGTTACATCTTAACCAAAGTTTTTAATCCCTAAACCGCTAATCATACTTAGTTCACGATTTTGGACAAATGACTCGATTAGCGAGTTTAGAACTGTTTGCAAGGCACACCGTAACGATCCCTGGAGTTGGGGCGTTACACTTGACGTTAAATTTTTTGTTAAGTTTGACACAATCATTGACGTGTCGGCATACTATTGGTCAAAAATCAATTCATTTTTATTTATTTCTTAATAAATTAATTTAAACTTAAAAATTAAGTAATTAAACATAATCTAAATAAGTAATTTGGAAAATGACATTACAAATTAATAAAGTATGGTAGTGATTCGTAGTAGGACACGTTATTCTCATTATAATATTAATAATCTGACAAAAGAAATTATGATATTAAGATTTGATGAAAAAAATACAACAAGTAAAGAAATAAAAAAAATTAAAATTCTTCTGAAAAAAAATTAAAATTCTTGTAAATGTGAAAGTGAGAACTAATAAGAAAAGATGAAGGTTTATTTGCATAATAGTAAGTGCAAACAATGTACAGTGCACATTTATTTAGTTTTATTTTAAAAAATTATTAAATATTTTTACTGAATTTTTGTGATTGTCATATAAATTTTAAATAAATAAATAATATTATTTATATAAAAGAATGATATGAACATATTAAAAAAAAAGTTAAACATAAACATTGTTTATAGTATTTTTTTTAAAAAAAATATGATATAACATCGTAGATCATAATAAACTACACTGGTTAATGTATAAAACATTCATAATATTATTCAAATCACACATTTATGATTGGAGAAAAAACTTATTTATTCTTGATAGAAGATAAATGTTATTCTAATTTCTTATGCAGTTACACAGTCGTACTATTTATACATATACACACACATGATACATATATATAATGTACTTATAATATTTGATGTTATTTAATATGAATATATATATTTAGTTAAGTTACATTAAGTAATCAAAAAATATATTTTCTTTATAATATAAACAATAATTTTTTTTAATAAAAATTAAGATTATGTATTATATATTATTATAATAATAATAATATTTTATAATATTTAAATTTTTATTGATATATTAATAAATATTTGTTTTTAATAGCTTTTAAAAGTATATTCTGTTAAATATTTGTAATATACAGTTAAAAAATCATTAAACAAAAAATTTCTATTATTTATACATTTTTTATATAGAAGAGAAATATTGAAAAAATTAAGATTTAATTAATGATTTATTATTAATTAACTAAAGTCTAATTAGTTTAACAAAACAAGTAAGTTTTTATTTATTTTTTAATGTTTCTCAACTTGAATTGTTATCCTGATTGAGTTGGAGTATTTTTATTCGTTGATTACAAAATTTGATGATTTATTTATTAAATGAATTAATCCAAATATACATTTAGCCAGGGTAAAAAAATTCAATCTGGGCAAATAGCAATTATTTATCTCTCCAAATCAAATAGAACATAAATTGTATAGAATTAATTATTTTTTTTATATATTTCTTTAATCAACAGGGTACGCGCCTTTAATTAATCGTGGACGTGACCCTTATTTGTGATTATTAGCACTTTGTTTTTAACTTTTTTAATGATTTATTAATTTTTTTTTTAAATATATCAATTTAAAAAAATAATATAAATGCCTCCCAAATTTACTAATAAGACTTATGGCCTTGATTAGTGTGCCTGGAGAGCAATAATTGATTTATTATATTAATATGTGAATTTGATGATTATGTGATTAGTAATGCACGTTTAGGTGAATTAAATATGCATGTGGGTCTCATTTGGTTATTAGGGGCATGTTTGTAATTTTAGCACGTTGATGGCATAAATGCAATATTTGTGTATATTGTGATTGACACCACGTATGAGTGGTGATATATTTGTGATGCACGATCCGAGACAGTCCTAGGGAGCAGTTTGGCTAGAAAGTCACAACGGGGTCGAATACCCGGCTCAGGAGCAGCCTAGGGGTATTTTGGGGATATTATATGTGTTTGGAATTTATTGAGTAACGGGTAAAAGTTTGGTAATTATTTAGACATATCAGGATTTAACGAGGATTTATAGGAATACTCATGGACTTAACGGGGTCTGGCAAAAGACGGAGTTGCCCTTGGTGGCACTTGAAGATTTGAGTAGAATTAAGGGGCATTCTAGACTTTTGTTAAAATGGGGTATACACTTAGAGACTTAGGAAATTAGTAGAACTCAGAAAAGAGAAGGATAAGCTCTCAAGTCTCTTTCTCTCCTTCGGTTCTCTTCTTCTTCTTCCTTGGGTTTGAAGACTTTGATTTATTGGAGAATTTTGGGCTTAGTTTTTAAGGAATTGAAAGTTGGTTGTGGTTGGGATTAGGTCAAGGGCAAAGTCATTAGCAAGGTATGGAGTTCCATCAATTTGAACCTGTTAAATTCTATAGAATTTATGTTAAAACTTTGAAGCTTGCATGGAATAGGTCCTATATATGATCTTGAGTGTTTTCTGAGTATATGGGGTTGTTTATGAAATGATTAGGATGTTAAGCTTATGGGAACAAGGATTATGGGTTTAGGCCTTGAATTGGGTTGATTTCAGAGGGTTTAGGCTTGAGGAAAATGTAGGAAAAATGGAGGTTTTCTGGGTTTGGAGGTTCGAGCTGCGACCCGTGTGTGCGTGAAGGCCTGGGAAGGCCTCTGTTCTTGAGGCGCGCCGCGGCCCAAGGAAGAGCATGTCGTGGCCCACATCTCCTAGCAGAGAGGCATTTTGCCTCTGTTTTGGGTTGCGCCGTGGCCCTTAAGGGGCTGGGCCGCGACCCTAATTCAATGTATTGGCCGTTTGTAGGTTTTTGGCTCGGGAACCCAATAGTTAAGGCTTGGGAAGGATTTTACCACCGGGATTGGTAGAATCTAAGGTCCCGAAGACTAGAATTATATCCCCAAAGTTATTAAATGGATTAGAGCTTGATGGATGGCAATTGTTGATGCGTTGTGACTAGGTATCCAGCGAGGCTCAAGATAGAGGACTGCACTCGGGATTTCAGTGCTCAGGAAGCTTGGGACACAGGTAAGAAAATTGTTGTACTCATAGCGCAGGGCATGACCCTATAGTTTGTATTGCAGGGCATAGCCCTATGTGATTGAATTGCATGGCGTAGCCCTATTGTTGATGTTTTGTAATTTTTTAAGTAGTTGTTGATTATATGTTATGTATTGCATATTTGTGAATGAACGGCGAAGGCCGAGAACGGCAGGAAGCCGAGTACGGCAAGGGGTGGGGAACGGCATTAAGCACGCGGAGTGTAAAGCCGAGTACTGCAAGGGGCCGGGAACGGCGTTAAGCACACGGAGTGCAAAGTTGAGTACTACAAGGGGCCGGGAACAACGTTAAGCACGCGGAGTGCAAAGCCGAGTATGGCAAGGGGCCGGGAACGGCGTTGAGCACGTGGAGTGCAAGCCGTTAGGGTGAGAACCTCTCAGGATGCTGAAGTCATCCTCACGGTGAAGACCGCGAACTCAGGGCCTGGTAAAGCACCTGGAACGGCATGGTCGCTATGTGTTTAGCCTGTTGACTGTTTTTAATTATACGCTAATTGATAGATATGCATATGTTGATTGTTTGCGTTGAGTTTTCTTACTGGGCTTCGGCTCACGGGTGCTCTATGATGCAGGTAAGGGCAAAGGAAAGGTCGACCAACCATGAGTACGGAGAGTGTGAAGTGATGTGTACATGTCCGACCTACCTGACTGCCATGGCCAGGGGTATTTTTTTGGGAAATTTGATGTATTAACCTGAATTTTGTCGCTTAGGCGACCATAAATGTATTTTGAGTTGTAAATATTTTCTAAACGGTATTTTGGGATCCCAACTATAAAACTTTCTGACATTTTCAATGAGTATCCAAATGTTTTATATTTAATGACTGGTAATGGGTTTTATCTCGACTTAGCTACACTTTTAATCTAAAACATCGATAAGCGAGTGATTAACACATATTAAACTCACTTAGTAACGGCTATAAAGAAGTAGGACGTTACAATTAAATATTAAAAAATGATAATAAAAAGTATTAGACACCTCTAATATATTACTTATGTATTAATAGTTTATCATTTTTTATAATTTTTTGTGCATACTTTTATTTTTATAAACATGAAAATTAATTCTTGTGATTTTTTACTAATGATTTAATTCTAGTGTACTAATTTTTATTTTAAATTATTTATGTTTATATTTGTTCTTATTTTTAGTTGAAAAATAAATTAAATATTTTGAATAAGCTTTTTTTTCCTTGAAAAAATATTATATAAATGAGAGTGCTAAAAATACCTTTTTTTTTTTTAAATAATAATACATTAAAGAGGTGGAAAAAAATTTAAAACTAATGGGTAATTCTTTACTAATTTTTTAATAGGTTTGTGAAAATAAAATTTAAAAATTTGTGAGAAGTTTAATTATAATATATATATTTGTAATAGAAGTACTCTTAAAATAATTAGTCAAATTTTCCAATATAAAATTAAAATGATATCTTAAAATAAAATACTTAATTTCGCTAAAAAATTGCATTTTTATGGTCAATTTGTTTTCTTTCAATTTTATGATTTTAAAGAAATTTTTACATTTTTACGATTTTTTTTAAGTTGTTTTTATATTCATTTTAGGCTTTTTTAAGTTAAAACTTAGTTGTTATGATACATATATTATTATTATTTTTTGTATTTTTTTAGTTTATTTTGAGTTGATGCAGTAAATTGTTTTCAAGTTATTTTTTTCAAAATTGTATTTTTGTAATTATTATAAAACTTTGAAAACTTGAGTTTATATTTAAAAAAAAAATATTTAGAATCATAAAAAAGTAATAAAAACTAAAAAATATATGTATTTAAGGAAAAAAAAACCCAATTAAAATTAGCTTGAGATAGAAACCCAGTTTCGTCCCTACAATTGGCCATTCAATTAAAATATATGTCCAATAAGATTCATCCCACTGTCATAAAAATTATATTTTAACCACTTTTATTATTAGCATTATGTGATGAACTCATAATTACTTTGCTAGTGAACAAAACTTTAGAAACTTCGTAGTTGTTGCTCGTTGGCTGCATGCATAAGTGGCAGTGGAAAAGTTATGTTAAGTTGCTTAAGCACTCGATTACTCTTTTGAAACCTTTTTTATCCTTTTAAAGCTCCATCTATATTTTTATATTTAAAATTTTAACTAAAGATTGCAAAGATTAGTGCTATTTTTCTCTTTCTTTCTTTAATTTCTATTTTGTTTTTTGTTTTTTGTTTTTTCCCCCTCTAAAACACTGATTTTCTATTAAAAGTGATTACGTATATCAACTTTAGACTTTTCCAGCTATTTTCCGCTATGCTATTTATGACATAATTTTGAACTCAATAAGACTTTATACATAAAAAAAGTTAAGAAAATAAAGTAGAAGAAAATTTTAATAGATTTGCTTAAATTTAGCCAAAAGTTCGATTATAGATTATTATTTACCTTTAATTACGGACATAATGTTTTTATATTCATACAAGTAGAGATGAAAATTGAAGGCTTTATGATAAAGTGCCTTTACTATGGATTTCTTTGCTAGGTGATATCTTTATTTTCTATCTATAAAAATTAAAATTTTCTACGATTATCAAACAAAACAACGTGTGTCTTCTACGAGAGAGAGACTTTGATTTTTAAACGTTATCATGGAAGGCATGAATCCTTAAATAAATAATCATACTGAAAATAGGATTGTTAGAAAAATAAAATGAACGGGCCAGCTACAAGCTTCTCTTAACTAAAATAAAACACAAAAGAATACGCTTCACTTTATGGAAACTTACATTTATACCCTTAATGCAGAATATATATATATATAGGACAATTCTCATGCATGGGCTTCACTTTAAGTCCTACCGGTAGGGCTCTCAATGTTTCTCAACCCGTGAATAGTTTTCGGCACGAATTTTTTTTATGACCGTATATATTGTAGCTATTTAGAGCATTCTGCAAAGTTTCAGAAAATTCTGAATAGTTTACAGTACCGAAAACTAGGTTCAAACATGTTGATTTCCACGCGCATAAAAAAAATTAGTCACGCGTGCAACATGTTTGAACCAAGTTTTCGGTACTGTAAACTATTCGGAATTTTCTGAAAATCGCATTGATGCTCTAAATAGCTACAATATACACGGTCATAAAAAAAAGTCGCGCCAAAAACTGTTCACTGGTCGAGAAACACTGAGAGTCCTACGTTAGGGCTCTTTTTGAAGGCCCTACCAAAGAAATTTCACATATATATATATATATATTTAAGACAATTCTTCTATAGAGGCTTCACTTTAAGCTTTACCGGTAGGGCTCTCAGTGTTTCTCGACCCGTGAACAGTTTTCAGTGTGACTTTTTTTATGATCATGTATATTGTAGCTATTTAGAGCATCCTGCAAATTTTCAGAAAATTTCGAATAGTTTACAGTACCGAAAACTAGGTTCAAACATGTTGTTTTCCACGCGCATAAAAAAAATTAGTCATGCGTGTAACAACATGTTTGAACCTAGTTTTCGGTATTGTAAACTATTCGGAAACCGGTAGGACTCTCAGTGTTCTCGACCCGTGAACAGTTTTCGGTGCAATTTTTTTTTATGACCGTGTATATTGTAGTTATTTAGAGTATCCTGCAAATTTTTAGAAAATTCTGAATAGTTTACAGTATTGAAAACTAAGTTCAAACATGTTGTTGCACGCGTGACTAATTTTTTTTATGCGCGTGGAAAACAACATGTTTGAACCTAGTTTTCGGTACTGTAAACTATTTGGAATTTTATGAAAATTTGCAGGATGCTCTAAATAGCTACATTATACACGGTCATATAAAAAATCGCGCCGAAAACTATTCATAGATCGAAAAATACTGAGAGTCCCATCGATAGGGCTTAAAGTCAAGCCCCTATAGAAAAATTGTCATATATATATATATTGAAAACTTTGGTGGTGTATATAATTAGGGCTTATAATACATTTACATATCTACACTTGTACATGTATTTTATATAAAGTAATTACCTATCTTTTCACATCATTTATTTTTATTTTATATTTTACATAAGTGAGGAGGATTGAACTTGAGACATCATTTTTGTAAAAAGAAATACAATTAGAATATACCTACAACCACTTTCATCTTTTTAATTTATACAATTTCTTTTAACAATCTTCAAGTATTCATAACATATATAGAATATTATCTTTATTATTAACTTAAAAAAGAAAAAGTATAATACAAAGTAAAATTATATCTTGGTTGAGTAATGATTGGAACACACTTAAATTGTACAGAATTTTATACATAATAATGTGTATTCAATTTCAACAACACAATTAAAAGTGATGTGGTTCTTGCTTAAAATTATATATAGCTAAAATTGAATACACATCATAGTGTGTAACAAATTGTGTGCAATTTGAATGTATATGGAGCATCACTCATTTTGGTTATTTTTGGATAGTTTTTTTATTTTATTCCTAAATTTTTGCTAATTGCTCTTTTTGGTTTGTTTCCTTTTAAAGCTCCTTCTACAAGCTGGAAGCAACGAAGGAGCCGAAGGTATTGCTGGCGGAGGAGAAGAAAGCCTCATTTCCGACCACCCAATGGCAAATAACTTGCCAAAACTTCAAGTGAAAATGCTACTGAAGGGGAAGAGGAAGGCCAGTGTTATGTTCTTCGATGAACGACCCTAAAAAATAATGAATGATATTGTGTCAAATGAAGACGCTTCTGACCAAATTGAAGGTTAATTTGGTTATGCATTTTCTACACCATGCTATTTATAAATTTATATTGTTTTTTTTCTTTCTACTAATTGGTGTCTAAAACATAGCATTGATTTATTTGTCAATTTTGTTATTTGCTTTTATATTTTTATTTTTTGTATTTCTCAATTAGTATTGATATTTTTTTTACTAGACACATATTTTTTATTTTTGAATGAGATTTTTCTCCGCTAATATGTAAATGAAGTGTTAAATCGAAATTTCGAAGATGAATAAATGAGTCTTGAAATGTACGCTCGAAAAGCATAAGCTCAAAAATAACAAGCATTGGTTGAACACTTGTATAAATAGGCATGATTCCTGATCTGTCGTTGCTGGAGATCGAGCACAAGTTGAAAGGCTCGATCTTAAGTTTCAAGCTCGAAAGAGAGAGTCTTCTCCAAAGCATATGGGTATTATTCGAGCCTTAGTTGTAGGCTCGAAGGCATTGGTCTCCAAAGAATATTTTCAACGAAACTGCTAGGTGAGGAGGAGGCTGACTGGAATAACGAGCTCGAAGTCTTGGTCGATCTCGAAAGCACGTTAACCTTGCATTCGAGATCAGCAACGCGTTTTGCACACGACAGCTCTTAGGAAATCCCTATTCATTAGGGATCTGTTGTTATCAGATATTAAATCCCAATGATCATGAGATATTATGTAATTAATGTATTTATTTACATTTATTTCAAATTTGAATAATTGATTATAACTTCCCTGGATAAGTGGAAGATATTATCATAACCAAGTCTATAAATAGCATGGGATTTTTCATTTGTATTCACACACAAAATTTTATTGAGAATACTCTGCCAAATTGCTATGGAAAAAGCTTTGAGAGAGTGTCAAGATCAATAATATTGATTCATGGACTAGGCTGATTTTAACTGCTGAACCATATAAAAGTTCTTGTGCTATTGTGTTCTTTCTAAAATATTGTTTAGTTCTCTTCAAAATTAAGTTGGCGTCAACAGTTTGATGCTTTCGTTGAGAGCATTAAGAAATCTCTGTATTGTTTAATCATAAACCTCTTGCATTGCATCAATGGCCGCCACGAACAATCCAAGAGTCGGTGGGCGACCATTGCCTCAAATCCCTGAGGAACAAACTCCTCAAACTGAGAACTATCCGTGAAGGCTTGGGAAACAACCTATGGCTGGCCACGACCCGAACAAGGGGAGTGCATCATCTGAATAAAGGGGGCCACCTGCTCCAACCCTCAGGCCCGACGAGGACCTCTATTATAATCCTAAGAGTGTTTAGTAATGATTCCTTATCCTTATCCACGATGATGGTTTCGTGGTTTCACAGTTGAAATCGTATGTTGCAAAAAACTTTTTTGGACTAAACTCGTGTATAATCAAAGCATTTTGCTTGGTTTGTTATCGTTGCACTAGTTATTTTTATTTTATTATATTTTTTTGAACCTGTGGTATGATCATGGTATACCACTTATGCCCCCTTAAAATCCTATAATTTTAAAATCTTAGGTTATTAAATACTTGAGAGCAAGAAAAAAATAAAAAATAAAAAATGAAAATGAATAATATTTTCTTGATAAAAGGGCTTGTTAAAACCTTCAAGAGCAAACCCTATGGGAAAAACTCAAGAAGGAAAAAGAGTGCCTGTGGAGAAGTACAAGCTTGGTTATAACTAAATAAACATCATTCCATAGTTTATTGATAATATGGCCGTAGATGTTCAACGTTCCAAGCTCGTGGGACCAATTCTCCATTTAGTCAAACTAGTTTATAGACTCCAGGTCGAATGATGAATTCAATTTGGTAAGGTCTTTCCCAATTTGGCTTTAGCATTCCTGCTAATGTATCTCTTATGGCCAAAAATACTCTTCTGAGTACCAAGTCTCCCAATCCAAAGCTTCCGTCTCAAACCCTCTTTTTAAAGTATCTTGTGGCAAGTTGTTGATACGCGACATTCTTAAGCTGGGCTTCGTCTCAATTTTCCTCTATAATATCTAATGATTCTTCGAGTTGCGATTGGTTTGAGTCTTATGTATACACCTCGCATATTAGAGCTGGAACCTCAACCTCGATTGGCAACATGGCCTCGCTGCCATAAGCTAATGAGAAGGGCGTGTGTAACGCCCTACTTCCTTAGAGTCATTACTAAGTGAGTTTAAAGTGTGCAATTAACTCGCTAATCGAGGTTTTAAGGCAAAAGTGTGATTAAACCATAAACAGAGCCTTATACTTTGAAAATAATTCCATTCATAGAAAAATATAAAGCATTTAACATTTGGGATCCCAAAATACTGTTTAAAAATATTTACAACTCAAAAATATAACTAAAGTCGGCTAAACGACAAAATCTAGGTTTAGTACAATCATCTCCCAAAATACCCCTGGCCGTGGCAGCCAGGCAGGCCAAACATGTACGCGCCACTTCACGCTCTCCGTACTCATGGCTGATCGACCTTCCCTTTGCCCTTACCTGCACCACAGAGCACCCGTGAGCCGAAGCCCCACGAGAAAACCCTCATAAGCAGATAACATATACATATTTATCATTCAACATATATTCAAGCCACCAACAGGCTAAACACATACGACCATGCCGTCCCAGGTGCTTTACCAGGCCCTGGGTTCGTGGTCCACATCGTAAGGATATCACAGGTATCCTATAGGGTCTCGCCCTGGCAACTTGCACTTCGCGTGCTAAACGTTGCTCCCGGCCCCTTGCCGTTCTCGGCCTTCGCCGTTCTCGGCCTTTGCCGTTCTCAGCCCTTGCCATTCTCGGCTCTTGCCATTCAATCTCATATATGCACACATAACATAATAAAGGAAATACTTAAACACGAATAAACTCAATCAATGGGCTACACCCTGCAACACAATCATATAGGGTTGTACCTTGCAACACAGCTCTATGGGTACAACAGTTTCCTTACCTGTGTCCCAAGCTATCCGCGCACCACGATCACGAGCACAGTCCCCTAACCCGAGCCTCGAAGAAATCCTAGTCACAACGCATGAATAATAATCAACCATCACGTTCTAATCCATTAAATAGTTCCAAGACATAATTCTAACCTCCGGGACCTTGGTCTCTGCCAAACTGGGTAGTAGAAACCTTCCCGAGATTTAACGTTCAAGTTCCTGGGCTAAAAACCCTCATTTTGCCAAAAATCCACTTTTGGGCCGCGGCTCAGCCTCCCTTAAGCACCGCAGCGCGCCCCAAGACAGAGGAAAAATTGCCTCACATCTGCCAGCCTAGAGCCGCGGCGCCTGGGAAATTTCCTGAAGCCCCACTAGCCTATAAACTCAAGCAGGTTGCGGCGCTATTGAACAGGGCTGCGACTCAACCCCGAAACCCAGAAATTCCATGCAATTTTCACAAGCTAACTCCCCTGGAAATCTTCCCAAACTCACCCCAACAACAGGATTGAGTCCCATAATCATCCTAATACACTTTAAACAGCACATAAGGCCAGAAAAACCAACCAAAATCCTACTATAACTCAAGTTCAATTATCTAAGCTTTAACCCCTCAAACTTCAGCAAAAATAGAAGAAAATTAAACAAAATTCGAGCTTAGATCCTTACCTCCAGAATGTTTTTGATCCTCAGCTGATGATAACTACTTCTAGACCCCACCTCCTTCAATCCTCAAGCTCCTCCCTTGATCTTTAGCAAGAAAAATCTTCCCTAGCTTAGTGAGAGAGAGAACCGACTTTATACAGAGAGAGAGAGAGAGAGCTTCCTTCAGACTGCTTTCCTTCTGTTTATTTTCCTTTCCTCCTAACCCCCCTTCTAAAGCCTTTAATCAGTCAAGTAAACCCAAGAATATCCCTTACCAAAAGACATAATTGCCCCTAAAACTTATTCTAACCCCTTAGGTAACCCAAGGGAAATTTAGTCATTTGCCATACCCCGCTAAGTCCCCGAATAGTCTAATAAATCCTTATTAATCCCAACATATCCCAACCATTACTTAATTACTACCCGCTATTAAATAATTCCCGAACACATTATAATATCCCCGAAATACCCCTAAGTTCCTCCCGAGCCGGGTATTTGACCCCGTTGTGACTTTCTAGCTAACTTGCTCTCTAGGACTGTCTCGGATCGTGCATCACAAATATATCACAAATATCACATATATTGCATTTATGCCCTCAACAGCCTAAAATTACAAACATGCCCCTAATAACCAAACGGGACCCACATGCATATTTAATTCATCTAAACATGCGTTTCTAATCACATACTCATCAAATTTACATATAATAATAATAAATGACTTATTGCCCTCCAGGCACGATAATCAAGGCCGTAAGCCTTATTAGAAAATTTGGGATGCTACAACTATCCCCTCCTTACAGAAATTTCATCCTCGAAATTACCTGAACAACTCGGGATACCACTCCCGCATTTCTGACTTAAGTTCCCACGTCGCCTCATCAACCTTGCTGTTCCTCCACAACACTTTCACCATGGCGATGGTCTTGCTCCGCAAGACTTTGTCCTTTCAATCAAGAATCTGAACCAGCTTCTCCTCATAAGACAAATCCTGGTCCAGCTCCAAATTCTCATAACTCAGTACATGCATTGAATCTGATACATACTTCCGGAGCATGGATACATGAAAAACATTATGAACCCTTGATAAGGCTAGAGGCATCACCAACCTGTAAGCTACCTCTCCAACCCATTCCAGAATCTCGAAGGGGCCAACAAACCTAGGGCTCAGCTTGCCCCGAACACCAAACCGTTTTACTCCCCTCAAAGGTGAAACCCTAAGAAACACATGGTCACCGACCTGAAACTCTACGCTTCTGCGTCTCAAGTCCGAGTAACTCTTCTGACGACTCTGGGAGGCGAGCATTTGAGCTCTAATCTTATTAATCTCCTCATTGGTCCTCTAAACCATCTCAGGACCCAAATAACTCCTCTCACCCGTCTCATCCCAATGGATAGGTGACCTGCACTTCCTCCCATAAAACATCTCATACGGAGCCACTCCAATAGTCACCTGATAACTGTTGTTGTACGAGAACTCAATCAAAGGGAGATACTTACTCCAAGATCCCCCAAAATCTAATACACAGGCTCGTAGCATGTCCTCCAATATCTTAATCTTCCTCTCAGACTGTCCATCTATCTGAGGATGATAAGCGGTACTAAACCGTAACTGTGTACCCATAGCCCTCTGCAGACTCTCCAAAAACTTGGAGGTGAAGGTGGGGTCCCTGTCGGATACTATCGACCTTGGAGCCCCATGAATTCGAACAATTTCCTTCACATATAACTCAGCATACTGCTCCATAGTATAAGTCGTCTTGACAGGGAAAAAGTGGGTGGACTTAGTATACCTATCCACAATCACCCACACCGAGTCATGCTGTCCCACAGTCTTCGGCAAACCAACCACGAAGTCCATGGTGATATCTTCCCACTTCCACTCTGGAATTCCCAGAGGCTGCAGCAACCGTGCTGGTCTCTAATGTTCAGCCTTGACTTGCTGACAAGTTAAGCACTTGGCCACATAATCCACCACATCCCTCTTCATGCTCGACCACCAATACAAAGCTCTCAAATCTTGGTATATCTTTGTCGTACTGGGATGTAAGGAATAGGGAGTGGTATGCGATTCATCTAAGATCTCCCGCCGGATATCAGAATCCATCGTAACATAGATCCAACCCTTGTACTTCAGTAACCCCATCTCCGAGATAGAAAAGTCCTTAGCCGCTCCGACTAAGACATTTTCCCTGTGACCTCTCAACTGGGAATCCTTCCCCTACGCCTCCTTGATTCTCTCAAGGAGCGTAGACTGAAGAGTGATGTTGGCTAACCGACCAACCACCAACTCTATTCCCGCTCTGGTCAACTCCTCCGCTAACTTATTAGATATCTGCCTCGAACTGTACAACTGTCCTGGGCCCTTCCGACTCAATGCATCAGCCACTACATTAGCCTTCCCAAGATGGTATAGGATATCACAATCATAATCCTTAACCAACTCTAGCCATCGTCTCTGGCGCATATTCAGATCCTTCTGAGTAAAGAAGTACTTCAAACTCTTATGGTCGGTGTATATCTCGCACCTCACCATATAGATAATGTCTCCAAATCTTAAGTGTAAAAACCACCACTGCCAACTCCAGATCATGCGTGGGATATCTCTGCTCATACTTCTATAACTGTCTCGGTGCGTAGGCTATCACCTTACCAGCTTGCATCGACACACATCCTAAACCCTGTCTGGAAGCATCACAATAAACCACAAACTTTTCATTATCTATCGACAGACTCAACACTGGCGCAGTGATCAGTCGCCGCTTCAACTCCTTGAAACTGTTCTCACATCTGTCTGTCCAAACATACTTTGTCTTCTTCTTTGTCAATTCTGTCAGTGGCGTAGCTATCCTGGAGAACCCCTCAACAAACCGCCGATAATATCCTGCCAATCCCAAAAAACTCCTCACTTCAGGAACACTGCTCGGTCTAGGCCAATCTCTCACTGACTCAATCTTACTTGGTTCAACCAGAATCCCCTCCTTACTAACGATATGGCCCAAAAATGTGACTTGCGGTAGCCAGAACTCACACTTGCTGAACTTAGCATACAATCTATGCTCCCTCAACCACTGCAAAACCAAACGCAGATGCTGCTCATGCTCTGTCTCTGACTGAGAGTACACCAAAATGTTGTCAATGAATACAATCACAAACTTATCCAGATAGTCCTTGAAAACCCTATTCATCATGTCCATAAAAGTTGCTGGGGCATTGGTTAATCCAAAGGACATAACCAGGAATTCGTAGTGTCCATACCTCGTTCAGAAAAGTAGTCTTTGGTATGTCCTCTTCTTTAATCCTTAACTGATGGTAACCTGACCGGAGATCAATCTTGGAAAACACTGTCCTCCCTTATAGCTGTTCAAATAAATCGTCGATCCTAGGCAGTGGATACTTGTTCTTAATGGTCAACTTGTTCAACTCCCTGTAGTCAATACACATTGTAATGCCCCGAATTCTCCGATGTATTTAACGGCGTGGACAGTAGGCCGGGAGGGCCATACTTGCTTAATTATGTTATTAATTGATTAAATGCATGTATCTGTTGATTATATTATGATATGATGTGAAATGCATGCATATGTGTCCATATTTCTTATTACAGGGGTGTGATGGTAATTTGGCCCGTTGAGGGTAAATTAATTCTTTGTACGCATGTTGGTGATATAATTTGAGACCACATTATGATGTGGGTTTGTTCGAGCTATTTGGCATGAGACGATCAAGGAATGTTAATTATCGGTTTGGTCATAACGGGCTTAAGCTCGAGGCTCGGGGTGAGTCTCGGGGTGCTTTTAATGATTAAAGTGTTACCGGGCATTAAAGGGTAACGGGAGGTGAATTATTGGTGTTCGAGGATATTGAGATTGGTAGGAATTGGGAAGCGTTAATTATGATTAACGGGATAAACGGAATGTTCCAAAATTACCCTTGAAGTGGCTTTAGAAGCTTTAAAAGACCTAGGGGTATTTTAGTCTTTTGGCTTGGATATATGTTAAGCTTGGAAGGCTGTGGATTAAACAGAGTAAAAACAGAAGCCTTTCTTTCTCTTCCCGTATCCTCTTCTCGTTTCTTCTTCCTTGTGAGTTTTGTGAATTTGTTGAAGGTTTGAGCTTGGGAGCTAAGCTTTGATACTTTGAGAGAGTGTTCCACTGTTTAAGAGCACCATAACCTGAACTTAAGGTAAGCTTTTAGCCACTGGTTTTTATATATGCTCTGTTTTGGTTGTTAGTTTCAGCCTTAGAATCTTGATGTGGAAAGTGAGGATTAAAGGGAGTTTTCATGTTGTTTTTTATTGGGGTTTGAGAAGGGTGAGCTATGGGTGTTATTTGGGGGTTTAATTGTGTGTTTGGAAGAAGTTTAGAGAGGGTTTGAAGGGCTGTTTTGAGAGGAAAGAGCTCAGGGAAGAAAACTGGTTCGTGTGGCCGACTTAGCCATTCTGGGCTGAGCGCCGCGGCGTAGCAGGAGAGCGCCGCGGCCCTTGGCGTCTGGCAGGGGAGGCCCCTTCTATCTGAAGGGCGCACCGCGGCGCAGCAGGGGAGGGCCGCGACCCTTAAGGTCAATTTTGCCAAAAAGGTATTTTTAGCATGGGGATTCAAGTCTAAGGCCTCGGGGTTGAACCTATTACCCGTTTGGGTAGTGTTTGAGGTCCCGGAGGTTAGGTTTTGGTTTGGAAACCTTTTATTATTCATTTTATTGATGGAATCCCATAATTTGGTTATGACCAGGTAACCGCTAAAGGACCAAAAAGTCGATCGTTCTCAGGGTCACTCTTTATTTGTTCTTGCTCGAACCGGAGGTAAGAAAACTGCACCCCAAGTGTGACATGCATGGATATTTGTAAGGCATGTTGATTGTGTAATATGGACATGGATTGAACATGGAATGCTTGGCATATGTTGTTCGCTTGTGCATAGCACTGAATGATTAGTCAGGTTTGGCAAAGGTGCTAGTATCAGCTGTGAAGCTGTGACTGATTAGTCAGGTTCGGCAGTGGTACTGGGCACTGGTCACGATGCACTGACTTGTTAGTCAGAATTGGCAAAGGTGTTAGTATCAGCTGTGAAGCTGTGACTTATTAGTCAGGTTCGGCGGTGGTACTGGACACTGGTCACTTAGCGCTGACTTATTAGTCAAGGATGGACTTAGCGTGGTTCACGCTAGCCAATAGAGATTAGATCTAATCGATTATTAGCATTGAATGACTCAAGGAGCATTAATGCGTGACCGACCCTGAGGGTCGATGAACAAACAGAGCTTGGAGGCTAGTGGCTTACTTAACAGCCACTCTCCCGCTAGAAAAGAGAGCTTGGAGGCTAGTGGCTTACCTAACAGCCACTCTCCCGCTAAAATCATGTGATGTTCATTTGCTTGTTGAAAGCTTTATGTTCAGTATGATTATAATGATAATCATTTGATAATGTTATTGAAAAATGTTATGTTTTCTTGCTGGGCCTTGGCTCATGGGTGCTATGTGGTGCAGGTAAAGGGAAAGAAAAGCTCACCTAGCCTTGAGTGGAGAGCTGATGTGGTGGTGTGTACATATGCGGCCGCTTGACCGCCACGGTCATGGTGTTCTCAGAGGAACTAGGGGGTTTACCCTATTTTTGCCGCTTAGGTCGGCGGGATTGTAAATTTAAAACTGTAATGACCATTTTGTACTGAGAACCACTTGTAAATGTTTCGTTTAGCTCTGCAGAGCAGTTTGTAATAAAAATTTCCATTTCCTTTTTATTGGTTTTGTACCTTAACCTGTTAAATACACCTAGAGCACGTTTTTGACCAAAGGACTCAGGTAACGAGTCAAATTTCCGGTCCACCGTTCACCGTAACTGTTCTGGGGTAGCCAGGGCATTACACACATCCTAAGAGATCCATCCTTCTTCTTAACAAACAACACTGGAGCATCCCATGGCAAGAAACTCGGTCTGATGAACCTCAAATCCAGTAACTCCTGCAACTGAATCTTCAACTCCTTCAGCTCAGTTGGAGCCATTCTATAAGGTGTCCTAGATACTGGCTCCGCCCCGGCACCAACTCTATGTGAGCATCCGAGCTCTAATCTTTTCAATGGCCTCATTGGTCCTCTGACTGCTTCAGGACCTAAGTATTTTATCTCACCCATTCATCCCAATGAATGGGTGATCTGCACTTCCTACCATGCAACATCTCATATGGAGCCACTCCAATGGTCGCCCGATAGTTGTTGTAGGAAAACTCTATCAAAGATCCAGGACCCTTAAAAGTCCAAAACGCATGCCTGAAGCATGTCTTCCAATATCTAAATCATCCTCTCAGATTGACCATCTGTCTGAGGATGATAAGCTGTACTAAATTTCAATTGTGTACCCATAGCTTTCTACAACTTCCCCAAAACTTGGAAGTAAAGATGGGGTCTCAATTCAACACGATAGACCTAGGAGTCCCTTTAAGGCCTTCTATATCTTTCATATAAAGAGTAGCGTGCTGATCCACTAAAGTTCATCCTCACCGATAGAGAGTGAGCTAACCTAACATATTGGTCTACAATCATCAAAACTAAATCATGCTGACCCACTATCACGGGTAGTCCAAGTCCATAATAATGTCTCCCATTTCTCATTGGATAATCGCATTCGACAGAACGCCGATCCGACCCTTGTACCTTAGTGCACCCATCTCTAAAATTGTATAGTCCTTAGCCACTCTGGCTAGGAAGTCCCCTCCATGTCTCATCAACTGAGGACCACTTACCTGACCTTCCCTATTCTCTCCATAAGAGTAGACCACAAGGTAATGCTGGCTAACTGGCCCATCGCCATCTCAATTTCCCCTTCTAATCATATCCTCTGCCAACTCTCAGGATGTCTGCTTTAGACTAAATAACTATCTTGGATCTTTCTGGTTTAAAGCACCTGACCCTACATTGGCCTTCTCCGAACGATAGAAAAATTTCACAGGCATATCCTTTTACCAACTCTGACTAGAATTCTCTGCCCTCAATCTCAATCCTTATGCATAAAGAAATACTTTAAACTCTTAAAATCAGTGTATACCTCTCACTTTTCTCCATACAGGTAGTGTTACCACACCTTCAGTGAAAATACCGCTTCTATTAACTCTAGACCATGTGTAGGGTACTGTTGTCCCTATTCCTTCAATTGTCATGATGCATAGGAGATCTCCTTCCCAACTTTCATAAGGATACAATATAACCCTTATCTCTATACACCACAATATACCACAAATTGTTATTTATTTGATGGAAAACTCAGTACTAGAGTAGTAATTAATCATTGCTTCAACTCTAGGAAGTTTTTCTCACATCTATCTAACCACACAAATTTCAGATTCTTCTGTGCCAACTCTCTCAGTGGTGCAACTATTCGAGAACCCTTTTTACGAAACATAAGTGATGCCCTTTCACTCCAAGAAAACTTCTAATCTTAAGAGCATTCCTTGGCCTCGGCCCATCTCTAATTGCCTCCACCTTGACTAGATCCACCTCAACCCCATTCTCTATAATACCAACTCGAGATCTAACGCGCTACTACTCAAGGACTGTTGCATTGTGTATTTTAAATAGTGCTAAACTCACTAAACGAGTCAATTGGCTATAATTATGTAACTAAACGTGATTAACGGTTTATGGTTAAAAAATTGGTCAAATGTACCATCGGTTCACTAAAATGTTTACTTCATACATGGGATCCCAAAATACCTTTAAAAGGTTAATTACATTGACAAAAGTTACAACCTGCCGACCTAAGAGGAAAAATAGGGTTTGACCCTAGTTCCTCCTTAAACCCTCAACCACGGTGGTTGAGCAGCCACATATGTACACATCATCACCTAAGCTCTCCAACTCAAGGATGGTCCAGCTTTCTTTTCCCTTTACCTGCACCACAAGCACCCGTGAGCCAAGGCTCAGCAAGAAAAGTTAAACATGCTCATAAGCAGTAAATAACATATTACCAAATCATAATAAGCATGCTTAGCAGTAATAACCCTATTCATGCATGCATACAATTCATATAAATGACTACAGTGTCATAAGGGCCAATAGCCTAAGATAAATGATCAATGAATAATATCGGGGTTCAATGCCAAAAATACATGATTATGGAATCATACTGGGCTCAACACCCTAATACTGTTAGGAAAACTTATACAGGATCTTTATTTATTTTCATGTAGATCTAATATTAAACAAATTAATATGAGATAACCTAGAACATGTTTCTAAAATTGAATTCAAAAGAGAAACAAAGACAAGAATACTTGCAGTATACGCAGTGGAATGAAAGAGTCCTTCCTTCAGTTTCTCTAACTCTTGTATCCTCTCTGTCGCAGAGTATTATCAAGAAACTGAACCGATCTTTTATTTTCTTCACAGTCTTCCAATGTATCCTTAGAATCACCTAGACTAGTGTGGGAAATTCTCAACACATGACATAGATATAGAGAGAAGAAGAGAAAATAACAAAGAGGCTTAGAAAAGGACTTGTGTTTAGAGAGAATCTAAAACTATCCGAAAATCTGACTTGTGACTTGTCAAACTTGTGTTTTGACTTCTCTCTAAGCACTCCTTTTATAGACTCAATTAGGCCATTTAATTTAATTAAAAATAAATAAAATAATATTCATTTTAAAGCCCTAGGTCGAAATTATCATGGGCTTTAGGCCCGTGAAATTTCCTATTTGATTATAAGCCTATTAGACTTAAAAACAAGGCCTGTATTATTTTCAATTGATTTAATTAATTAAATAATCATTTAAATCATTTATCAAATTAATTATTTATAATTTTAACCTTGATTTAAACTTATTTATTAATTTAGATACCAATTTATCTTAATTAATAAATCTTGCATAATTTCTCTTTTCTTCTCTAAATTACACAACTCTGTGAAACTATCCAAAATTGATCTGGTCAACTTTGATAATTCTAATTGATAATTAAATCAATTAATTGAGACTATCTAGATGATTTTATCCAAGGTACAATGGAGACCATGGGCCTATGAAATCAAGCTCTAATAAGTTAACATAAATCTAACAAATAAATTTACTAACTTATTAATTCCTCGCGACTCCACTATAAACTCAGAATTGCACTCTTAAATTCATAGAACGTTCTATAACAAATATAGATACGCTATTAATTATCCATCGTTACAACCACAATTGTCACTCAATCCTCTATAGATGGTCTACAATGAGATAGGACTAAAATACCGTTTTACCCCTCATTGTATTTTATCCTTAAAACACTTAGTTCCTTGTAAATGATATTTCAGTAAACTAATTTAATTACTGAAATGAGATCTCTATCATTTAACACCTTGAACCAAACTAAAAGGAAACCATCATTTCACTTATTCATCAGAAGCTATAGATGTTCATATCTATGATTAACACTCCCACTCAATTATACTACTGAGTTCCCAAGATGTAAGTATGGGCTAGTCCGTAGGGTAAGCTGGTAACGAATAAGTCAAAGAACTCAAATAATACAACCAGTTAGAATACTAACCACTCAGAATTGAGATTGAATTGACCTATGGTCAACTATATGATATGACTAGAATAGATAATAACGGTATATTTGCTTATCCCATCTACTGTCAATTTCGGTCCAATCTGATGTAACAAATACATATGATCTTATCTACTTTGCTAATATTCTGGAAAGAACATAACACTACAATGTGTAAGTAGATCATATCGTAGATTGGCAAGTCAGTGTAAATCCTGTGCACTGACTAATTTTAGGACTAACTTATTTTGAATATTTATTTATATAGTATATAAAATCAATTTGTTACAACTAATTGATTTAATATATCAGAGTCAATATTTTATTTATTGACAAAATATTCTAATTAATGGTCAGCATTTATCTGTTAAACCCAATTTGAATTTCCTAACTAAATATGGAAATATCTTAACTAAGTTGAGAGAATATCTCAACCTCTGTAACTGTGGCAGAGACTTTGATGGTAGGTCTCACTCTATAAATATAGAGCACCGGTCCCCAAGCTCACTCCTCATTCTGACTTTCAGTAACTCCATCTAAAAGAGTTAGTGAGAGCTTGGAAGCCCGTGTACTCGTTCTAACTTCTGTTTCTTTTCTTTTGTAGATCTAAAGCTAGATCGAGATTATCAATTGCAATGGCTGGAGGTATACAATATTCGATCCTCTTTTTGTATATGTTCATTCTATATATTAATTCCGCCTACATGTATATAGGATTGTTCATATGCCTATATTTCATTTTATTCTAACATTTGGTATCAGTCGCCATAATTATCTCTGCCTTGGTAATTTTATCTGCATATATATTTATTTGCTTTATATATGCCTTTATATTCATATTCATATATATATATTTGGTTTTGGTTGGCCGTACACATAACAAAATTTCTTTTGGTATTTTGATTATGTTTTTTCTTGCCTTTGTTGTTCAGTCTAGGATATATATATATATATTCATTCCTACCATTTTGGGCATAACAACTTATGGTCATATACACGTGTATATACATATGCATAAATACATTGTTTTTTTGGCAAATCGTGTTGTTCATATAGGTTTGTTTAAGATTTTTTTTTCAATATCATTTGAGATTCTTTTCCTCATGTTTTATTTAATTTTCTTATGTTTTTTAGAATGAAAAACAAGCTTTGAAACCTTAAGTACCGGTTCCGTCCAACATTCATTTTGAAATCAAATTCTAGATTTTAGTTGGTGTTTATGCATTATAATTACATGAATCTCTTTAGACACGGTTTTCTAATTAATATGGGTTGAGAGATTAAATTTTCGACGTCAAAAATGTCGTTTTCCAGCTGGATACGCAACCAGGTCCTTCGGACCCGTTTTATCTGCAACCGGGTCATATCGACTCGGAAAACTGAAGAAGAAGATGGGGAAACGACCCTTGCTGCACAGAAAATGACCCGTCGTTTGACGGGTCATACAACAATTCTAAGTCGTTTTCCCCGCAACAGATTTTTTTCAAAAAATAAATAAATAAGAAAAATTGAAGAAAATTATGAAAAATTACATTTTTTATTTATTTTGGGATTTTATTATTTTCTTGATTTTAATGCTTATTTAGACACTAAATTTCATTTTTAATTTTTGCCAATTAAATTAAAACATATAATTTTGGTAAATTATATGTTGACGCGGTTCTTCGCCAACAGGTAATTAAGAGAAGAAGAGAAAGGGATTAGTGCTGAAAATAGAACCGTCACAGATATGAAATCTTAGAGAATGAACTATGTGACTCAAGACACGTTTTTTTAAGTGGTTCAAAGGTTAAAATCCTTCTACTCCACTAGTCAATATTATTGATGTATTCTTGGTATTTGGTTTACAAAGTATATGGCTCTTTAGAGACTATTTTTTCCAACCCCTATCAACTCCCAGGGTCCCCATATTTATAGGAGAAGGCACCTGGAAGTTGGTAGGGAGGTCATCACGTGACCTTACCATTGGTCATATCAACTCTGTAACATTTATGATTAATTCCTAAACCTGACACATAAGTGTGGTCTAATCAGTATGTAAGGAGATAATGGGCCGCACGGCCCAACCTAGCCGTGGGTGTCTGAATGCGCACGTTCCTGATGCGTGCCCGGAAAGTCAGGGAGATATCGGACACGTGATGTCAGATATAGGCACGTTTATCTTGCGTGTGTTGACTTTACAAAGGATCGGGAATCCATGAGCCTAAGCTCGCACAACGAGCTGCTTCACTGACCCAACCTTCGGCCTTAAGGACTCCTTCCCCCAGTCTTGGGCAGCATTGGCGGGTTCTTGAGGATTTCTTCGAGCTAAGTGGGTACGACCTGAAAACCAGGTCTCTGACCTGGAGAGGCTTCGGGCTAACCTTGATTAGTCCGAGGCTCGACCTGCTAATAAGCCCGTGGGAAAACCAGGGCGTACATCTGCCCCCCAAGCTCCTGCTCGTGGTATATGACGTCATATATAGAAGACCACAGTAGGGGCTTTTAGACTTCCCTACAACCCTTTACATTCCACTTTTTGTGCAGGCGTCTGATACGTGGAACGCCGTGGGTGGTGACGGTACGTTTTACGAGAACCGCATTTAATGGCCTAGCCTATTGCCCAGCCGTCGTTTCATATTTCGAGTGGAAGGCCTCGGATTCCTCACTAGGGTCATCCAAGAGCCTTCTTCACGTGATCCTTCCCTTATATAAAAAGGGGGTGGCCATCCTACGCACGGACCACCCCTTCATTCAGAAATTTCCCCAAATCTCTTTCCTTCTTCCTTCTCTGACTCTCAGAAGAACGAAACCCTCGCCTCTACTGCTACCATTTTCCTTGTTCTCGAAGCTCAGGCGCATGAGTTCCTCCAAAGCTTTGGAAGCTACTGCATTGACGAGGCTCCTACCAACGCAACACTCACGTTTTCCTTCCAGCCATATACTGTAAGTTTTCTGACCCTGTTCATTTTGAAAAAGAAATGCCACTGTAGCTTAGGTAAAAATTTTTTTACTGTAGCCGCATGCAAGGGTTTTCTGGGTTGTGTGGGTAGGAGGGCGACAACCCCTTTTAGGCTAGAGCACACTTGTTGTAGGAAATTGCCTTAGAGTATGGGTTTCAAGATGCTTCTTCAGGAACAATTTCTGGTTAGGATTTTTAGGAACTTTGGGTGCAAAACCGGGTAGCTTAGGGGATACGCTTCAAAAGCGGTTTTGCATCGTTCTGCCTGTTGGAACTTCCCCCCCAAGGCAAATTTTTACTCTGAGCCCCCTGACACACGAATTCCGAGTAACCTGGGATCTGTTGGGAGCATATGCGCGTGATCATTGAACCGCGTGGTTCCACTCTCCACGGGCTGGGCTTACCTCAGCATGTGTAAATAATAATTGCTTCGTCCTTCTGCTTGGGTCGCCATTTCTAAAGTGTTTTCTTTTGTTCGATAGGCGACCAGATGGCTCCAAAAAGGGACTTGCCTCAGAAGAACGTGGGAAGCTCGATCTCCCAGCAAGAGAAAGGAAAGGCGGTAATGCCCAGCTCGCCGATCCCCCATTTTGGCCCGGCCGTGGAGAGACAAGTCGAGGTGGCCCCCGACGCATTCTTTGAGGCGGAGAGGATCGTCTCGAAAGTGACCGACCAGGCGAAGATCAATAAACTTTTTCTCACCCACAAGATCCCATTGGGGAAGGCCTCAGTCATAGCCCGACCTGCCGCGGAGGGCGAGCGGAGCTGTACGCCGCTAGACGAATCGTTCGCGGCCTGGAGTGGTGAGCACTTCAAGGCAGGGGCCTTCCTCCCCTTGGACCAGTACTTCACCGACTTTCTGAATTACGTGGGGCTGGCCCCATTTCAGCTCCCCCCCAACTCCTACCGTCTGCTGGCGGGGTTGAGGTACTTGTTCAAGAAGCAGGAGTGGGAGGTCCCTACTCCTGCTGATATTTTATATTTCTTTTGCCTCAAAGCCAGCCCGGATCAGCGGGGGCGAGGTGACGGGTTTTACTATTTAACCCGTTTTCCAAATACGGCGGCAGTCATCGAGCTGCCGAGTCATCCAAATGACTTCAAGGACCAGTTTTTCATGTCAACTGGGTTCCGGAACTGTGAGCACCACTACTTCAATCGTCCTCGTAAGTGAACCTTGACCCTAGCTCGCCTTTTGAGTTTTGTTTAATTTTAGCTCTCCCGTACTCCATTCTGACTCCAGTCCAAATCTTGCAGCCATTTACGCGAGGACCGAGAAGTCTGCGACCCTCGGGGGTCAATATGAAACACTGGCGGGCTTGCCCCCCAGCGAAAAGGACTACCGCGTGCTCGTGACGGACGAGACGATGGTGTTCTGCAAACTGATTTTTCCAAATCAGACTCTGAACCTGAAGAGACCCCGAGGGCCCCCAGCTCGTGCAAACAGAACTATCACAGTGGAGGAGGTCGCGGAAGAGGAGGACGAAATAGCTGAAGTTCCGCTCGTGAGGAATAGAAAGAGGACCTTGGAGGTCGCTCAAGGGATGGACGAGGAGAGGACCCGAACCAGAGCAGCCGCGGGTCCTTCCGGCCAAGGTAACCCTTGTTTGTTTAAGAGTGTAGATAGGGCCACTGCAGACCCCCGACTGGTTAGGTTCAACCCTAGGCAGATCGTCCATCGTCACGGGAGGGACCCGGACCTGAATACACTCCTGCTCCATTGTGTTGACCGGCTCATGCTGGATCACCAAGAGAGCCGGCCTAGGGGTACCATAGTAGTAGATAACACCCTAGCTTTTAGGTTGATCCTTTTTTAGGAGTATGGGACCAACTTACGCACATGGCCATCACTTCAGAGGGGTACCTATGCCCCGGGGTTTAGACAGTATGTAGAGGAGTCGAGCCCCGAGTCAGAACCGGACCTAGAATCCGCGCCAGTTCGTGAGATAATTGTCCTAGGCTCCTCCAGTTCGGGGGGTAGGGCTCCCTTAATATTCGTATACTTTTTTGCTTTTTAACTTCTGCATGTTTGCTAACTTGTAATAACCATGTTTTTTTCTTTGGCAGAAGAGATGTCTCAGCCCGGGGGTAATTTGCGGGGTGTAGTCTTCGGCGGGAATCCCCCAGCAGGGCCAAGGTTGAAAAGGCTCCGAGAGTCCAAGAGCACGGCCGGGGCTTCCACCAAATCCCCGGCCAAGGAGAAGGAAAAGACCCCACCATCCCAGGTCGAGGGGGCGATCCTCCCCGTTGCCCGAGCAGGACACATGCCCCCGCCGCACCAGCGGTCTCCACCAACCACCCAGAACGTGGTACTGGAGATCGGGACTCCGGACGTACGCATCCCGGTCGACCCTCAGGATCTGGGAAAGATCCCAGAAGCATTCCGGGGAACGGTGTATGAGTCGGCGAGCTATGCCGTCGGCCGCTTCTACAAGCTCAAAGAGAAGGATCTTCGGGCTATCGAAGCAACGAGCCCGGTCCGAGTCATAGAGTCTTTGTTGGACATGACCCTAACGGTAATCTGCCCCACTCCTTTAAAGCTGTAACACTTGTACAATGCCTTGTTTTTCCACTTAGCCAACTTATCCTTCCTTTCTCGCAGGGCATTGCTGCCGCTCATCGAGGTATCGCTAGGACCAAGGCTCAGCTCGAGGAGATGGAGGCTGAGCGCCAGACCGCCCTTCAGGAAGCTCAGGCGGCGAAAGATGCGCTGGCGGCTTCGAAGGACGAGCTAGAGAGGAGTCGCTCCGAGAACCGAGAACTTAAAACCTCCCTTGCCACTTCGCGAGCAGTTCTTGAGGCAGCGAAGACCGAGGCCCAGACCGCCCTGGAGGCCGCCTTGGAAGCCGAGCGGGCCATCTCGGAGCAGTCCATGCAGGACCTGTTCTATCACTGCTGGGCCCATAACCCGGATGCTGACTTATCTTTTATGTCGCCGGACCTCTGGGCTTTTTTGCTGCCGAAGCTCCAAGCCCGCCTAAACAAAGAGGCACCGCCCTCGGAGACTGGGGAGGCCTCTGGCGCGGTGGAGCAGGACGAGACCGCGACCTCAAAAGGACCAGCTGATGGTGCTTAGGGCACTTCTCTTCGAGCATTTTTAATTATTTTTTATTTTCTTTGTAACCTTTTCATGAGGTGTTTTCACCTCGAGATGATTTACTTGGCAATCTTGACTTATATATATATTTTTATATATAAGCTTAGTTCATGCTAATCCGTTATTTATATCATCCGTTATTTATATCCCGAGCTCTTTTAAGAAAGAGCCACGACCAATAAACATAAGTTAACTTCCAAGTCTTATGACCCGGTTAAAACCAGGAACTTATTTTGAAAACTTAGTTCGTGTTAACTTTTATCCATATCCCGAGCTCTTTAAGAAGAACCACGATCAATAGATTTAAATCAACTTCTAAGTTTTATGACCCGGTTAAAACCAGGAACTTATTTTGAAAACTTAGTTCGCGCTAACCCTTACCCATAGGTAAGAGTCAACACCTAAGTCATTAAGGAGACCTGGTTATGTCCAGGTATCATATGCCCCTCAAGTAACTGGGAAAGGGTCTTTCGTGGTTACTTTTAAAATCACACTTGCAAATAGAAAGAAACATTCGATTCTTATTTATACATAGAAAGTGGCCCTCCAGGCCTTACAAGTGGATCACTGATAGTATTTCTTTAAGTGGATGGCATTCCAAGTCCGCGGGATCGCCCCTCCATCAAGTCGAGCTAACTTATAAGTTCCCTCCTTGATGACTTCTACGACCTGATATGGTCCTTCCCAGTTTGGTCCAAAAACCCCATCTTTGGGATCCTTACCGGCCAGGAAGACTCTCCTTAGGACCAAATCGCCAATGCTAAAAAAGCGTTTTTTGACCTTGGCGTTGAAGTAGCGAGTGATCTTTTGCTGATAATGGGCGAGTTGGAGTTGCGAATCCTCTCGCTTTTCATCAATCAGGTCTAGGGAATGGCACAGGAGTTCGTGGTTCTGGTCTTGGTCGTAGGATTGGACTCTATGCGACAGAACCTTAACCTCCATGGGGAGGACTGCTTCACTCCCGAAGGCTAGGGAGAAAGGAGTGTGACCTGTGGGAGTTCGATGCGAGGCCCGGTACGCCCATAGGACCTGGGGGAGCTGGTCTGGCCAGACCCCTTTTGCCTCGTCTAGCCTCTTCTTGAGGCTTGTCTTTAGTGTTTTGTTCACAGCCTCGACCTGGCCGTTCGCCTGGGGATAGGCCACGGACGAGAAACTTTTCACGATTCCGTGCCTTTCACAAAATTCGGTGAACAGATCGCTGTCAAATTGGGTGCCGTTGTCGGAGACGATCTTCTTAGGAAGGCCAAATCAACAAATGATGCTCTTTACCACAAAGTCGAGTACTTTCTTTGACGTTATTGTCGCCAATGGCTCTGCTTCGGCCCACTTGGTGAAGTAGTCAATGGCTACCACGGCGTAGCGGACCCCGCCCTTCCCGATGGGCAGGGTGCCCACTAAATCTATTCCCCAAACGGCAAATGGCCAAGGAGCCGAGATCATTTTTAGCTCGACCGGAGGAGCTCGGGCAACCACAGCGAATCGCTGACACTTGTCGCACCTTTTCACATATGAGACTGAGTCTTTGGACAGAGTCGGCCAATAATAACCTTGCCTGAGAACCTTTAAGGCCAGGCTTTGCCCCCCAGTGTGGTCTCCGCGGAATCCTTCGTGAACTTCCTGTAGGATGGCCTTCGCTACGCTTGGAAGAATGCACCGAAGGAGAGGTAGGGAGTGCCCACGTCGGTACAACACTCCTTCGACTAGCGTATATCTCGGAGCTTGATAAAGGACTCGTCGTGCGTCGTTACGCTCTTCGGGTAACCTGCCCTCGGCGAGATACTCAAGAATGGGAGTCATCCAGGTCGGCCTAATATCAATCATCTCGATTTCTATCTGATCTCCCTCTATACTTGGCTTTTCCAAGAATTCTATTGGAACCAACCCCAGGGTTTCTGCCTCTCCCGAGGTGGCGAGTTTGGCGAGAGCATCTGCGTTGGCGTTCTGCTCCCGAGGTATTTGTTCGATCGAACCTTGCCCGAACGCGGACAGCTCGGCTTTTACTTTTTCAAGTAGGTAGCCATCTTTGGCCCCCACGCCTGATATTCTCCCAGAACCTGGTTCACCAGGAGCTGGGAGTCACTGAAGCACTGGACGGAGTTCGCCTTTAGCTCGCTAGCTACCCTCAGCCCAGCCAACAAAGCCTCGTACTCTGCCTCGTTGTTAGACGTCTTGAACCCGAACCTTAGCGCCGAGGGGAATCTATGTCCCTCGGGGGATATCAGGATGATTCCGGCCCTGGAGCCGTTCTCGTTAGATGAACCATCGACGAATATCTTCCACGACGAATGTGGGGAGGTGACCTGAAGCAAGCCTTCTGATGGATTCTCCTGGAATCCTGCGCACTCCGCCACGAAGTCGGCCAAGGCCTGACTTTTTATGGCAGTTCACGGAGTATAGAAAATCTCGAATTGACTGAGTTCGATCGCTCACTTTAGCAAACGTCCCGATGCTTCAGGCTTTTGCAACACCTGCCTCAGGGGCTGATCGGTCATGACGTGCATAGAGTGGGACTGGAAGTACGGCCTGAGCTTTCGCGAGGCCGTGATTAGGCAGAACGCCAGTTTTTCCATCAGTGGGTATCGCGACTCTGCTCCGAGGAGTCTCTTGCTGATGTAGTAGACTGGCTTTTGAACTTGGTCCTCTTCTCGCACTAGCACGGCGCTTGCTGCATCCTCAGTGACGGCCATGTACAGATAAAGAGGTTCTCCTGCCCTGGGCTTGGACAGCACGGGCGGCTCATCCAGATGTGCCTTCAAGTCGAGGAATGCGCTTTCGCATTCTACCGTCCATTCAAACTTCTTGTTTCCCCGGAGCAGGTTGTAGAAGGGTAAACACTTGTCGGTTGATTTGGAAATGAACCGGTTGAGTGCTGCCACTCTTCCTGTGAGGCCTTGGACGTCTTTCCGCGACCTGGGGGAGGGAAGCTCGAGCAGTGACCTGATTTTGTCGGGGTTTGCCTCGATTCCTCGGGTATTGACTATGAACCCCAGGAATTTCCCTGATGCGACACCGAACGTGCATTTCTGAGGATTGAGCCTCATACCGTACTCTCGTAGTATTTTAAAACATTCTTCCAGGTCGGGAACATGGTTGTCGGCAGTCTTTGATTTGACAAGCATGTCATCAACATACACCTCCATGTTCTTTCCGATTTGGTCTGCGAACATTCTGTTTACTAACCTCTGATAGGTAGCTCGGGCATTCTTCAAACCGAATGGCATGACTTTATAGCAATAGACATTCGTTGGGGTCATGAAGTTGGTATGCTCCTGGTCCGCCGGGTTCATCGCGATCTGATTGTAGCCTGAGTACGCGTCCATGAAGGACATGAGCTCGTGCCCCGCTGTGGCATCCACCAGCTGATCGATCCTTGGCAATGGAAAGCAATCCTTGGGGCAGGCTTTATTCAGGTCGGAGAAGTCAATACAGGTCCGCCACTTCCCGTTGGGCTTTGGAACCAGCACGGGATTAGCGACCCAAATTGGAAATTTGGCTTCGCGGATAAAACCACATTTTTTGAGCCGAGCCACTTCTTCTTCAAGGGCTTCGGCTCGGGTCGTTCCTAAATGTCTCTGCTTTTGGGATCTGGCAGGAACACTTTTATCCAGGTGGAGTGTATGCATGATGACACTCGGACTAATCCCCACCATGTCCTCGTGGGACCAGGCGAATACGTCCAAGCTATTCCTCAGAAATGCAATCAGCTCCGCCTTTCTCTTGTCGCAGAGGTTCTTCCCAAGCTTAACCGTCCGTGACGGATTCTGTTCGTCAATGATCACCTCCTCGAGCTCCTCAATAGCCTGGAGCTCGGATCTATCCTCGCCTACTCGGGGGTCAATGTCCTCATTTAGGGCGATCTTTTCCTCTTCGGAAATCTGAGGTTTTTCAATCTCGGGAGCCGCCTTGGGTCCCTGAGATTCCTCTTCGCCCTGAATGGCCATTGCCAGCTGCCCGGGTTTAGACTTTCCCTTCATGGAAATGCTGTAGCATTCCCTGGCAGCGAGCTGATCGCCCTTGATGGTACTAACTCCCGTTGAAGTTGGGAACTTCATGGCGAGGTGTCGAACGGAAGTGATGGCTTCGAAAGCTATGAGCGCAGGTCGGCCCAAAATGGCGTTGTAGGTAGCGGAGCAGTCAATGACCACGAACTCAAGTAGCTTAGAGACTGTCCGAGACTCTTCTCCTAGGGTGATCACCAGCTCGATCGTCCCTATCGCTGCCGATCCTTCTCCCGAAAAGCCATACAGCATCATCGAGGTGGCCTTTAGCTCGGCGACAGTCAGACCCATCTTTTCTAAGGTGGATCGAAATAGGAGGTTCACCGAGCTCCCATTGTCCACCAACACTCTCCTTACTTTCCGGTTGGCGAGCTGGACTGCTACGACCAAGGGATTGTTATGAGGGAATTGGACATGGCCTGCGTCTTCCTCCGTGAAAGTTATCGGTTGTTTCTCTAACCGTTGCTGTTTTGACTGACGTTGCTCCGAGGCGAACTCCGCTCCGTTATGAGTCTTTAACTCATTCACATACCTCTTCTGTGCACCTCTGCTCGTGCCAGCCATATGCGGCCCTCTAGAGATGGTGGATATCTCTCCCTCGATCGCGGGAGGAGGGACGTCCTGATCTACCCGAGGCCCGGGCTGATTGGCTGGGACTTCTGGAGTTGGTTGACCCGCTGGGTCCCTGTTTCGTGAATATTGCGCCAAGGGGCCTGCTCGGATGAGAGTCTCGATTTCATCTTTTAGATGTCTCCAATCGTTGGTATTGTGGCCGATGTCGTTATGGAAACGGCAGAACTTCGAAGTATCTCTCTTTCCCTTGTGGTGCTTCAATGGCTCCGGCCTCTTCCAGGGGACCCGAGCAGCGTTGGCCAGGAAAATGTTTTCCCTAGACTGGGTGAGCTCGGTATATGTTGTAAACACGGGCTTGAATTTGTCCACAGACTTATTCTTCTTCTGACCGTGCTGGCTGTTTTCACCGTTTCCCTTTCTTTTGCCACCGCCGGGCTGGTTGTTCTGCGCATCGCCGGGGATTGCCACCGCGATCTCCATCCCTGCCCTAGCGGGCTTCTCGGGAACCTGGCTGGTCCCCGCGGCTGAAGCTTCTGCTTCTTCTAAGTTTATCCATTCTTGGGCTCTATTAAGGAATTCGTTAACTGAGCCGACTCCCTTCCTCTGAATATCTTTCCACAGGTCACCCCCGACCAGGATTCCGGTTCTCATGGCCATGAGCTTAGAGCTATCGTCAGCGTCCCGAGCTCGAGCAGCGACATTCGCGAATCTGCTCAAGTAGGCTTTTAGCGTCTCACCGGGCTGCTGTCTTACGTTAGCTAGGGAGTCTGCCTGGATTCGGGCGACCTGGGAGGCGCGGAATGCCCTTTTGAAGTCAGCTGAAAAAGTCTTCCAGGAACTGATTGACTGTCTTTTACTTTGCTTGAACCACTGCCTGGCAGGTCCGATCAACGTGGAAGGAAAGATCAAGCAACGCAGCTCCGGGCCAATGTTATGAGCCATCATTAGGGTGTTGAACATTCCCAAATGATCCGACGGGTCTCCGTCCCCGTTGAACTTTGACAAATGGGGCATTCGGAAACCGGATGGGTAGGCCGTCGCTGCTATATTGGGGGCGAAGAGTTCCATTTCGTCGCCAGAATCATACTCGTCTTTTTCTTTCTCTGTCAGGAGCTTTCTCATCAGCTCCTCCATTTGAGTCAGGCGCTCAAGGGTTTTGTCCTGAGATCCTGGGTTATTCCGGGGCTGTTCCACAGCTCCGGACCCATTGTACACATTAGGTGGGTTGTTGCCCCCCCTATCTTGAGATAGGTTATTTGGGACATTCCCTCCGTTACGTACTTCGGATCGGGCCTCCGCCAAGCGGGCTTGCCTACCACCTTCGGTTTGATCGTCTCTGTGAGAGTTGAGGTGATCTCGGAGGTCGCCTCCTTGTGTAGTCTGGATACTTTGTGCCGAACTCAGTCGCTGACGCAGGTCTCCTCCCGAGAGATCACTCCGGCGACTACCGGTCCAGTGGCTCCTGCTGGATAGGCTTGGAGTGCGTCTTTGGCGGTTACGACCTGACCCTTCCCCTGGCACCCTGCTGCGCCAGGAAGGCCCAGCCGACGGCGGGTCTCTCCTACTACTCCCGTATGCTGGGACGTCCCGAATGGGTTGAGGAGATGGGTATCTGATTGGAGAAGGAGGATGCCTGACTGGGGAAGCGATCCTAGTTCCGTCCGTACGGATCAAATTTGGCGGGGGCCTTTCGGCCCTGCCAGCTTGCTGGTCCTGCGCAGGGCGAGCTGGACGAGGTGCAGGACGGTCTTCTGGGACGGGCTGGCGCTGCTGGCCCGCCCCGGATCTCCTTCGGGAGTTTCCTCGAGCTCTCCTGGGCGCCCTCGAGGAAGGTTGAGAGCTAGGGGTTGACGTCCTCACTAAACGGCTGTAATCCTGTTGTCTGACCCCAGGCCTTTCCCTGAAGTTTGCCTCTTGATGGTGCGATGAAGGGGCGGAGTTGGCTGCATGAGGCCTATCTGAACGACTATGTCTGGACCGATTACTCCGGCGAGACTTAGGAGCCTCACCTTGCCTCTCTCCAACGTTAACGTTGGTTGTGAGAGGGGGTAGTCGGGCCAGAAAATCCTGGATCTGCCGATCGGCTGTTGCTAACTGGCTCCTCAGTTGAGCATTCTCCATCTCCACCGCAGTATAATAACACAGGTTTGGATTAGGTGGCCGGATGCCGAGCTACGAGTGTCGTCCTGGCCCGCCGGCTGCTTTCCTGGCCTCTGCTGGACTTCAGGAATTTGCTCATCAGGGATGGTAACATGGTGGGCCTCCTGCCCATCATGAGGTTCTGTTTCGTTGCCATGCCTGGATCGAGTGGTCACCATAGTTGGGTGTTTGCGGTAGCACTAATCGAACTTGCTCTCAATGAAAGCACCAAACTGTTGACGCGGTTCTTTGCCAACAGGTAATTAAGAGAAGAAGAGAAAGGGATTAGTGCTGAAAATAGAACTGTCACAGATATGAAATCTTAGAGAATGAACTATGTGACTCAAGACACGTTTTTTTAAGTGGTTCAAAGGTTAAAATCCTTCTACTCCACTAGTCAATATTATTGATGTATTCTGGGTATTTGGTTTACAAAGTATATGGCTCTTTAGAGACTATTTTTTCCAACCCCTATCAACTCCCAGGGTCCCCATATTTATAAGAGAAGGCACCTGGAAGTTGGTAGGGAGGTCATCACGTGACCTTACCATTGGTCATATCAACTCTGTAACATTTATGATTAATTCCTAAACCTGACACATAAGTGTGGTCTAATCAGTATGTAAGGAGATAATGGGCCGCACGGCCCAACCCAGCCGTGGGTGTCTGAATGCGCACGTTCCTGATGCGTGCCCAGAAAGTCAGGGAGATATCGGACACGTGATGTCAGATATAGGCACGTTTATCTTGCGTGTGTTGACTTTACAAAGGATCGGGAATCCACGAGCCTAAGCTCGCACAACGAGCTGCTTCACTGACCCAACCTTCGGCCTTAAAGACTCCTTCCCCTAGTCTTGGGCAGCATTGGCGGGTTCTTGCGGATTCCTCGAGCTAAGTGGGTACGACCTGAAAACCAGGTCTCTGACCTGGAGAGGCTTCGGGCTAACCTTGATTAGTCCGAGGCTCGACCTGCTAATAAGCCCGTGGGAAAACCAGGGCGTACATTATATATTTGGAAATTAATTCAAATGTGCAATTACTTGATTTTGGTGTATTTATTGCATGGTATATTTCTTTTATTTATGCAATATTAAATAATTGTGTTATTTTAAGAATGTAATTACATTTTTATTTTACAATTAAGTTTGTGCAATTATTTTATTAATTCACCAAATCAATAAATGATTTTATTGTCTTATTTAGATTTTTCTGCCATTAAGTATTTATATGGAATTATTGTATTTATTTTCGTACAAATATTTAATTATGCTAATTTGTATGATTATTTCGTTACCATTCATGCAAAATTTATTATTAGTATAATTATCTTTAATTTTATATGTATGGATTTATAATTTTACATACATTATATATATTCTATTATTGTGCTAGATATATTTAGATTATATTCAAACATTAAGATAGGTTGAATAATATTTAGCACATTAATCTTCATAATTTATTCATAAAATATTCATAATATATTTAGGATGAATAAAATTATGAATAATCCATTAACAATTTTGTGGTTGACATAAGAACGCATGAAACTGAGACAAATGCTCAATCTAGAATGGTTTTTAATGATCTTCGGACGACCACACTAGGAGCACTACTCTCTGTGATTGCCTATTATGTTATAACGAAAATTTTCTTAGATCTTCCTAGAGCCTCAAACATAATATCTAGTGAACCATATAATTTTAAATAATTAGGGAGTAGCCACAGCATCTTTAAATATATAAAATTATATATTAATTTGAAAGGATCACATAACGGACATAAATTGTGATTGATTAAATAGATATAATAATTTTACCCTACTGAGATTTTATTATATTTATATAATTAATTAGGATAATATATTAAATTAATTTTCTTAATTTATCCACAGGAATTATGAAAATTAATTTAATAGTTTTATCATAAAGTTTAATAAAGATAGAAGTATCAAACCTTAATTTATCCCAAATAATTCGTTTGAATAATCTATCATCCTATACATCTAATTTTATTAAATTAAAAATTTAGCCCACATGCAATTTTTGTTTAATAAAATTTCATTCTTCAGCATGTTATACATTGGTAAAACATGACTTCATTAAGCCTCAATCTTCAAAATCTAAGTTTGTTATCCTATTCATGCAACTTCTTCATCATCCTCTAGTTTTGCTGAAATCCTTACCGAAATTCCTGAGCTTAGGGGTGACAGTTTCAAAATCTGGAAGGAACGAGTTCTTCTTCATTTAGGATGCGCCGACATGGACTATGCAATAAGGAAGGACGAACCTGCTGCAATCACTGCGACTAGCACTGCTGCTCAGATCGCACTATATGAAAAATGGGAGCAATGCAATCGCCTTAGCATCATGTTCATTATGTCCAAGATCCCTTTGGAAATGCGTGGATCGGTGGAGCAACCTGAGAGAGTCAAAGACTTGATCAAACTGATCGATGAGCAGTTTGACACTTCGGACAAATGCCCAAACCTTTCCGGGATACGGCGTGCAATATCCGGCCCAGCAGTATCTAACTCCCCCGATAGAGCCAGGATTGACAACTGCGCCTGGAATGACCTTTGCCGCGTCTGCAGTCTATGGCCCTGCATCTTCGGGGTATGCCCGGGCCTAGTCTACCCCTTTACCCAGGTACGGAGTCGTGCCGGTCGGGTACAGCGCTGCTCCTGGGGGGGCCCAGCCGTCCCAGATGGGAGGAACCGAGGCAAGTGTGAATCCCTCCCGGGAAAAGAGATCCGGGAAAGGACAAAATTGGTCTGAACCCTATAAGAAGGGCAAGAGGGGTTATGAGCCCCAGTATTCGGAGTACACCAACCTAGTGGATACAAGGGAAAACATCTACCTGGCCACAGAAAGGACGGTTCATTACCGAAAACCAGCCCCCATGTTCAAAGGGGGAAAGAACCCAAGGGATACCAGCAAAAGGTGCACGTACCATATGGAGGTTGGCCACAAAACTGAAGAATTTTGGCAGCTGAAGGACGAGATCAAAAATTTGATCAAGCTGGGACATATCCACCAGTGGGTCAGGATGCTTGTGGGAGTTCCGGGACTGCCAACAGTCCCCGGACAGGCCACAGTCCCGAGCGCACTTGGAGCGTACCCACCTCCTCGGGGAGGATACGCAAAGGGACTGGGAGCACAGGCCCCTCAGGGAGCCCCCGCTGAGCAAGCGCTCAGACCCGAAATGACCTACCCTGCTGGGACCGTGCCCCCGCAAGTAGATGGTCACGTAGCCACCATCTCGGGCGGGCCCCATTTGGGAGGACCGACCTGAAATGATCAAAAGCACTACCTCAGCGAACTTGACCACGACTCAATGCTTGAAGTTGATGAACCTCCCTATCACCTTCACAAAAGATGATGTCCGCAATGTCCATTTCCTGCATCATGACCCTCTGGTCATTAATGCCCAAATAGCCAATAAGATGGTGTCCCAAGTATTGGTGGATGACGGATGCTCCGTCAACATCTTGTTCAAACCATCCTTCATCGCGATTGGCTTAACTGAGGCAGATATGGCCTCATGCCCAACCCAAATCTACAGCTTCAATGGAGACTCAATACTCCCGATGGGGAAAATCCAATTGCCCGTAACACTAGGGAATGAGATGCAAAGCTCGTTCAAATTTTGTACATTCGTGGTGGTTGACTGCTCCACCGCTTACAACATCATTTTCGGTTGGCCCGCATTGGTCGACTTTGGGGATATCACCTCCATCTGCCATCTCTGCATGAAGTTCCCATGCAATAACGGAGGAGTGGGAACAGTCCAGGGAGATCAGAAGAGCACCCGGAAATGTTACCACGTGTCTGCCCAGCCCATTTACATGGTCCGCGAAGAACCTCTTGAAGAGGAAGACGTTGATCCAGTCCCGTCCTCTCCATTAAGACGGGTTGTCCGGGAAGAAGACGAGCTGGATCCGCGGATTGGGGACGACTGCATATTGGAGCCCATGGAGGAAATTGAGGAGGTGTGCATCAGCGACACCGACCCAACTAAGATAATCCAAGTGGGAAGAACCTAATTGCGGAGGTCTGGGCCGCCATCATCACCCGAGTAAAAGAGAACCAGGATGTACTGGCCTGGTCTCACTCGGATATGATCGGGATTGACCGCATTATCATCTGCCATGCCTTAAATATCAACAAGGACGCGACCCCAGTCTGGCAGAATCAGAGACCCCTAGGTGCAGAAAGGGTAGAAGCCCTCAAGCTGGAAGTTGAAAAGCTATACTCGATCAACTTCATCCAAGAAGCTTTGTACCCCGTGTGGTTAGCCAATCCAGTGCTGGTGCCAAAGCCGAACAGGACTTGGAGAATGTGCATCGATTTCACGGACCTCAACAACGCTTGCCCCAAAGATTGTTTCCCACTCCCTCGGATCAATTAGATGGTGGACGCAACATCTGGCTACGAAATCTTGAGCTTTATGGATGCCTATTCAGGCTACAACCAGATCTCTATGCATGTAGCGGACCAGGAACATACCAGCTTCCAAACCAACAAGGGGGTGTACTGCTACGTCGGCATGCCCTTTGGACTCAAAAATGCCGGAGCCACCTATCAGTGGCTAGTCAACAGAATGTTCCGAGCCCAGCTAGGACAGAACATGGAGGTCTACATCGACGACATGCTAGTCAAATCCAAGACCTCCAGGGAACATTCTGACGATCTGGCCGAAGCCTTCGCGATCATCTGAAGGTATGGGATGGAGTTAAATCCCAAAAAATGCACCTTCGGCGTGGCATCTGGGAAGTTCCTATGGTTCATAGTAAGCTACTAGGGAATAGAGGCCAATCTGGACAAAATCAAGGCACGGATTGAGATGCCCTCACCACGGAAGCACAAAGATGTTCAGAGCCTAACTGGGCGGATAGCCGCTTTGAGCCGTTTTGTCTCGAAGGCCACGGACAAGTGCATCCCGTTCTTCAATGTCTTTCGGGGAAGCCAAAGGTTCGAATGGTCGGCTAAATGCGAAGAGGCTTTCCAAAGGCTGAAAGAACATCTGGCCCGATCACCAATATTGGCGAAACCGATGGAGGGAGAACTGTTGTAACTCTATTTGGTCATGACCGAACACGCCGTCAGCGCCGCATTAGTACAGGAGGACGGGAAGGCCCAGCTCCTGGTCTATTATGTAAGCAAAAGGTTATTAGGTGCGGAATCACGATACCCATTAATCGAAAAATTGACATTTTTCCTGCTGATCGCGTCCCGAAAGCTTAGGCCTTATTTTCAGGCCCATGCGATAATAGTACTTACTAACCATCCCCTCAAACAAGTGTTGCAAAAACCTGAATCATCGGGAAGGCTCTTGAAGTGGGCCGTGGAGTTGAGTCAATTCAATATTGCATACATTCCTAGGGTATCAATCAAAGGGCAGGCCTTGGCCGACTTCATCGTGGAATGCTCCGGGACCACTGAAGAAGACAATCATGCCGATTTCGCAACACCCTTGTGGAAGGTTTTTGTAGATGGAGCCTCAAATGAAAATGGAGCAGGGGCCGGGGTCATCCTAGTGTCCCCACAGGGACACCAGTTGCAAAGAGCCTCAGTTCAAGGCTTTGAACAACGAGGTCGAACACAAGGCCATGTTGGTTGAACTGTGCCTGGCTCGAGAAGTAGAGGTCACGAACCTAGAGATCTATAGTGACTCCCAATTGGTTGTCAGAAAAATCTCAAGAGAATACCAAATGAAAGGGGAAAGGATGGTCACTTACGTGATGCAAAGGCGGGAGATACTTCAGTCTTTCAAGAAGCACTCCATCCGCTAGATCCAAAGGGAACAAAACGTGTTTGCAGACACGTTGGCAAAGCTGGCCACGGATGCCGAGGCAGAACTTTTCGGGCTGGTCCCGATCAACCATCTCCCTGCACCAAGCATCCATGCCCCTACAATCAACGCTATAGACTACTCCACGTCTTGGATGGGACCCATCATCCAATACCTAACGACTGGGGGGTTGCCCATGGACAGAGCAGCAGCCAGAAAGCTTCAGTACCATGTCCCCAGATACGTCATGATGGACGGAAAACTCTATCGCAGAGGGTTATCCATGCCATACCTCTGATGCGTATCCGGGACCGAAATGAGTGCAATCATGCATGAGGTGCATGAAGGTTTCTGCGGAGATCATACAACCGGACTCAACTTGTCCAAGAAAATCCTGTGGCAAGGGTATTTCTCGCCAACCATGAAGAAAGACTGTGTTGATTACGTCCGTAAGTGCGAACAATGCCAAAGATACGCGAAGATCCCGCGAGCCCCCCCAACGGAAATAACTCTTATGACGAGTCCCTGACCTTTCGCGGTATGGGGAATCGACCTAGTAGGATTGCGCAACCAGGAAAGGTGGAGTGAAGTATGCAATCGTGGCCGTCGACTACTACACCAAGTGGGTCGAAGCGGAACCATGAACACCATCACCTCAAAGAAGGCCTTGGACTTTGTCATCAACAACATCATATGCCGATACGGGCTCCCCTACAAGATCGTGTCCGACAATGGGAAGCAGTGTGACAGCATCCACTTCATGGACTTCTGTGAGAGACATGGCATCATGAAAAGCTTCTCCGCGGTCGCCAGACCCCAAGCAAACGAGCAAACAGAGGTCGTCATCAAAATCTTGAAGGGGACGTTGAAGAAAAAGCTTTAAGCTTGCAAGAGCAAATGGCCGGAAGAGTTGCCACGCGTGTTATGGGCGTACCGGACCACCGAACGAACGTATACCAGACACACTCCTTAATCCATGGTGTATGGGTGCGAAGCCGTCATCCCAGTAGAAATAGTTGTCCCATCCCATAGGAGGGACACGTATGATCCTGCTCAGAACCACGCCTTGCTCTAGGAATCCTTAGATCTTATCGAAAAGATCCGGGAAGAATCTCAAGTTCAGTTGAAGATGTATCAAGGCAAGATCGCTCGGCATTTTAACTCGAAAGTAAAGAGCCAAAGGTTTGAAACCAGCGATATAGTCCTAAGGAGAGTCTTCCCTGCAACCCAAGATCCAGGAGTGGGGGTTCTGGGCCCAAACTGGGAAGGACTATACGAAATCCAACAGGAAGTATGTCCGGGAACGTACCGATTAAGGCGACTCGACGGGACTGAACTCCCAAGGGCCTGGAATGCGGAACATCTCCGCAAGTACTATCAGTAGTCAAGAGACCATGTTTAGGCTTTTAATTTTCCTTGTAAACAATGTACGCCTCAGGGCGATTTCATGAATAATAAAAATGATGTGTTCAAAACATCATATATGAAAAAAAAATACACTGTGAAACAACGAAAGTTCTCGTCCGTCTCTATAAACAAGTGACCCATGACTAGTCCTCGATCACTTGGGGGGTGATATATCCATTCATACGAGCAAATCTGAGAACAAAAACAAAACAAGACGCTAAATGCTCTTGGTTTGAACCAACAGATTGTAATGGAAGCCCAACTCCTAACGAAAGGACACAAGTTTAACGCCAAGTCCCAACCCGGACCGACAAGGTCTGGGGGGTACAAGCCCAAATCAACGCAGGGCTAAGGCCTAGTCCAAACCCGGACCGACAAGGTCTGGGGGTTACAAACCAAGTAGGACGCAAGGCTCAGGCCTAGTCCCGACCTGGACCTACGTGGTCCGGGGCTACAAACTCAATAGGACTTAAGGCTCAGGCCTAATCCTGGTCCAGACATACATGGTTCAGAGGTATAGTATCCAATAGGACATACGGGCCAGCCCTAATCCTAACCCGGACACGCTTGGTCCGAGGATATTCAGTTGACTAAAACGTGATCCCGAATAACCAAATACCCATCCACGTCTCCTCTATAAATGGTCCAGGCCGAAAAAACCTGTCCCGTGGTTCAAAATAAGCTAACCAACTCCCTAATGGCCCAGCCCATTGGAACCTGAGCAACAGGGTTAAGGCGAGTTAATAAGTTAAAATCTAGAAAGAACTCGGGCGGTCCGGGCTATTGGAGCCCGTATTGTAAAATCAGAATAATTTAGTCCAGGCCATCAAGACCCAAACACGGGTCACCAGAAGAGACATTTTCTGCAATTTTTCCCCAACGGTCTCGACCGTTGGAACCGAGACCAAACATTCGACTCATTTACACAAGGTGGTAAAAACACTTAATGAAAGTTTAACGAATGGAAACGGGAAAACCTTATGCAAGAAATGAAGTAAAGGTGAATATAAAAATTATCTTAGATGCATCCGCGTCGATAAAAGTGTTACGAAAACAGAAAAAAGAGAAAGAAAAACAAGTAGAAGACCCGGGCCTAGGCTTCTTCGTGCCCTGATGCCTCCGGGTTGGCTCCATCTGCCTCTTCCTCATCCAAGGGTTCTGCGTCAGCTTTCTCCTTGGCCTCAAATTCGGCTCTCTTCGCGGCAGGGTCGGGGTAAAGCAAGAGGTTCATGTTCTTGTCCTGAAGCCAGGCCATGTAGATGGCCTCATCAAAGGTTGCCTCCAGCATGGTGTCCGCTTGTTCCTTCCTTTGACGAGTCTCCTCGTGCTTTTTCACCTCCAGCTAGAGCGAATCATCCAAAGCCTGGATCCGGGATTCAAGACCGGTGATCCTCTCCCGATCTTGGGATGACTGGGCTTCGGCTGCCTCCAGGAGAGCTTTAACATGGAGAAGCTCCGTCTACAAACTGGCCACCAGCTTTCTATGCTCGGCATAACTCCGCGACAAAGTCTCTTCGAGTTAAAATTTGGTCTGGGCTGCCTCTTCGCGGTTCGCTTTAGCTTGAGACACCTCCTTGGACAGGGCCTCCTTAACGGTTTCCCACTGGTTCACGGCCACTTCTAGCTCCAATTGGCCCGTCTCCATTTTCATCGCCATCTCGGCCACCAAGTCGACATTCCGATGGGCTAGTAAAGCGTCCTGGAATGAATTGAAGTTAGAAAAGTCTGAAGAACTAAAAATACGAGAAGAAAAAGGAGGTATAGATGGATAACTTACAACAGTGGTCTGATGGCGGATCGCCTGGGAAATGAACAGCACATCCTGGTTGGCCATATTGGCGTACCGCTTCAACTGCAGGTTGGACATAGTAGCCCCAACCTGCTCCAGCAAGTCCACGGTGAACGGAGTCATGTCTTGCCCCAGTTTGGGACGGAACCCCGTCTTAGCAACAAGCCGATCCACGATTGGCTGGGAAGCGTTAAAAGCTGCCGGACGCTCCGAGAACTCGACCTTACGATGAATCATCAAGGCCCGGTAAACCTCCTCCCTCTTCTCTCGACCATTCTCCCACGTCCGGGACACCATTTTGGACCGCTCCTCCAGCAAAATCGCCTCTCTCTTTTCAGGCAAAGCCAGATGGATGGGAAGCGCGGGCGCTTCCAGAAGTTCCTGGGCAGTGATTTGACTCTCCCCGGAAGACTTCCCAGCCAGGGGGTGTCTTTGGTCTTGGCCCTCTTCGCCCCCTTCATGGACTTGCCTGCAGCTGGTTCTGCGGCTCTCTTCTCGGATCCCCAACTATTCAGGGGGTCCTCCTCCAGGTCAATCACTAGAGGCCGTGCGGGAAGAGGTGGCACAAATTCGGCGGGGACTGTCGAAACGGGAAGCGCAAATGGGGCCTCCCCGACCGGGTTCGGCTCCGGCACTGAACCCTTGAATACCGCGTCCAACGCCTTCGCCTTGGACACACCCTTGGCAGCTTTCTTAGCAGCAGCCCTGGCCTTGGCGGCCTGGGCCTCAAGGGCTTGCTTCATTTTCTCCACCGGGTTGGATATGTCGGAGCCTTCTGAAATGGATAAACAAAAAGGGAATTAGCAAAATAAACAAGCCAGGATAAGTGAGTAAAAACAAAACCAAAAGTATTTTGGGACGAACCCTTGCCTAGAACTCGGACTAGACTTAATTCTCCTAAGGCGAAGGAATGGACTCGGTCTCCCATGTCATCTGGGTCCCAAAAAGTTCCCACATTGAAGGAACTCGGACGAGTACATGAGAGTTTTTGGATCTACAATGATGGGAGATGAAGGTCACATTTCTCCATCAGCCCCGAACAGGGGGCCTCGATATACTAGTCCATCCCTATCTAAGCCCCCAACACGGGGAGCATAAGTCAAAAGCAAAGGTGAATTACCTCACCCTGATACACTAGCACCGGGAGTCCCCGTGTTTGGTTGGACCTCGTCGAAAAGGACTTCCAGCTCCTCGGATACGACACTCTCCCTTTGTTGAGCCTGGTCCTTCTTCCTCTTTGTCGCATCCGCCAGAGCCGCGACCTCTACAGCCCTAATGTGCTCGAGGGCCAGCTCCTCCCTCAAGGCTGGATCTTTCTCGCATTGTATCCCCCGGAGACTAGGGTCCCTGATCGTCTGGTTGGCTGCTAACATCCCGACCACTTAAAGGTTCTCGGTGTTAACGTAGCCCCCTACATCCAGGTCCTCCGCGCTTAGCGTGGAGTAGAACTTCTTCTGATCTAGGATAAACTGGGTGAGGGGAGTATGGGCATAAGGTCCTGTCATCCGAGACAACAAGTTGAAAATGGAGAATAAAAATTGAACTAGGAAACGGGAAGCTACTTACCCACTCGCTAGAAATCCAGCATCAGTGTAGGATTCTTATCCAAAAGGAACCCGGATGTCATGAACTAGTGGTGTCTGACATCCAGGGGTGCTTCCAGGAGCTGGTGGGGGCCGCGTAGTTGCCACGAGGCTTTAGTCTGTAGAAGCCATCCAAGCTCTTGTCCTTAGCATTAGGCTGCGGCTCCAGCTTGTGGAAGTACAGCACCTCTGCAGGAGTCGGGTCCGGGATTTGCTTTGCTATGCAAAAGATGCGACATCCTGCAAGCAATCGGTATGCTTGAGGCAAGATCTAGAACGGCGTAGTCCCCATGAACTTGAGGAATTTCGCGAAGTAATCATGAAGCGGGAGAGTGGCTCCCGCACTGATATGACCCACGCTCCAGGCCCCAAATTTTCCCATGGCGATCTGGGATTTTTCTTCCTTCCTGGTCAGGCGGTTGTAGAACAATCCGGGAGTCAATTCCACACCCAAATGCTTCTCCAGGGCGTACAACATTCGATAATTCCGGAATAAGTTCTTCACCCTATCCATCTCCCATTTGTTGCCACTGGGAGCTTTATGCCCTAGCAGAGTGAAAGGGGCTGTTTGAACGTGTTCTTCTGAATGAAGGGTGATGCTAGAGGTCATAGCCGTTGATACAAGGACAAAAGGAAGCAACACAAGCCAAGCAGTCAGCACCAAAACCTAAAGAGGTCGGTTAAGGTACGGGGGCTCTCCTATGAACTGCTTGGAAGAGTCCCCTCCGGATCGGATCTGGGATCACCAAGGATCCGCAAGATCATGATCGGGAACAAACGGGAAGGGTTCTTGCTAAAGTTTTCCTAAGCCCGCCTATTTCCTTTTGTCCCAGAACAGCCTGATCCTGAGAAGATCCGGGATGGCCCAGACAACTTTTTCCTCGCCTACTCTAACGCACCCAGAGCCACCCAAAACAGAGGCGATGGCTCTAGCAACCTTACGTCTATAAAAACAACTTGACGATATGGTAAACACGAGAAATTAAAAGCGAAAAGTTAGGAAAACTTACTGAAAAAGACTGGCCGTGAGGAATGGCATATATCCGGTGACAGCGATGGTAAAACCACCGTTTTGAACAGGTGGAGAAGATGCAAAAGTTCGTCTAGTGGACAGGCTGAGGTCGTCTGTTCAGACAGAGGTGCAGAGATCAAGCACGTAGGGAACAAATGACGGCGAAGGTGAAACAGCTGCTGGTAAATGTCGTCGGCGAGCTCGGATATAAAAGGTCCCTTGTGCAATTTCGTGTTGAGAGTGTAAAAGTTTGAAACGCAAGCCTCAAGGCATTTATAAGAACCGAGAGGCAATTTTTGATGGAATTTCATGTTGAGAGTGTAAGAGTTTGAAACGCAAGCCGCAAGTTCGGCGCGATCCCCCCCATCGGACGGTCCTGGATTGTGCAGGGACATTAATTGGCCTGCTCGAGTACTGGATCACGGTTACCCAAAGGTGCGATCCGCGCTGCCCTGATCCAATGGCCCAAAAGAAGAGCACCTAAAATGTCATCCCATCCAATGGTCCTCTTTGTCCCAGAGATAATAATGGGGACATTTGTGCGGATGGGACGCTTCGAAAATCGAGCTGACATTTAACTACCAACACAGTAACCAATAGAATGTTTGCTGACCCTTCAAATTCGAGTGCCATCAATGCTCCAGTCGCAAGGGGACATGTACGCCCTTCACGATGAAGCAGAGCGAACGGGAGGCCTCTAGACGGCTTTGAAGTAAATGAATCGGGGCTCTGGTAAACGAACCCAGATCCTGGTAAACGAACCAGGCTTTTTGGATTCGGTCCAGGACATCGAAACAGGCTTTCACTCCATGATCGTTCAGTAAGCAATGCCCCCCATCTGCAGACCCATCACCTTGGAAATGAACCAGGAAGTGCTGAGATGGTCCGGGAGGGAGACAAGCCTCCACTGCGCAAGCCCAGATGAAGGCTTGGGGGGTAATTGTTATCCTTGTTTCTTCCAAAATGTACGGATCCACACTCTAAGTCCATGGGCCGCCTTCCAGGGAGTTAATGTTGGGTTTTATGCCCTTATAAAACCATGTCGGACATGTAGCACGAAATCATATTATCAATAAAAGTAGTAGAAATCATTTAGTTTGAAAGCCGTGTTGCTTGCTTGTTTTATTACATGATTATTGAAATAATACAAATATTTATAAAATCCCGAACATATGGATAGTTACAATTATAGTGACTAGGTCACAATGGATTATAGTTGTAATTATATGTTCAAAAGAACGAGTCCTAAGATTAGATCAGTGCATTGTATTTTCACTGATTAGGCAATCTACGATATGATCTACTTACACATTCAGGGTGTGATGTCTTGTCCAAGGCATCGACCAAGTAGATAAGATCGGATGTTATCAAATCTAATCAATGTCACTACGTTGACCATATATTAAGTCGATCTTAATTCTGAGTGATAATATTCTGCTAATTATATTATTTAAATCTTTTGACTTGTTCGTTACCAGCTTACCCTACGGTCTAGCCCATACTTACATCTTGGAGATTTATTAGTGTAATTGAGTGGGAGTATTATTCATAGATACGAAATCTATAACTTCTGTATGAGAAGTGAAAAGATGATTTCCTTAATTGCTTTGTTCAAAAGGTTAAATGATTGAGATCTCATTTCTGTGATTAAGTTCACGGAAATATCATTTATAAGGAACTTAGTGGGAGTTAAGGATAAAATACTGATGAGGGGTAAAACGGTAATTTGCACCAAGCTCGTTAGTAAGTCATCGATAGAGGATTGAATGATTGTAATGGTTATAACAATGGATAACGTATTTATGGTTTTGAAAATACGTTCTATGAATTCAAGAGTTCAATTCCGAGTCTATAGTGGAGTCATGAGGAATTAATAAGGTAGTGAAATTATTCGTAAATAAATTCACGGTAACTTGTTGGAGCTTGATTTCATGGATCCATGGTCCCCGCATCACCTTTGAGTAAATCATCTAGAATGTCTCAATTAATTGATTTAATTATCAATTAGGATTTTTAAAGTTGACTAGGTCAATTTTGGAAAATTTACAGAGATATGAAATTTAGAGAATAAAAGAGAATATTTGGGTAAATTTATTAATATTGATAAATTGGTATCAATATAAATAAATAATATTAAATCAAGTTTCAAATTATAATTAGTTAATTTGAATAAGGATTTAATTAATTAATTAAAAATAAATAAATAAAAGGTTTTGAATTTAGGCCCAGTTGGGATTTAAATTCAAAACAAAGAGATTGGGCCCAAGTCCATTTATGGTAGCACAAGGCTTTTATTTTTGTTTATTATTTTTAATTAATTTAAATTTAAATAAATCTCATTAAGTTGCCTATATAAGGAATATGATATCTAGGATTTTCAATAGGAAGTCAGTCTCAGTTGATTTGGGTAAGTGAAAACCTAGACACTCTAATTCTTTCTTAGCCACAATCTCTTCTTCTTTTCTAGATCTCTATCTCATGTGTTGAGAACCAGCCCACACTAGTTCTAGGTTGATCAAAGGCTTGGTGAGGAAGACTGTGTTGCTGATCTTGTTCAATCTCTTGATAATACTCTGCTATAGAAAGGAATCAAGAGTTAGAGAGATTGAAGGATGGAGTTGTTCCAGTTCCGCTGCGTATTCGTAAGTTTCTACATCATTGTGTTTATGTGAATTTACGAATCTAATATTCATATGTATGTCATGTTATTCTATGTTTCTATTAAGTGTTTGGAAAAATAATAGGAAGCGTGCATCTAGATTTAAATTCCAAGATCCTACAGTTAAAGCCCAGATCGGGCCCATTTGACGAAGAGAAAATGATAGAACTTTGTTGCATCTCTCTTGGAGATATCTTTCCTTATAGGTGCGGGTCGTTTGTAGGGCACGCTGGAGCTCGTAGCCTGATACACTTCTGCTCGAGATTCGACGAGGGCGGTGTAGTTGGTGAATCTCGGTTCATACCGATTACCTTTCGGGCGCTTGCTCTCGGAGGTTGAGGGTTCGATGTTCGCCCGCTTCCCACCATTTCTACCATTGCCATTCCTTGTTGCCTTTGCCATTACCATTGGGTTTTTCGGACCCATTGGCGGCTTTGGCGGGTTCTTCCTTGGGCCCCTTGTCTTTTGTTGGCGATTTCCCTTCGTTGGCAATCGCACCTTCGAGCTTGATGTACCGATCAGCTCGATCTAAGAATTCCTGGGTGCTTCTTACCCTATTCTTTCTGAGGCTGCTCCAGAGGGGTGAATGGCATCTAACCCCAGCAGTTAGGGCCATCATCTTACCTTCATCGCTCACAGTCTTGGCTCCAGTTGCAGCTCGCATGAAGCATTGAACATATTTCTTCAAGGGCTCCCCCTCTTTCTGGCGTATCTCGACCAGTTGGTTCGCCTCAGTGGGGTGCACACGACCCGCATAGAACTGTCCGTAAAACTCCTTTACCAAAATTTCCCATGATACTATACTGGCAGGAGGGAACTTAAAGAACCACTCCTGGGTAGTGTCAGACAGTGTTGGCGGGAAGATGCGGCAGCGGGCATCTTCTGACACCTTTTGTATATCCATTTGTATCTCAAACTTATTAACGTGAGATACCAGGCCTCCATACCCGTCGAAATTTGGCAGTGTTGGCATCTTCAACTTACTGCGGGTTTCAGCCACAACAATCCTCTGTACGAAGGGGGTGCCTCTCCTTCGATTGTACTCAATGTGGGATGTTCGCCCCCGACCAGCTGCTGCACAGCCTGGTTCAAGGCATCGATTTGAGCATGAACAACTTCTGGGATTGCTGGGGCCTCTGGTGCTGGGGGAATGTACTCATCGTGCCTTTCTTGGCGGTCGTTAAGTATGTCCCTCAAATCATCGTCTCTTCGTCGCTGCTCGCTGGCTCCGAGCCGACTAAAGACATTATTTTGCCTAGGCTGCCCCCCAGTGTTATGACCCGGTGGTCGGTCTTCTCTAGGTGGGGGGCTCCTACCTCCACCTCTCTCTTCGTTCCTCCGACCATCGTTTCCTCTGTTAGAGTCGGCTTCATTGTAGTCGTGGCCATCTCTGAATCATGGTTGACTATGGTGCGACCGACTATTCACTCTGTTGCCTCCTTGGGCTGGCATTTCCCGAGCGTTAGGGGGAGGCCTGCACTGGTTAGTGGGTCCCCATGCATTGTTATGCCGTGGGGGGCCCCTGACCGCAGAGCCTGTCTCGGAGTTCCTCCTGTTGGCAGAAGGACATTGTCCCCTGCTCGGTGGATGTGGCTCTTCATCCCCTGGGCGTCTAGGGCTGCGGGGCAGTTGCCCGGCCCTATTCTGCCTTGGGCACGGGGGATTGCCTCGACCAGCCTGAGACGGAGGCTGCTGCTCAGGATCCCTAGGTGGGACATCATCCTAAGCCATAGGTGGCTGATCCGGCCTCTGAGGGCTTACTGGCTAGAGCGAAGGACTAGGATTGGGACCCCTTTGAGGTGGCCCGTTGGGTGGCTGATCTGGCTGGGAGGCTGGCGCAGCCTAATTCCTAGCCAGTTGGATGGCTGCTTCAAGGGCAGCCATGGCATCCCTCTGTCGACAGTCCATCTCATCCTGCCGCTCTCTCAGCTCCTGACGCTGGCGCTCTATTTCTCTTTGATGTGACGCCATTATCTCGGCAGCATTCTCTTGATTGGCCCTCAGATTGGCCAACTCATCCTGCAACACCCCCAGTGTTTCCTTCAGGGTCTCAGAATCTAACTCCTCTTCATCAAACTCAAAATGCGGTTCGTCCTCAGCCACATTTAGGGGAGGAAGCTGGGATGATGCAGCGCCAACGGCCTGTCTGGTCTTCTTGGATGTTTTTACCATTAGATTCTTTCACAAGCTCTCAATGAAAGTACCAGAATGTTGACCCTCAAATTAGCCAACGACGCAGAGTCAAATAAACGACAGGAAAATAACACGATGCTTGAAAATACAATCTAATGGAATGTAAAGAACACCAAGAATTATAGTGGTTCTGCCCCAAAAATTGGTAATGACCTATGTCCACTTGATACTATTATTAATGAGGGTTACATGAATCAATTAATCATATCTTTCCTTAATAAACGGATATTCGGGTTATAATGAAGAGATATTCTCGGCTATCATTACAACTATACAAATTTATACATAAATAAACGGAGTATACGACCAGGCTGGTCGTATATAAAACTCGAACCCCGCCTATGGAAGTATCTCTGGTCGATAAGCGAGCAGCATCTCTGCCACGTGTTGAAAATTCTTGCCACGTCATCCACAGCTATTTTTTGGATAAACAAAAACCTTTTTCCAAATAAATATTATTATTATTTTTGAATGACATGTATGAGCTTGATTTTTTTTTTTTACAATCATAATAAATAATGACCAAGTTCGGTGAGGGTGGATACAAATCAATGAACCGGGTTCTATATTGAGAGTTAGGGGGCCATAGTAGTGGGAACGATTTTACTGATCCCAGCCCTCCCTCAATATGGTTAACTTTGGAACAAGGATGAGTTTCGAGCCTAAGAATTAAGTCATATAGGATGGTAATAGACTTAGAAAATAATAAAGATAACTTATTTTTATAAAAACAAACCCCAATGACATTATATAGTCTTTTGAATTATGTTTCTTTTGAAATTTCGCATTTAGTTTTTAAACAACTGAATTAATGTTTGTGTTTTTATGTTTTATTAAAGAATAGGTACCCATACCATATTTTACATCTTATTTTGTAATTTTCACAATATTTATTTTGGGGTTTTAATAAAGTTATGATTATTTTCTTATATATGTTTTCTCAAAAATAGTAGCTATGTCTAGTAGTTTTAATGGTCCAAGATCTTATAAATAGTTGGGTCATTACAGGTACTTTGGCCCGTTGAGGGCATATTTGTATATTTTCATGCATGTTGGTAAATTATGGATGAGGCCACGTTATAATGTAGATTTTTCCGAGCTATTCGGCATGAGACGATCTTTGAATGCAAGTTAGCGGTTTGGTCATAACGGGGTTATTTACCAGGCTCGGGGTGAGTTTCGGGGTAATTTGATGTTTAGTGCATTACTTGGAATTAAAGGGTAATGGGATATGGATTATTGATATTTGAGAATATTGGAAATAACGGGAATTGGAGGACGTTAATTATGATTAGCGGGATAAGTGGGAAATGACAATTTTTCCCTTGGTGGCTTACAAAGGAAATAAATAGGCTTGGGGGCATTTAGGTCATTTGACCTCAGGATATGTTTAAACTCAGAAAGCTATAGAAGAAGGAGGCCAAAACAGAGTGCTCTTCCTTATCTCTCCCGATTCATCCTTCTCTTTCATTTCCCATTGGATTTTTGAAGCCAAGCTAGGGAATTCAAGCTTGAGGATTGTAGCTTAAGAGTTTAGGCTTGTGATCAGCAACTGTAAGGGGTTTAATTCGTGATTGAGGTAAGGTTTTAGTTCAAGTTTCTGGTTCTTGATTTGTTTTTGAGTTAGTTCTTAGCTTGAGGTTTTGATCTTGGATTTGGGTTTGTGTTGGTGTTTTGCTTGTGTTGGGACTTGGTTTTTGATGAGGTTGAGATGTTGTTGAGGTTTTGGGGTTAAATCATAGGTTTGGATGATGTTTAGGTTGGTTTTGAAGCTTGGGGTTCAAAGGAAAACGCAGGGGAGAAAGAGCAGAATTTTCTGGTCTGTCAGTGGCGCCCCAGTGCTAGGCAGAGGAGAGAATGGGGTTCTCTCTAACTTAGGGCAGCACCCTAGCGCTAGGTCATTTTCAGCAAGACCTATTTTTAGGGCTCGAGATGACTTTGGGGGCTCAGAGGATGGTTGCACTACGCCGTTTGGGTGGAATGGAAGTCCCGAGAGCACGGGATTGGTCTCGGGAGTGAGGTTTTAGATTATAAACCTTTTTATGATTTATTTTAGTGATGGAATCCCATATTTGGTTATGACTAGGTAACTGCTAAGGAATCAAAGGATTGATCGTTCTCAAGGGTCGTTCTTTTATTATTTCTCACTCGAACCAAAGGTAAGAAATCTGCACCCAGTATGTGATGCATGAGATACATGTGATTAGGGCATGACATGAATATTGAATATGAGATTGATCAGAGCTTGAGTCTTTGTAAATGTGCATGATCATAATTGTGCTATTGATTGTTAAGTGAGCATGCTGAATGCCCTACATTTGGATATTTGACATATGATATATGCCTGGTTGCATTACTTACTTGTGTATGGCACTAACCCATAAGTCAGAAATTGGCACGAGTCATATGGTATTGGCTTAAGAGTCAAGAACGACATTGATGTGTTCAACACAAGCCAAAATGATTACATTTAATCGACATAAGCATTGAATGAATCATCATGAACATTAATGCTTGACCGACCTCAAGTTCGATGAAAATTAAAAGCGCTTGTCTAGTCTAAAGGCTAGTTACTTAGAGCCAGGGCCAAAAGGCTCAGGTGACTGCAACGTCACATGGCTATGGGTGTTGGGCCCAAGTTTGTGACTCACTCATCAGTCACTTATCTGATTAGGGTGCGGAGCCCAAAGTGTGACTCTTTAGTCACCTATCTGATTAGGGTGCGGAGCCCAAAGTGTGACTCACACATCTGATTAGGGCTACAAGCCCTAGTATGATTACCAAAATAATAAATTGATATTCACTCATCTGATTAGGGTACGAAGCCCCCGTGCGTGACTTAATTGTCACTTATTTGAGTCAGTTATTTTAGATGGACACATTGGTCATCTATTCTCATTATGACTTGATAGTCATCAATACAAAGGGCAGGGCCCATAAATCATCTATATAAAGGGCAGGGCCCACAACCATTATTTGGACTTATTTGCATGCGTGAGTAGGGCTATTATTGCTAGGTATGCCTATTATGATTTAGTAACATGTTATTACTATTTATGAGCATATTGAGTTTTCTTGCTGAGCTTTGTCTCACGGGTGCTATGTGGTGCAAGTAAAGGCAAAAGAAAGTTGGACCATCCTTGAGTTGGAGAGCTTAGGTGACGATGTGTACATATGCGGCTGCTCGACCACCACGGTCGAGGGTTTAAAGAGGAAATAAGGTTAAACGCTATTTTGCTGCTTAGGTCGGATGGTTGTAAATATTTTCTTATAATTAACCTTTAAATTATATTTTGGGATCCCAATGTATACAGTAAACGTTTTAGAGAAACGTTGTATCCTTAACCAAAAAATTTAACCCTAAACTGTTAATCATAATTAGTTACACAATTATGGCCAACTGACTCGATTAGCAAGTTTAGCACTGTTTAAATGCACACTGTAACGATCCCTAGGTAGTAAGGCATTACACATGCCCTTCCTCAAAGCCGCTTGCATGAACTCTCGAGCCTCGTACGCACCCGCTGAGGCACCAAGGGCCTCGCATAGCGAGGCCCATTCCCAAGCTGTGTGAATGCCCAAGCGCATGCATGCCCTTCCTCAAAGACACTTGCATGAACTCCCGAGCCTCGTATGCACTCGCCAAGGCACCAAGGCCTCGCATTCCCAAGCCGCGTGAATGCCTAAGCGCATACATGCCCTTCCTCAAAGTCGCTCACATGAACTCCCGAGCCTCGTACATGCCCATCTCCAGACCCTACACCAAGCCTCGAAGTATGCCATTGCAAATAAGAGTCTTGATATGCAAGGCCCAAAACCCTTCTACGCAACGAGGAGACCCATTTTATCTCCGTTAAGGGATCCATAAGTTATTCAACACTTAGAAAAATATAAAGAAGTTTGGAGAAAAGACTTACTTTGGAAAGGTAAGAGGGACCACCAGGCATGAAGTACATGTACGAGCACGGGGTGTACAACCCTGAGAAGGACAGAGGCATGACCCTGACATCCATGTCTGACAAGTAGTGGTGGTACGAACCCATACAAAGAGTGGAGGCACTACCTGAGCACCCCTGACCATGTACCAGAGCCGACACCACAACGTCCTGCAGCACAACCCTGACAACGTACCTGCGTACGTTCTTGTCCCCTGGGACCACCATGTATCAAGGGTCATTAGAGACTACCTATAAATAGACCTCCACCCCTCAGAGTAAGGGGTTGGAAAATTCTTTGTATGCTCAAACCATTAAGGAATATACGATTTCTGCTCCATTTTAGTTCTGGACATTCCTCCTTCCAGTTCCTTCTGTCTTCTTTCTACACAGTTTTTGCAACACACTTTGAGTTTTTCGATTCTATAATCGTTGACGAGTTCTCACCGTCAACAGTTTGGTGTCGTCTGTGGGAAGAACAAGTATCAAGTCATTGTTCTTCCACCAACTCTGATAAGAAAAAATTCCAAGGCGTTCTAGGCGCCAGGATCACAAGATGTGGAGATCCACATGGATGAAGACCAACTAAGGGACTCCAGGAGAAACCCTCTACCACTTGAGGATGGAGGTGCGCCAGAGGAACATCCAGTCCCTGAAGAGGAAAAGGAGGTGTTACCCCTAGCTGTCCCACCTAACGCAGACCCTCTAGAACCTTCAGCTACCCTCATTGGTTGCCCGGATATGCATCCTCTTCCTCAACCATCAACCGCTCCACGCTCCAGCCACCAAGATCCGGGTCCCTTTACGCACAGGCCAGGCAAGAGTCCCCGAGTTCACTTCGTGAGTTCTAGCTCAAGGACTCACTTCTATGAGGACGAGATTCGCGAGTTACACAAAAAGAATCAAAGGCTGGAAACCACACTAGAGAACATGCAAGAGGTTTTAAACGACCTTCTACAAGGGAAGTCGAGCATGCCCTTCCCATGCATAAGGAGAAGGAGCGTGAGAGAGGAGTAATCACTGTCCCCGTAGACAACGAAAGAACCCAACTTTCCACTAGCAACACTTTCCGAACAAAGCACCATGAAGGTCCAAGGCTAGTGAAATATCCCCGAGAGCAAAGAAAGAAGGATGATGCTGGTCATAGAAACGATGCTGAAGTCACCTCTAAGGGGGCGCCCTCTGACCTAAGAGAGGATCTCAACAGAAGAAGGGCAGATGAGAGGACCACACCTCGAGTGGCTCCCCCAGAATACAAAAGGAAAGGAAAGGCCAACCCATCCTACTTGAAAGACTCCTTGAACAAAAGGAGACAAGACTTAGACACCGAGATGAGGAGCCTACGGAGCAAGATAATCACCGCATCTGGGGGGCACGCTGTCGATGATGATTTTGATTATGAATCACCCTTCACCAGAGAAATCCAAGCCGTGCAGCTCCCAGCCAACTTCAAAGAGCCTCACATGACCCCTTAAGGGGGCAATACGGATCCAAAATACCATCTCGATGCGTTCAATGACCTAATGAAGCTAAGGGGAATTACTAGCAGAGCTGGATGCCACTACTTTGCTGTCACGTTAAAGGGACTTGCGTACAAGTGACTTAAGAGACTCCAACCAGGGTCCATCAGGTCTTGGCAAAAAAAATTTGACGAATTTCTCCATCAACATCACGCTGTGTGTGATTACGCCATGACAGGCACCAGCCTCACTAATGTAAAGCAAGGAGAAAAAAAGAGCTTGAAGAGCTATATCCATAGGTTCAATATGGAGGCACCAGCCTCGCTCGCATGAACTCCCGAGCCTCGTATGCACCCGCCGAGGCACCAAGGGCCTTGCATAGTGAGGCCCATTCCCAAGTCACGTGAATGCCCAAGCACATACATGCCCTTCCTCAAAGTCGCTTGCATGAACTCCTGAGCCTCGTACGCACCCGTCGAGGCACGTAGGGCCTCGCATAGCAAAGCCCATTCCCAAGCCGTGTGAATGCCCAAGCGCACACATGCCCTTCCTCAAAGCCGCTCACATGAACTCCTAAGCCTCGTACGCACCTGCTGAGGCACCAAGGGCCTCGCATAGCGAGGTCCATTCCCAAGCCCCATGAATGCCCAAGCGCATACATGCCCTTCCTTAAAGCCGCTCGCATGAACTCCTAAGCCTCGTATGCACCCACCGAGGCACCAAGGGCCTCGCATAGCGAGGCCCATTCCCAAGTCGCGTGAATGCCCAAGCGCATACATGCCCTTCCTCAAAGTCGCTCGCATGAACTCCTAAGCCTCATACATGCCCATCTACAGGCCCTACACCAAGCCCCGAAGTGTGCCATTGCGAATAAGAGTCTTGCTATGCAAGGCTCGAAACCCTTCTATGCAACAAGGAGACCCATGTTATCTCCATTAAGAGATCCATAAGTTATTCAACACTTAGCAAAATATAAAGAAGTTTGGAGAAAAGACTTACTTTGGAAAGGAAAGAGGGACCACTAGGCATGAAGTACATGTACGAGCACGAGGTGTACAACCCTGAGAAGGACAAAGGCATGACCCTAACATCTGTGTCCGACAAGTAGTGGTGGTACGAACCCGTACAAAGAGTGGAGGCACTACCTGAGCACCCCCGACCATGTACCAAAGCCGACACCACAACGTCCTGCAGCATAACCCCGACAACGTACCTGTATACGTTCTTGTCCCCTGGGACCACCATGTATCAAGGGTCATTAGAGCCCACCTATAAATAGACTTCCACCCCTTAGAGTAAGGGGTTAAAATTCTTTTATGCTTAGACCATTAAGGAATATACGATTTCTACTCCATTGTAGTTCTGCATATTCCTCCTTCCAGTTCCTTCTATCTTCTTTCTACACAGTTTTCGCAACACACTTTGAGTTTTTCAATTCTATAATCATTGACGAGTTCTGACCGTAAACACCCCTAATAGGTCAAAATTACGAAAATACCCTTCTAATAAGATTCATCCCACACGCATATTTAATACACTTAACACATGCAATATTAGCCATATAATAATATAACTCACATAATCATACATATTATCACATAATAATACCATAAACCAATTATTGCCTTCCTGGCCCCCTAATCAAGGCACTAAGTCATATTAGGGAATTTGGGACGTTACAAGAGATGTTGCCTATGCTCTGTCTCTAACTGCCTATGCTCTGTCTCTAACTGGAAGTAAATCAGGTTACCATCGATGGAGATCATCACAAATCTGTTTGGATAACCCTTGAACACTCTATTCATCGAACCCATGAAAGCTTGTACGAAAAAGTTATCTTCAGTAAGTCTTACCCTTTGATCCTCAGCTGGTGATAACCAGATCAAAGATCGATCTATGAGAACACTGTCTTCCCTACAACTGATCAAATGTGTCATTGATTCTTAGTGGTGGGTACTTATTTATGATAGTCAACTTGTTCAACTTCTATATTCAACACACATTCTCAAGGTCCCAACTTTCCTTCACAAACCCAAACTGGTGCATCCCATAGTGAGGAGCTAGATCTGATAGACCCCAAATCCAGTAGCTTTTGGTAACTGTATTTTCCAATTTTGTCCAATCAGTTGGAGCCATTTTGTTCAATGCCTCAGATACTGTAACTATCCCTGTATTAGTCCAGAAGCAGACCCAATCCCTTGATGCGGCAACAATCCCAGTATGTCTTCGGGAAACCCATCTGAAACCTCACGCGCTAATCTAGTTTCCCCCTGGTATAACTGATACAACCCTGGTGGTGCCCACCATGATAACTAGGAGTCTTGTGAATGTTAACGGGTCCTTTCCCTACAGTCCATGGTTGTCCCTTACTTGGCAAACTAGTCTATACTCAGATTCATATCAAAGTGTTATATAACCAACTCAATCAATTTTACAGATAACTCTCCACTAGTAATACTCTGACCCATTTTATGGAGATTACCAATTTCCTCCACCAAGAAATAAAATTCCATGCCCATGGCATGATAATCATATAATCTGCATAATATATCTATGCCTCTACTAGATATGAAGAAATACGTAGTACTAGAACCAATCATCATAGTGTAAAATCTTGAGAACTGGAAAGTTGACATGTCACTACTGAGGGACTAGCCTCAGCCTTTGACTGCATCAAGGTGGACATTCGAGCTAGACCCAGGTTATCTGCCCTCTTTGGTTCTTCCTTCTTCGACCTCGGGCAATCATTCTTGAAGTGCCCAACTATTCCACACAGAAAACATGCATTTGCTTGGCATTCTCCCAGATGGTGTCTCCTGCATCTGGCACATTCCAGATAAGTTCTCCAAATCTCATTGTCGCCCTAGTGGCCCATTTGAACACCCTAAGCCCTTCTATCTGGGCTTGAAACTGTAATAGTATCTAGGGTCTTTCTTTTCTGGTCACTAAGGCCTTTGCCCTTACCAGATTCTGCAAATGGAGGTATCATTGTTTGAGATTTGTGCCATACGACGCTCTCCCTCCATATCTCAGACCTTGCACCCTCAATAACAAGGGTCCTTCCTACCACCTGAGCATAGGTAGAGATCTCATGTACGGGGACGATCCTAACGCCCTGGGCTATCTCAAAATTTAGTCCTTGAACAAATCGCTCCTTTCGAGCTGTATCTATTGGCACCCAGTCAAAAGCAAATTTGACCAACCCATCAAATTTATTAACATACTCTGCCACTGTCATACTACCTTGAACCAGGTTCATAAACTCATTCGTCTTCACAGTCCTAACTACGTCATAGTAATACCTTTCATTGAACAATTTTCTAAATTCTTCCCAGTCCATCATAACAATATTTCGGGTGTGGGATACCACTCCCCACCACATTCGAGCATCTTCCCATAATATATACGTGGCACAAACCACTCTATCATTGCCTACCACCCTCATGAAGTCATGGATTAAGCTAATCATGCCCTTCCAGTGATCTACTCTTAATGGATCTAGGACTCCCTCAAAGGTTAGAGGATAATGTTTCAGGAATTTCTCATACAGTAGTTCCCATTTGTTCTCAACCCCAGGTTGAGCCAAAACTGGTGCCACTACTAACAAAACAAATGAAGCAGTGCTCCCTAGCAGAACATGTTGTCTCAACCACTTGATCTCTTTCTCTTAACTCTACAATCTCGATTGCATGTCAGCTAACATTTGATGCCAATTCCAATAGACAGGCGAAGGGTTCTAGCCTTAATTATCATTTCCAACCTCGATATACTTATCGCTTGGTCTAACTGATTGCCTTTGGCACATAACCTCTGAGTTCGTCTACAATCAATGACTTGACCTATCAAGCATTATAATCATGTCCAAAAGCCACCACGAGCAAAACCAAACAACACAACATCCACATACAGTAGTAATGCCAAAACACATGTCTATAGCATTCATGCATCAATTAATAGGCCCTGCTCCAACAGTATATATATCATGCTCTCTATTCTAGCATGCAAATAAGGCACATATATTTCAGTTAAGCAATTAAGCACATAACCACATTATTGGTTACAGAACCGTGAGTCGAGCTTATCTTTAGCATCGAGTATACATGCCCAGCCAATCTTCATGACAACTGGCCCTACAAACCAATATGAGTCTTTCCAGCGTGATTTGTCCTCATTCGCACGCTTTCTGGGAAAACTTCCCAGGAGGTCACCCATTATGAGACTATTCCAGGTCAAGCACGCTTAACTTTGGAGTTCTTAAGTGATGGGCTACCGAAAAGAAGATGCATCTTGTTGGCATAGGTAGTACCCATCAATCCATTTAAGCCCTATTCAACTGTGTAGTCCCATACCGACACAGTCTTAGAATCATCACACTTGACCTTTCGCATGAGATGTGGGATTGCACAGCTTTTACCCTGTCTTTCCCCCTGCGGATCACGGGATTCTGATTATCACAATCACCCTCCCTTAGGGGTCCGACGTCCTCGTTGGCCACACTTCCGGCTAAGTCAAGGCTCTGATACCATTTGTAACGCCCCACATCACTATGGTTGCTTCCTGGAATGACGACTGGCCTTACAAACCAACACGAGTCTTTCTAGTGTGTTTTTTCCTCACTCACACACTTCCTGGGAAAACTTCTCAGGAGCTCACCCATCATAAGACTACTCCAGGTCAAGCACGCTTAACTTTGGAGTTCTCAAGTGATGGGCTACTGAAAAGAAGATGCATCTTATTGGCATATGTAGTACCCATCAATCCATTTAAGCCCTCTTCAACTGTGTAGTCTCATACCTACACAATCTTAGAATCATCATACTTGACCTTCCCGAGATGATGTGGGATTGTACAGTTTTTACCCGATCTTTCCCCATGCGGATCATAGGATTCTGACTGTCACATAGGTATTAAATTTTTTGGTCGAATAGTAATCATTTCATTAAAAAGGTTTAACTCTGTACATGGATCCCAAAAGGAGCTTATAAACTAATACATATACAAAATAAATACAAAGGGACGGCCTAGGCAGCAAAACCAGGGTTCAACTCTAGTTCCAGCAAGTAATCTCGGTCGTGGTGGTCGAGCAGACCGCATATGTACACAATGCCCCTGAAGCCTTCCAACTCATGGCTGGTCCAGCTTTTCTTTGCCCTTACCTACACCATAGAGCACCCGTGAGTCGAGGCCCAGCAAGAAAACCTCACAAGGCATAGCGATAATCAAAATATGCAAAAGCAATAAACACATTTCGCAGATAACAAGAACAATCATTCTAAATCATATAATCGGCTACATGGTCTAGGAAAACAGTCCTGCTGAACGACCCAACTGAGCGAGGTGCATACACAAGCATTCAACTCTTGGCTCATGTCGGGCAAGTGGGGACCACACCCTCGCATTGAACTTGCCCTTCGACCTGCGTTCCACACGCTTCGCCGAGCGGCCCAATTGAGTGACATGTGTACTCAGGCATTTAGCTCACGGTTCTTGCCAGGCGAGTAAGGGCAACACCCTCATATTGAACTCGCCTTCACGGCCTACGTTCTGCACACTTTTTCGAGCGGCCCAACCAAATGACATGCTTACTCAGGCATTCAGCTCGCGGATCTTCCCAGAAGAGTAAGGAAAGAACCCTCATACTGAACTTGCCTTCACGGGCTACGTTGTGCACGCTTTGCCGAGAGACCCAACCAAGTGAGATTCGTACTCGGGCATTCATCTCTGGTTCATGTCGGGCGAGTAGGGACTACACCCTCACACTGGACTCGCATTCACGGCCTGCGTTCCGTACGCTTTGCCAAGAGACCCAACCGAGCGAGATGCGTACTCGGGCATTCATCTCATGTTCATGCCGGGCAAGTAGGGACTGCACCCTCACACTAGACTCGCCTTCACGACCTGCATTCCGAACGCTTTGCCGAGCGGCCCAACGCTCAATGCGATAGCCGAAAAATAGTTAAACTATATATATTTACATATGATTCAAGGCTAATATGCATACCAACGAATAGCTTTATGTGCATATACCGATTTTCTTACATTAGGTCTCAAGCAATGAGGCGAGGCGACCCCGAGCACAATCCCTTTTCCCCCAAGCCTAGTGGTGAACCTAGTCACAACCATAAACAGTACCCCCATTAAGATCCAAATCCAATTACTGAATTTGGGACCAATCCTAAGCTCTCGGGACCTCCAAATTGTGTCCCAAAAAATATACGGTCGGTTAAAATTTCTCCCTGAACTATTGATACTATCGGATTGTGCCCCATGTTATGATTTGCATAAAATAATTAGCATTTTTGCCCCCTGAACTTTGATAACTACCAAATTATCCCCCCTTTAATTATAAAAATTTAAAAATCTATTTTTCCTATTAATTCTTAACAAATTAAAGAAAAATTATTAAAAAAATTCAATAAAACACAAAAATTATTTAAAAATCATTTTAAATGCATTTAAGTTTTAAAATATTTTTAAAAGAAAAACTAAATTGTTACAATTAAAAAAAAAAACATATTCACTTCTTCTTCTTTATTCTTTTTTATTAATTTTTCTAATTACTTTCTATTCTTTCATTTTTGCCCCCTAAATTCATTTTAAAAATTAAATATATTAAAAAATATTACAAATTTAAAATGTACTAATTTTAAAAGAAATATAAAAAACTTAATTAATTAAAAAATTTTGGAAAAAATGAAAGAATAGAAAGTGATTTAAAAAATTCAATAAAAAAGAAGGGAATATGTTTTTTTTTATTTGTAACAATTTAGTTTTTCTTTTAAAAAATATTTTTAAACTTAAATGTATTTAAAATGAATTTTAAATAATTTTACTCTTTTATTGAATTTTTAATTTTTTTAAGAATTAGTTAGAAAAATAGATTTTAAATTATTTATAGAGGAAATTACATTCTATATGGGATTTTTAATAGAGTGTGCAAAAATATGGTTTTTTTTAAAAAAAAAAAAAAAAAGTTAATCTATGGTTTTTTTTTAAGAATTTTCACTTTTATGGATTTATTTTTCCATATTTTTGTATAAAAGTTTACTTACGCCATTATTTTACTTTTAATCAAGTTTTATTATTTTGGAAGGGTATGTTTGAAATTTGATTATTATTTTTTTAGCTTATTTATTTTTTTATATTACTAATGTTGACGCGGTTCTTCACCAACAGATAATTATACGAATAAATAGGATGAATTAGTGCTGAATAGTGAACCGTAATGTGAAAATATCGTAACTCTAAACTGGCGAAAATAGTATCGTGGGAAGGTTATCACTCATTTCTTTTTACGTGGTTCGAAGGTTAAAATCTCTCTAGTCCACCAGTCAATATTATTGATCTCTCTTAACTATTCATTACAGGGTTTCTTTACAAAAAATATGCCAACCCCTTACAACGCCGAGGGTCTTGGTATTTATAGGGAGAGGATACCTAGGCGTTGGTAAAGGGGGGGGGGGGGGGGGGGGGCATCCCCTGACCCTCTTACCCATCATGTCATCTCTGTGACACGGATGATTAATTCCTAAAACTTGACAGTGAGGTACGGTCTAATCAATAGGTAAGGGGGGATAATGGGCCGCATGGCCCAAACCAGTCATGGGGTGCCTGAATACGCACGTTTATACTGCGTGTCTGAGAATTCAGGAATGGAATTGACACGTGATGTCTGATATGTGCACGTTTACATTGCATGGTAGCCTTTACAAGGATTCGGGTGTCAGATCTATGCCACTCCTCGAGCTTGATGTAGCGCCAGCTCATGATATCCATACTGCTGACCCGCTGCCTTCGATTAGACTGCTAACTCTCTGATCAGCTCGGGCTAGAGAGGTGGAGACTCGTAACAGCAGCTCCGGGTGGACGATTTACACGTGGCGGATTTAATTATGCCATTTTTCAGCTCTTTAATAACTTGCGAATATTTAGGGCGTACATTTGCCCCCCAAGCCCCTGCTCGTGACACATGACGTCATCTGTGACCACAGCGGGGGCTTTTATGTTTCTTTTTCGATTCTTCATGTCCCGTCCACTGCGCAGGTATCGGATACGTGGAGCACCGTGGTTGGCAACGGTCCGGCTTCCGAGAATTGCATTAGATGGCCTAGCCTATCTTCGGCCGTCGTTTCGTCTCTCAAGTTGTGACCCTCGTATCTCGCATTAATGCGATCAAACGGTCCTCGTTCCTTTGCCTTTTATGTATATATAAGGTTGGCCACCTTTCACATGAGCCACCCTTTATTTGAAAAAAATTTCCTCATCTTCTCTCCTTTTTAGCCTCAGAAGTCTTTCTTTTTCCGGTTATCGTCCCAGAGGTCCCCCATAGAAGCTCTGCGGTCGGAGGTCGTGGCAATAGATTCCTCCTCCAGCTCGGAGGGTAGGACATTTTCAATACATCCTTAGATTTTTCTTATAATCGAATAACCTTACATGTGTCCTAACGCTTCCTTCTTTTTGTTTCAGGTGAAGAGATGGCACAGCCCGGAGACAACGTCCTGCGATCCATCTTCCAGGGGGGGAATCCTCCCTCCGGATCGTCTTGGCCACTGGTCAAGTGTTGGGTTTTATGCCCTTATAAAACCATGTCAGACATGTAGCACGATTTCATATTATCAATAAAAGTAGTGGAAATCATTTAGTTTGGCAATTGTGTTGCTTGCTTGTTTTATTACACGATTATGGAAATAATACAAACATTTATAAAATCCCGAACATATGGATAGTTACAATTATAGTGACTAGGTCACAGTGGATTATAGTTGTAATTATATGTTCAAAAGAACGAGTCCTAAGATTAGATCAGTGCATTTGATTTTCACTGATTAGGCAATCTACGATATGATCTACTTACACATTCAGGGTGTGATGTCTTGTCCAAGGCATCGACCAAGTAGATAAGATCAGATGTATTTAGTTACATCGGACTAGGACTGATATTGATTATTGATTGATAAATAAGTATCGTTGTTATCAAATCTAATCAATGTCACAACGTTGACCATATATTAAGTCGATCTAAATTCTGAGTGATAATATTCTGCTAATTATATTATTTAAATCTTTTGACTTGTTCGTTACCAGCTTACCCTACGGTCTAGCCCATACTTACATCTTGGAGATTTATTAGTGTAATTGAGTGGGAGTATTATTCATAGATACGAAATCTATAACTTCTGTATGAGAAGTGAAAAGATGATTTCCTTAATTGCTTTTTTCAAAAGGTTAAATGATTGAGATCTCATTTCTGTGATTAAGTTCACGGAAATATCATTTATAAGGAACTTAGTGGGAGTTAAGGATAAAATACTGATGAGGGGTAAAACGGTAATTTGCACCCAGCTCGTTAGTAAGTCATTGATAGAGGATTGACTGATTGTAATGGTTATAACAATGGATACGTATTTATGGTTTTGAAAATACGTTCTATGAATTCAAGAGTTCAATTCCGAGTCTATAGTGGAGTCACGAGGAATTAATAAGGTAGTGAAATTATTCGTAAATAAATTCACGGTAACTTGTTGGAGCTTGATTTCATGGATCCATGGTCCCCGCATCACCTTTGAGTAAATCATCTAGAATGTCTCAATTAATTGATTTAATTATCAATTAGGATTTTTAAAGTTGACTAGGTCAATTTTGGAAAATTTACAGAGATATGAGATTTAGAGAACAAAAGAGAATCTTTGGGTAAATTTATTAATATTGATAAATTGGTATCAATATAAATAAATAATATTAAATCAAGTTTCAAATTATAATTAGTTGATTTGAATAAGGATTTAATTAATTAATTAAAAAATAAATAAATAAAAGGTTTTGAATTTAGGCCCAGTTGGGATTTAAATTCAAAACAAAGAGATTGGACCCAAGTCCATTTATGGCAGCCCAAGGCTTTTATTTTTTTTTATTATTTTTAATTAATTTAAATTTAAATAAATCCCATTAAGTTGCCTATATAAGAAATATGATATCTAGGGTTTTCATAAGCAAGCAAGTCAGTCTCAGTTGATTTGGGTAAGTGTGAAAACCTAGACAGTCTAACCTTTCTTGGTCACTCTCTCTTCTTCTTCTCTGCAAGATCTCTATCTCATGTGTTGAGAACCAACCCACACTAGTTCTAGGTTGATCAAAGGATTGGTGAGGAAGACTGTGTTGCTGATCTTGTTCAATCTCTTGATAATACTCTGCTACAGAAAGGAATCAAGGGTTAGAGAGATTGAAGGATGGAGTTGTTCCAGTTCCGCTGCGTAATGTAAGTTTTTACTTTACTTTGTATTTGTATCAATTTCATAGGAGCATGTTCTAGGAATTTGCATGTTTGTTTGATAATATGTAAATTGCATGAAAATAAATAAAGATCCTGCAATGAGTTTTTCCAACATCAAGAAGCCCCGGTTTACCAAGAAGACTCCTCCTGGGCCCGTCTCCAAGTCTCCCGCTAAGGGGAGGAGCCAAGGCCCCGCAACAGTGGAGAACATGCCTCCACCTCCTCCGCGACCTCCTGTCCCTGCTCGGGATCAGGAGGCACCAACTGGAACCCCGCCAGCTCCCACTCCCACCGTGCGTATACCGGTTAACACTCAGGCTCTGGAGAAACTCCCCGAGGCCTTCCGAGGGACGGTTTATGAGACCGTGAGCTATACGGTGGAGCATTACTACAACGCCACCCCGAGGGACTTGCGGGAGATCGAGACGAGGAACCCCGAGAATGTCATGGAGTCTTCGCTAGGGATGAACCTCACGGTAAGGTTACCTAGTTAACTTAGTCAATTTTCGCTGCTTTCTCTTTAACACATGCCTTACTGTCTTTTCCTTTGCAGGCGGCTTTGGCTCTACACCGCAGCATAGCTCGATCCAGGGCAAGGTTTGACGAGATCAAGGGCGAGTTCCAGACTGCTCATGCCACTCTCGCGTCTGCACTACAGCAAGAGCGAGATGCCAAGGCTGCCCTGACGGCTGTCAAGGAAAGTGAAAAGGCCGCGCAGGTCGTACGAGCCACTGTGAAGGCCGATCTGGAAGCCGCACAGGGCGCTTTGGCCACGGCAAAAACCGATCTCGAGGCTGCACAAGCCGCCTTGGCCGCTGCGAAGGCCGAGCTTGAGGAGGCCAAGGCCGCCCTTGTTGCAGAGAGGGCATCTTCCAGCTCCTCCATGGAAGCCATGCTCTATCATTGCTGGGCCTTCAACCAGGATGGAGATTTCTCCTTCCTGGCGCCGGAGGTGTGGGAGTCCTTCCTCGAGAAGTTCAAGGCTCGTCTTCAACAGGAGGTGCCCTTTGAGACCGGGGAAACTTCTGCTGTAGGCGAGCAGGAGACCGAAGGGGTGACCTCAACAGAACGGCCTGGGGGCCTAGAATTTTTATTTTTATTTATTTGTAATCTTTTAACATGAGATTTTTCTCCTCGAGACAATTGGTTTTCCCGAGTTTCATTTTAATCTACTTTTATCGTTATTGTTATTTACTTTTAGCGCATTCGGTAAAAACTTAGTTTGCATTAGTTTATTATTGATATTTCATGCTTTTTAAGAAAAACATCGATTAATCAATTTAAATCAACTTCTAAGTTTAAGACCTGGTTGTATCCAGGACGTTGATTTTAAAAACTCAGTTCGCGTTAATTCTTTATTGATATCTCGTGCTTTTTAAGAAAAACATCGATTAACCAATTTGAATCAACTTCTAAGTTTAGGACCTGGTTGTTTCTAGGATATCGATTTTAAAAACTTAGTTCGCGTTAATTCTTTATTGATATCTCGTGCTTTTTAAGAAAAACATCGATTAATCAATTTGAATCAACTTCTAAGTTTAGGACCTGGTTGTTTCCAGGATATTGATTTTAAAAACTTAGTTCGCGTTAATTCTTTATTGATATCTCGTGCTTTTTAAGAAAAACATCGATTAACTAATTTGAATCAACTTCTAAGTTTAGGACCTGATTGTTTCCATGATATCAATTTTAAAAACTTCGTTCGCGTTAATTCTTTATTGATATCTCGTGCTTTTTAAGAAAAACATCGATTAATCAATTTGAATCAACTTCTAAGTTTAGGACCTGGTTGTTTCCAGGATATTGATTTTAAAAACTTAGTTCGCGTTAATTCTTTATTGATATCTCGTGCTTTTTAAGAAAAACGTCGATTAATCAATTTGAATCAACTTCTAAGTTTAGGACCTGGTTGTTTCCAGGATATTGATTTTAAAAACTTAGTTCGCGTTAATTCTTTATTGATATCTCGTGCTTTTTAAGAAAAACATTGATTAACCAATTTGAATCAACTTCTAAGTTTAGGACCTGGTTTTATCCAGGACGTATGCCCCCCAAGTAACCAAGAAAGGAATTTTCGTGGTTACTTGATACGTGCTCTTTTATCATTACGTCCACAAAAATATACAATAATACGAAGAAACTGTCTCATTATCTAATAAAACAAGGTGGCTTTTCTAACTAAGCCTTACAAAAGTATTACTGAAAATATTTCTTTAGGTGTATAGCGTTCCAGGTTCGTGGGACTGCCTCTCCATTAAGCCGAGCTAGCTTAAAGGTTCCTTCTTTCACAACCTCTATTATTTCATAGGGTCCTTCTCAGTTTGGCCCCAACACTCCGTCCTTGGGATCCTTACTGGCTAAGAAGACTCTTCTGAGCACCAGGTCGCCTACGCTAAAGATGCCTTTCTTGACCTTTGAGTTGAAGTAACGAGTGATCTTCTGTTGATAATGTGCGAGCTGTAGATGTGAAGCTTCTCGTTTTTTGTCAATTAGGTCGAGGGACGCGCAGAGCAATTTGTCATTCTGGTCTTGGTCAAATGTCTGGACTCTGTGCGAGGCTATCTTTGCTTCGATGGGAAGGACGGCCTCACTCCCGAAGGCCAGGGAGAAAGGAGTGTGACCCGTCGAAGTTCAGTGTGAGGTCCGGTATGCCCACAGCACCTGGGGGAGCTATTCGGGCCAAACTCTCTTGGCTTCATCCAACCTCTTCTTAAGGCTTGCTTTCAATGTCTTGTTCACAGCCTCGACCTTCCCATTAGCCTGGGGATAGGCCACAGAGGATAAGCTTTTAACTATGTCGTGCCTCTCGCAGAATTCGGTGAAGAGGTCACTATCGAACTGTGTTCCGTTATCCGACATGATCTTCTTTGGCAGCCCAAATCAGCAGACAATATTCTTGACCACGAAGTCGAGGACCCTCTTTGAAGTAATCATCATCAGGGCTTCTGCCTCTGCTCATTTTGTGAAGTAGTTTATAGCCACCACAGCATAGCGAACTCCTCCTTTTCCCGTGGGAAGGGCACCAACTAAATCAATCCCCCAGACCGCGAACGGCCACGGGGATGAGATCATCTTTAGCTCGACTGGAGGGGCTCGAGCGACCGTGGGGAACCGCTGGCACCTGTTGCAACTTTTGACATAAGAGATCGAGTCCTTTGAAAGAGTGGGCCAATAATACCCTTGCCTCAACACCTTTAAGGCTAGGGATTTCCCCCCAGCGTGATCTCCACAAAATCCCTCATGCAGCTCCTACAAAATGGTCTTCGGCTCGCCTGGCAGAACACACCGCAGAAGAGGTAAAGAGAGGCCATGCCGGTACAATATCCCGTCTATCATTATATACCTCGGAGCCTGGTAAAGTACCCTCCTTGCGTCATCTCGACCTCCGCCCCGACTTCCTCTATGCTTGGTTTTTCCAAGAACTCTACTGGTACCAGGCCCAAAGTTTATGCCTCCCCGGAGGTGGCGAGCTTTGCCAGGGCGTCTGCGTTGGCATTCTGCTCCCGAGGTATCTGCTCAATTAAGCTGTGCTCAAATACGGATAGCTCCTTCTTTACCTTGGCCTGGCAAGCAGCCATCTTGGTTCCCCGTGCTTGGTATTCTCCTAATACTTGGTTTACCACGAGCTGGGAATCGCTATAGCACTGGACGGAGCTGGCCTTCAGCTCTTGGGCCACCCTTAGCCCAGCCAATAAAGCTTCGTATTCGGCCTCGTTGTTGGATGCTTTGAATCCGAATTGCAACGCAGAGTGGAATCAATGTCCCTCTGGGGATATCAATATGATTCCAGCCCCGAACCTGTTCTCGTTAGACGAGCCATCTACGAAGACTTTCCACGAGGGTCGAACCAGTCCTTCCACTGGTTCTTCTTGGAATCCTGTGCACTCTGCCACAAAATCAGCCAGGGCTTGGCTTTTCATAGCAGTTCACGGCACGTACAGTATCTCAAATTGGCTGAGCTCGATAGCCCATTTCAACAGACGTCCCGAAGCCTCAGGTTTATGCAAAACCTGCCTTAAAGGTTGATCGGTTATGACGTGTATTGAATGGGACTGGAAATACGGCCTGAGCTTTCAGGAGGCCGTAATAAGGCAGAAATCCATCTTTTCCATCAACGGGTATCGGGATTCAGCTCCGAGAAGCCTCTTGCTGATGTAATAGACTGGCTTCTGAGACCGGTCTTCTTCCCGGACCAGTACGGCGCTAGTCGCATCTTCTGTGATAGCCAGGTAAAGGAAAAGAGGCTCTCCTGCTGTTGGTTTGGACAACACGGGCGGCTCGGCTAAATGTGCTTTCAGGTCGAGGAAGGCACGTTCACACTCTTCGGTCCACTCGAATTTTTTATTTCCCCGGAGCAGGTTGTAGAATGGCAAACACTTGTCGGTAGATTTGGAAATGAACCGATTAAGGGCTGCCACCCTTCCTGTCAGACTTTGAACATCTTTTCGTGACCGGGGTGATGGCATCTCGAGTAGCGACCTGATCTTATCGGGGTTCGCCTCTATTCCTCTGGTATTGACAATGAAACCTAGAAATTTTCCTGACGCAACCCCGAAAGTACACTTTTGGGGATTTAGCCTCATGCCGTATTCTCTTAAAATCTTAAAGCATTCCTTCAGATCGGAGACATGGTTATCGGCAGTTTTTGACTTGACCAACATGTCGTCAACATACACTTCCATATTTTTCCCGATCTAATTGGTAAACATCCTATTTACCAACCTCTGGTATGTAGCTCCTGCGTTTTTCAGCTAAAAAAGGCATGACCTTGTAGCAATAAACGTTAGTTGGGGTCATGAAGCTAGTGTGCTCCTGGTCCGCCAGATTCATGGCGATCTGGTTATAGCCCGAGTATGCATCCATAAAAGACATGAGCTCGTGCCCCATCGTGGCATCTACCAATTGGTCAATCCTTGGCAAAGGGAAGCAATCTCTAGGGCAGGCATTGTTTAGATCGGAAAAGTCGATGCAGGTCTGCCACTTCCCGTTGGGCTTCAGGACCAAAACAGGATTGGCGACCCAGATCTAGTACTTTGCCTCGTGAATAAAGCCGCACTTTAAGAGCCGGGCTACTTCCTCCTCTAGGGCCTCAGCTCGGGTCGTGCCCAGGCGCCTTTGTTTCTGGGACTTTGCAGGCACGTTCTTGTCCAAGTTGAGGGTGTACATGATGACGCTCGAGCTGATCCCTACCATGTCCCCATGAGACCAGGCGAACACATCTAGATTTTCTTGTAGAAATCTAATCAGCTCTGCCTTCCTTTCGCTACACAAGTTTTTCCAGAGCTTTACCACCTTCGAGGGGTCTTGTGGGTCGATATTCACCTCCTCGAGCTCTTCGATGGCCTGTAGCTCGGGTTTATCCTCGCCTATTCTGGGGTCGATATCATTATTCAAGATGATACTCTCCCCACTGGCATTCTGACGTTTTTCTATCTCCGGAGTAAATCCTACTTCCTGAGATTCCTCGTCCCCGCCCTGGATGGTCATCGTCTGCTGCCCAGGTCATGACTTTCCCTTCATGGTGAGCTGATCACCTCGGACCGTGCATATCCCTGTGGAAGAGGGGAATTTGACTGCGAGGTGGCGGATGGAGGTTACGGCCTCAAATGCTATCAACGTAGGCCGACCCAGAATGGCGTTGTAGGCGGCGGGACAATCAATGACCACGAATTCAAGGAGTTTAGAGACAGTCCGGGGCCCCTCTCCCAAGGTAATTACCAGCTCGATTGTACCTATCGCCGCTGATCCTTCTCTGGAAAATCCATACAGCATCATGGAGGTGGCTTTCAACTCGGTGACAGATAAACCCATCTTTTCCAGCGTAGACCGGAACAGCAGGTTCACCGAACTCCCATTATCGACCAGTATCCTCCTAACTCTCCAGTTGGCGAGCTGGGTGGTTATGACCAGAGGATCGTTATGAGGGAACTGAACGTGACTAGCATCTTCCTCGGTGAATATGATTGGTTGCCTCTCCAGTCGTTGCTGTTTGGGTAGATGTTGCTCTGGGACGAACTCTACTCTGTTATGAGCCTTCAACTCATTGACATATCTCTTTTGGGAACCTCTGCTCGTGTCGGCCAAATGGGGGCCTTCGGAGATTGTGGATATCTCTCATCCTATCACAGGAGGAGGGGTGTCTTGATTTATCCGGGGCCCGGGCTAACTCACCGGAGCTTCCAAAGCTGGTTGACTAGTGGGAACTCTGCTCCGTGCATATTGAGCCAAAGGTCCAGCTTTGATGAGAGTCTCGATCTCATCCTTCAGATGTCTACAATCGTCAGTGTTGTGGCCAATGTCGTTGTGGAATCGACAGAACTTGGAAGGGTCCCTCTTGGCCTTCTGGTGCTTCAAAGGCTCCGATTTCTTCTAGGGGAGGCGGGCAGAGTTAGGAAAATGTGTTCCCTAGTATTTGTGAGCTCGGTATAAGTCGCGTAGACTAGCTTAAATTTTTCCACGGGCTTGTTCTTCTTCGGACCGTGCTGGCCGCTCTCGCTGCTCCCTTTTCTCTTGCCTCCACCCACTTGGTTATTTTGTGTAACGGTTTGAGTCATTTTCACAACATCCGTTCCCACTCCAACAGGCTGATCAGGGGCTTGGCTGGTTCCCACGACCGATGCTCGCTCCTCTTCCAGGTTTATCCATCCCTGGGCCTTGTTCAGGAATTCATCCACGGTGCTGACACCTTTTCTCTGTATCTCTTTCCATAGTCTACCTCCAACGAGGGTTCCAGTCCTCAAGGCCATAAGCTTGGAACTATCGTCTGCATCCCTGGCTCGAGCCACGACGTTTGCGAACCTGCTCAGGTAAGCTTTCAAGGGTTCCTCGGGCTGCTGCTTCACGTTTGCCAGGGTGTCGGCTTTGACGCGGGCAGCTTGAGAAGCTCGAAATGCCCTCTTGAAGTCAACAGAAAAGGTCTTCCACGAGCTGATGGACTGCTTTTTACTCTGCTTGAACCATCGCCTGGTCGGCCCAGTCAAGGTGGAAGGAAATATTAAACACCTTAGCTCGGGGCTGATGTTGTGGGCCATCATCAAGGTGTTGAACATACCCAAATGATCTGACGGGTCTCCGTCTCCATCGAACTTGGACAAGTGGGGCATCCGAAAACTCGGTGGATACGTCGTGGTCGCTATGCTAGGGGCGAAGAGCTCGAGTTCGTCCCCCAAGTCGTATTCGTCTTTTTCCTTGTCTGACAAGATCTTCTTCATCAGCTCCTCCATCTGAGCTAAACGCTCTAAGCTTTGGTCTTTACTTCCTTGGTTGTTCTGGGGCTGTTCAACAGCTCCAATTCCATTGTAAGTGTTAGGCAGGTTATTGTCCCTCCAAGCTTGAGCTTGGTTAGGTGGGATACTCCCGCCATCACGTACTTCCGAAAGACCATCCCCTTGGCGAGCACGATTACCATTTCTAGCCGGATCTCCCCTCTGTGAATTGAGGCGATCTCGAAGGTCGGCCCTCGGGGTGCCCCGAGGGCTTTGCCCCGAACTCAAATGATTGCGCAGGTCTTCACCGAACCTGCCACTTCGGTGGCTCCCGGTCCAATATCTCCCGTTTGAAAAACTCGGAGCCTGCTGCTGAGGGTGAAGGTCCGGGACTTCCCCGCACTCTCGGCTGCGATGGGAGGGACCGGCGGAAGGAGGATTTCTCCTGTTGCTCCCATGGCCGGAATGTCCCGAACTGGACGGGGAGGAGATGGGTATCTTATTGGCGACGGGGGATGCCTAACTGGTGACGCGATCCTAGTTCCGTTCGGGCGGATTGAGTTAGGTCGCGGCCGCTCCACTCTACCATCCCCCGCGTCCTGTGCTCGGCAGTCTGACCGTGGTGCAAGACAGCTGTCCGGAGCAAGCAGTCTTCGCGAGCCCTCCCCAGATCTCCTCCGCGAGCTGCCTCAGGCCCTTCTGGGTGCGTTCGATGGTGGAATCGAGCTAGGAGTTGAGGTTCGGACTGATCGGCTAAATTGTCGATTGGCCCTAGGAAACTCCTCAAACACAGTTTCTTGGTGGTGGTGTGACGTGGGGTAGAACTCGGAGTCAAGGCTCTGACTGATCGGCTGGGCCTGGACCGGTTATCCCGGTGGGACTTATGGGTCCCACTTTGCCTCTTTCCGACGTTAGCGTCAGTTGTAAGAGGGGTAACCGTGCCAAGACCTCTTCGATTTTCTTGTTTGCTCTTGACAGCTGACTCCTCAACTGTATGTTCTCCATCTCTATCGCCGTTAAGAAATCCGGGTTTGAATTTGGCAGTCGGGGTGTCGAACTCCCGGTGTCGCCCTGACCCATAGGCTGCTTTCCCGGTCGCTGCTGGACCTCGGGGTTTTGTTCATCGGATATGGCGCCATGGTGGGCCCCCTGCCCATCATGCTGATCTGTCTCATTACCATGTCTCGAACGAGTAACCACCATGGTCAGGTTTTTGCAATAGCACCAATCTAAATCCTCTCAATGAAAGCACCAAACTGTTGACGCGGTTCTTCGTCAACAGATAATTATACGAATAAACAGGATGGATTAGTGCTGAATAGTGAACCGTAATGTGAAAATATCGTAACTCTAAAGTGGCGAAATTAGTATCGTGGGAAGGTTATCATTCCTTTCCTTTTAGGTGGTTCAAAGGTTAAAATCTCTCTAGTCCACCAGTCAATATTATTGATCTCTCTTTACTATTCATTACAGGGTGTCTCTTTACAAAAAACATGCCAACCCCTTGCAACGCCCAGGGTCTTGGTATTTATAGGGAAAGGATACCTGGGCATTGGTAAAGAGGGGGGGGGGGGGATCCCGTGACCCTCTTACCCATCATGTCCTCTCTGTGACACTGATGATTAATTCCTAAAACCTGTTAATTCCTAAAACCTGACAGTGACGTGCGGTCTAATCAATAGGTAAGGGGGGATAATGGGCCGCATGGCCCAAACCAATCATGGGGTGTCTGAACACGCATGTTTATACTGCGTGTCCGAGAATTCAGGAATGGAATAGACAAGTGATGTCTGATATGGCACGTTTACATTGCATGGTAGCCTTTACAAAGATTCGGGTGTCAGATCTATGCCGCTCCTCGAGCTTGATGTGGCGCCAGCTCGTGATATCCATACTGCTGACCCGCTGCCTTCGAGTAGACTGCTAACTCTCTGATCAGCTCGGGCTAGAGAGGTGGAGACTCATAACAGCAGCTCCGGTTGGACGATTTACACGTGGCAGATTGAATTATGCCCTTTTCCAACTCGCTAATAACTCGCGGATATTTAGTGCGTACAACTAATTTTATATTTTAATTTTTATTTGGTTGTTTTGCAAATTTTTTTCCTTTTTTTTTTGTAATATGAATTGTGTTTAAAATTATTTTTTATTTATTATATATATATTTTTCTTTTTCTTTTTTAGATTTTACATTTTTTTTTTCAAATCCAGGGTAAGGAACCAATTACTTTATTGATCTTTAACAATTATGTAAAAAAAAATCCTAGAACTAGGTTAAATAACATGTACCAGGAGGGGTAACCAATTATCCTGAGAAGAGTAACTTTCTGCCATAAGAGGGGTAACCAATTACCATAAGAAGGGTGACGGGTTACTCATATTAAATATAAAAAGAAACATCAAATTTGAAGGAAAAATAGGAAGAACACTTCATAAAAAAGGAATAAGAAACAACTATGATTTTATTAACATAGATAACCAGTTACCATAAAGAACCCAGAAATATACACACATCAGAACGTGAAGGTAACCAGTTACCCCAAAAAATATACACACAAGAACGTGAAGGTAACCAGTTACTCCAAAAAATATACACACAAAGAACGGGAAGGTAACCAGTTACCACAAATATGAAGATAAAAAAAAAAAAAAAGATCTATCCCTTTTCTCTTCTCTCCCATCTTCTTAATATAATTTTTTTTCCTAGATTTGAATGTTCCCGTCAGGGTAATTGGTTACCCATTCACGTTTTCATATTTTTATTAGTTTACTTTCCAAATTTTGGTGTTCCTATAAGGGTTACAGTAAAAAGAAAATACTGAAAAATTGATTTGAATTTCTTTATATATAATGGAAAAAACTATAAAAAATTACAATAATAAAAGATAATAAATAAAAAAATAGTAAAATAATTATGTGATGTTAAAATATGTGTGAAAAAAAAGGAAAATGGAATGAGAAAACAATAAGTACAAAAAATGAAGAAAAATGAAGGGAAAAAACTTAGGAAAGAAAACTAAAAAAATATGAAAAAAAATCAAACAAAAGAAATGATGAAGAAAGAAAAAACAAATGAATGAATAAAAATGAAAAGAAGAAAAAAAATGGAAAAAAAAATATGAATGAAAAAATTGGTAGAAAAAAATAAAGAAAAAAAAAGCTCATATGTGTGAAAAAAGAATAAAAAGTGGAAGGAGAAAATAATAAATACAAAAATGAAGAAAAAATAGAAGGAAAAAAATAAGAAAAAACAAAACTGAAAAATATGAATAAAAAAACAAAACAATACGAATGAAAAATAAAAAATAGATAAATGAATAAAAATGAGAAGAAGAATGGAAAAATTGAAAGAAAAAAAAAGATGAAGAAACAAATTGGTAGAAGAAAAAGAAAAAGGAAAAATAAAAGAAAAAATAAGTAAGGAAAAAATAACAGAAAAAATAATTAAAAATTAAGGAAAAAATTAAAAAATTAAAAAAAAATAAAATAAAATTACCTTCAAAATCAAAGAAAACATAATTATGATAAAAAATGTGTCATTTATATATTTTAGTTAGCTACTAATTGTGTTTCTTATATTTTAATTTTTCTTCAATAAATTTTTCCATACAAATTAAGAAAAGTATAATTCTCATATTTTTGCACATTGATGGTATAAAAGCCATGTTTTTTTTAAGTTTCCCATATTTATAATTAACGGTGGCATAATTTAGTAGTTGTCAAAGTTTAGAGGGTAAAAATACTAATTATTTTATGCAAATTGTAACAGAGGCATGATCTGATAGTATCAATAGTTCAGTAGAAAACTTTAACAGACAGTATATTTTAATAGCATAACCTGGTAGTGTTAAAAATTTAAGGAAAAAATATTACTTATTCAAAACTATAATATACACCATAAAATTAAGATTAGAACTATGTACCAAAAACATGGAGACGCATAGAATTTCCCAACAACTTTTTTCTTGATTTTTGCAAGAACACGGTTATATAACTGGCAAAGTCTATTTCCAGCTTTTGAGTCCATGGAGCGTTATGTCGATCAACCATATGTAGCCCGTTCTTGTTGGGAGTTGGGCAGTGCATGGCCCGTTACATATGTAATTGAGTCATCACTGCATGGCCCATGGCCCCCTTTATTTTAAATTATTGTCATACCATTGATATTTAACACTACAATCCACGATTTTTTTTGTCTTTTTTTTATTATTATTTTCCTTTATGAATTGTTATGTTTCAGTTTTTAAGCAATAATTTCAAAAACTAGTGTCCCTACCAAACCACCGAAAAGCTATGTGATCCAAAAGAGTCCGTTACTTATCATTATGGAAATTGAGAGAATTTGATAAGCATAACATTTTTGTGTATTTATCATATAAAAATAAAGCTAAAGGCATCGTGTAATATTTAACAATTTAACTATTACATTTAATACAAAGTTTGTTATCTTATGTGGTAGACCTCAGCCTCCATTTATATTATAAAATAAATGATGGTTAAAATAATAAATACTTTTTATATAATTTTTTTATAGTAAATATTTTTATATTTAATTTTTTTTTACAGTAAATATACTTAATATTTTTAAAGTATTGCATTTTTTTATACTTATTTTTTATTATTTTAATAAATAATAAGAAAATTAATGAAAAATACAAGATTTTAATTATTTTTAAAATTTTAAATTATTTTTTATTTCTTATTCTTTCTCAAAATTACTATTTTAAAATAAACATTAACAAATGTTTTATTAAAATTAATATAAATGATTTAAAATAATTAAAATTTTATATATTTTCATAAATTTAAAATATAAATTTTAAAAATATATATATAAATTTAATTATTTTGATTAATTTTAATATTAATTAAAAACATTAAGTAAGTCACTTACTCTGAGTTATTAAAAACTATATCACGTTCGTGTCTTATCCTCGTCAAGTTCTGTCATACTCATTTTCTAGTTTGCAATTTGTTTAAAAGTATGAAATGTCCTTTATTCTTCAAATTTTGTCATTCTTGAATTTGATTAATGTCTTCTTTTTTCAAAATGCATTTAGCAATACTTGCCACCTGCAACCCTAATATTATTAAATGATGCAACATAACATAATAGTGACTACAAATAATAATAATAGGAATATTTAACATCAATTCTTAAATACTATTAAGACGTACTTATTCATTTGAAAATTTTACGTAATTTTATTCTAATTCAATCTTTCTTCTTCTTGTTTATTTATTTATTAAGCCTTATTCAATGGTTGCTGCCTAATGGGTGTGGACCTATCTATATAGGAGCTGTGGAGAGCTATCCTTGTTGCTGCAAAGCAAAAAACCTATGGAACAGGCCACCTAGCTCTGTCATTATTATATATATACTCAAACTTTATTAGTCTACTCTAGTCTAGTCTAATCTCCATCTATATTGTATTATTATTGTATATAAGAGGGGAAAACGTGTATCTCTCAAGCCCCAAAATCAGTGTGTATTATTTCTAACAAGACATAGTACTTTACTATTATTCTATATTTAATTCTAACGTAACGGATTAAAGAATTTGATTATTCATATATGATATGAAAACTGTTATGATAGATAATATGAAAACTGTTATGATAGATATATGAGACCATATATGTAATACTACTTTTAGCAAGAAGTTTCGATTATGTAAAGTAAACACCTACGGAATCTATAATCTAGACATACCACGATATATATGTCAATAATATACATCTCTACTTTTATTGTAATGCTTGTTACGTATGAAATCTAAACAACAAAGTAATTGGCGTTACTATTCATCCCCAACCTAGAAAGGGTTGCTATATATTTATAGGTTGGGCAAGGCTTATCTTTAATGTTTTGGTTTCAAAGTAAATAGCATATCAAAACTTTTCAACTACTACTTTCGGTAGTGCACAACATAATGCCCTAGGAATTATTAGCTCATCAAGATACATTCTCCTCCGCAAGCTTGGTCAGGTCTGTGCTATTGGTTGATTGAAGTTGCACCTATCCGATCTTTTTTGGATGTTGGACTTTCCTAATTTTGTTCCTCCTGTTTGTTTAATTTTCAATTTTTTTTAGGATTTTCCTTTATGTGTGGGACTTAGTTGTAATAATTCTTGGTAATTTTATGTACTAATTATCATAGATTTTGACTCTCTATAAACACTATAGTTTTGGCTTGTATGTTATGTTAGAGAATAGAATCTCACGTGGAAAAATGAGTGAGATTATTGTACCATTTATAATAGCATAAGTTACTTCAATAATCATCAATTAATTTTGAGATAGAATCTCATGTTTCTTACCATATACTCTATTCCACTTCCACATTCTAACGAGCAGGGGTGAACGCCCAGCTAAGGACGAGTTGGGTCTATAGACCCAGGTTAAAAAAAATGAAGTGATGACATTGGGGCATGCTTATTAGCAGGCGGTGCATGTGGATAAATGCCTATATGTTGATTATTTATGTGTGGTTATGTTCCATTGGTGGATTTTGGAGAAGCTTTTACCATGTCATCATGGTCTGACTGCCGAGTCGTTGATTGCAGATTGACTTGGATAGTTATGCGTCCAAGAAAATCTACGCGACTAGCCAGCACTAGGTCTGGGACCGGGGGTGATGACCAGGGCCAGATTCCTCCGCCAGTCCCTGAGAACTGGCAGCAACTTATGGCCGATATGCAGGCTCTGTTGCAGAGCCAAGATGAGCAGATCCGTATTTTGTGACAGCAGGCTCCATCAGGGAGTGCTGCCCCTATTGTACTACCTGCAGTGGTACCAGTTGTGCAATTTGGAGAGGTTGGGAATAGATGAGAGTCGTTGTATGAGCGGTTCAGGAAGCAGCAACCTCCAATCTTTGAGGGTGGACCGGATCCATTGAAAGCCGAGCAATGACTAACCATGATTACTACAATTCTGGATTTCATGAGAGTAGAGGGGCATGATAGAGTGGCATGTGCCACCTATATGTTGAGAGAAGATGCCTGCATCTGGTGGGAAGTGGCATCGTAGACCAGGGATGTTACTGCTTTGAGTTGGGAAGGTTTCAAAGACTTGTTCAGTCAGAAATACTACAATGTTGCCGTCAGGGCAGCAAAAGTTAATGAGTTCGTGGGTTTGGTGCAGGGCAATATGACTGTTACTGAATATGCCCTAAAATTTGACAGGCTTGCGAAATTTGCACCAGATCTTGTGCCTACTGATGCTGCTAGGCAAGATAGATTTATCAGGGGGCTTAATGCTACGATAGCCCGGGATGTTAGAATTACAACAGTACCTGAAGGAACAACTTATGCCCAGGCTGTTGAGAAGTCTCTTACCGCTGAGGAAGCGGAGAACAAGATTTGGAAAGAAAGTGCGGTGAGACGCGAGGGCTGCAAAGTGGTGCCTCCTTATTCAGGGACAGGTAGGGGCGGAGGCCCCAGTGACTTCTAGAGAAAGACTCCTGACACTTCGACCGCTGCTGGTCCTGATAGGAGGGGTCGGGGTGGACAAGGTGGCCCTCAGGGTGGTGGTGAGGCATGGCGGACCTATCCGGAGTGCCCGAGGTGTAGAAGATGCCATCTGGGCGAGTGTCGGGCCAAGGCTTGCTTTGTGTGCGGAACAGTGGGGCATCTCAGGAAAGACTGCCGAACAGTGAAGTAAGGTGAAGCAGGAAAGGTGGATAGCTTGACTCCAGCTCGAGTATTCACCTTAACTCAGGCAGAGGCCGAGGCTAGTCCCTCGGTAGTGACAGGTCAGCTTTCTAGCGCTGGCACTCCTTTTACTGTATTGATTGATTCTGGTGCTACACACTCCTTTGTTTCTAGTAAAGTGATTGATAGATTGTGTAGTCCAAGTGAATATTGGACTACAGGGTTTGGGACTTTATTGCCTACAGGGGAACTGGTGGTTTCTAGGAGATGGATTAGGGCACTGCCAGTGATGATTGATAGTAGAGAACTTTCGGTGGATTTGATTGAGTTAGATAAGGAGGATTTTGATATGATCTTAAGGATGGATTGGTTAGTCAGGTATGGGGCTACTATTGACTGCAGGAAGAAGATGGTGAATTTTGAGCCTGAGAACGAGGATCCTTTTGTTTTTGTGGGTGCGGTGTCTGGACCCCGCGTACCCATGATTTTAGCATTGAGAGCCAGAGACTTGTTACAGGGTGGATGCATAAGCTTTCTGGCTAGTGTGGTGGAAACTACCAGGGTTATACCGGCAGGGCCAGGAGAGACCAGATTGGTGTGTGAGTTCTTAGAGGTATTTCTTGAGGATCTACTACGGTTGTTGCCGCGCAGGGAGATTCAGTTTGAGATTGAGTTAGCACCGGGGACAGAACCAGTATCACGGGCACCATATAGGATGGCACCAGCAGAATTGAAGGAATTGAAGATACAGTTGCAAGAGCTTCTGGATTTGGGATTCATCAAGCCTAGTTATTCTCCATGGGGCGCTTCAGTGTTGTTTGTTAAGAAGAAGGACGGGACTCTGAGAATGTGTATAGACTACAGAGAATTGAACAAGTTGACTATCAAGAATAAGTACCTTCTACCAAGGATTGATGACTTGTTCGATCAACTACAGGGAAAGACGGTGTTCTCAAAGATTGATCTTCGATCTGGTTATCACCAGCTGAGGATCAAAGATGAGGATATATCGAAGACGGCCTTCCGAACACGGTATGGGCATTATGAGTTCTTGGTCATGTCTTTTGGTCTGACCAATGCCCCGGCAGCTTTTATGGATCTGATGAACAGGGTGTTCAGGGACTTCATGGATCAGATCGTCATTGTCTTCATCGACGACATCTCGGTTTACTCCAGTTCAGAGGCAGAGCATGAGCATCATCTTCGACAGGTTTTACAGAGGTTAAGGGAGCATCAGCTATACGCCAAGTTTAAGAAGTGTGAGTTTTGGTTGCCAGAGGTGACTTTTCTTGGGCATATAGTTGGAGCAGAATGGATTAAGGTGGATCCGTCCAAGGTAGAAGCAGTAAGAGATTGGCCGAGGCCAAGGAATGCCTCGGAGGTGTGGAGTTTCCTTGGGTTGGCAAGTTATTACAGATGGTTCGTAGAGGGGTTCTCAAAGATTTCTTCACCAATGACATAGTTGACAAGGAAGAATCAGAAGTTTGTTTGGTCAGAGAAGTGTGAGAACAATTTTCAAGAGTTGAAGCGACGGCTTATTTCCGCACCTGTGCTGAGTCTTCCTTCGGAGGAAGGAAAGTTTGTAGTCTATTGTGATGCATCGAGGATGGGTTTAGGCTGTGTGTTGATGCAGAATGAGAAGGTTATAGCTTACGCATCGCGACAACTGAAGGAGTATGAGCAGCGGTATCCTACTCATGATTTGGAACTAGCAGCAGTGGTATTCGCACTGAAGGTGTGGCAACATTACCTGTATGGGGAAAAGTGCGAGATATACACTGACCATAAGAGTTTGAAATATTTCTTCACTCAGAAGGATCTGAACATGAGGCAGAGGCGTTGGTTGGAGCTGGTTAAGGATTATGATTGTGATATCCTTTACCACCCTGGGAAGGCCAATGTGGTGGCAGATGCGTTGAGCCGGAGGGGCCCAGGACAGTTGTATAGTTCCACCCAGATGTCGAGAGAATTAGCTGATGAGATGGCCAGGGCAAGGATAGAACTGGTGGTAGGCCAATTAGCTAATATTACCTTGCAGTCGACCCTGCTAGAGCAGATCAAGGAGGGTCAGTTGGTGGATGCGCGGTTGCAGGAGGTCACACAACATGTCTTAGCGGGGACAGCTAAGGATTATTCTGTTTCTGAGACAGGTTTGCTTCGATATCAGGGACGGATTTGTGTTCCGGCAGATGAGGGGATCAGAGGAGAGATATTAGATGAGTCTCACACTACACCCTACTCGCTTCATCCGGGTACCACAAAGATGTATTAGGATCTACGGATATTATATTGGTGGCCCGAGATGAAGAAGGATGTGGTAGAGTATGTGGCTAGATGTTTGACATGTCAGCAGGTAAAGGCTGAGCATCAGCGACCAGCGGGATTGCTTCAGCCTTTGGGTATCCCAGAGTGGAAGTGAGATGACATCACGATGGATTTTGTGGGCGGACTACCTAGGACAGTGGGACTTTGTGACTCGGTGTGGGTGATAGTGGACAGATACACCAAGTCAGCTCATTTTCTGCCAGTGAAGTCGACGTACTCAGTGGAACAATATGCAGAGTTGTATGTGAGGGAGATAGTTCGTCTCCATGGGGTTCCAAAGTCTATTGTATCTGATCGAGACCCTATCTTTACCTCCAAGTTTTGGGGAGCTCTGCAGAGAGCCATGGGGACTCAGTTGAAGTTTAGCACAGCTTTTCATCCTCAGATTGACGGACAGTCTAAGAGGACGATTCAGGTATTGGAGGACATACTTAGGGCATGTGTGATTGACTTCGAGGGATCTTGGAGTAAGTATCTTCCATTGATCGAATTCTCATATAATAACAATTATCAGTCCATGATTGGGGTGGCCCCTTACGAGATGTTATACAGAAGGAAGTGCAGATCACTCATTCATTGGGATGAGATGGGTGAGAGAAGGTATTTGGGGCCAGACATGGTTCAGAAGACCAATGAGGCTATTGAGAAGATTCAAGCCAGAATGCTTACTTCGCAGAGTAGACAGAAAAGCTACGCTGATCCTAAGCGTAGGGACGTGGAGTTCCAGGTTGGGGACCATGTGTTTCTGCGAGTTTCACCACTGAGAGGGGTGAGGATATTTGGAGTAAAGGGCAAGCTGAGCCCTCGGTTTGTTGGACCTTTCGAGATTTTAGAAAGGATTGGACATGTGGCGTACAGGTTGGCTTTGCCACCGTCATTGTCAGGAGTTCATGATGTATTCCATGTCTCCATGTTGCGGAAGTATGTTTCAGATACGACTCATGTGCTGAGGTATGAGGACTTAGAGTTGCAGACAGACTTGTCCTATGAAGAGCGACCAATTCAGATTTTGGATCGGAAGGAAAAAGTCTTACGGAATAAGATAATTCTGTTAGTGAAAGTGTTGTGGAGAAATAGCAAGGTCAAGGAAGCGACCTGGGAGTTAGAGACAGTGATGCGAGATCAGTATCCCGATCTATTCAGGTAAATTTCAAGGACGAAATTATCAGTAGGAAGGGATAGTTGTAACGACTCAAAATCACTAATATGGCTTAAGGGCCTTGATTAGTGTGCCAGGAGGGTATAATTGGTTTATGTGTGAATTTATTGATTTAATGCATGATTACATGATAAACATGCTTGTATGATTATAGATGTGGTTAAATGTTATGTTTGTGAGAACCACATTATTATGTGGGTAAATCTGCAGCGGGCGACTTGAGGCGATCCTAGGGAGCTAGATAGCGGGAAAGTCACAACGGGGCCTAATGCTTGACTTTGGACAAGTCAAGGGTTATTTCAGGTATCGGGTGGTTATTTAGATTACCGGGTTATGAAAATAAAATATTGGAGATATATTTGAGGTTAGGAAGTCTAGGTGGGAATACTGGGGAATTTTACTATTTCGCCCTCGGGGACGTTTCCAGTACCCCGAGCCTTGGGATTAACTTGATTGCTTAAGGATAGACTTAAGAAGATGTTAGAAAACTGTGGAATATAGCAAACCGACCCTCTCTTCCTTTCTCTCTTTCTCTCCCAAAGAAGAAGACAGAAACTTAGAGGTCTTGGCTGGAATTCTAAGAATTGAAGCTGGAGTTTAGAGGATTAGCTCAAGGATTATCAAAGGAACTTAATCAATGTTGAGCTAAGCATTAAATTCCATTTTCTGTGGTTGAAATTCTGTGTTGTTGAGTGTGTTCTAAGAGGTTTTAGGTTTTTGGATTTGAAGATTAAATTGAGGCTGGAACCTTGGAAGTTAGGCCAGAAAACTCTTGGAGAATTGGTTCTGCAGCTAAGGTAAGCTTTAATTTAAGGTTTAAAGGTTGAGTTATGGTGTTTCCATGGCTGGGTTTTGTGTTCTTGAGTTAGAAAGTTTCAGTAAATGAAATAAGTTTTTAATGGGTTTCTAGTCTAGGTTTCAGCTGGGTTGTGTTGTTGGAATCTTGTGGGAAGTTTTTGGGTAATTGAGTTGTGGAATTGGGGTAGTTTTGGGTAAGTTTGTATGAGGTTTGAGAGTTAAAAATGGAGGTTTTTCTGCGTTCGAAGGGGTCGGGCCGCGGCATAGTTCTTGGTCAGCCGCGGCATAGTTCTTGGTCAGCCGCGGCCCTTCGAAGCTGATGTGTGCTGAGGAAGGAGGGCGGGCCGTGGCATGGTCTGAGTAGGGCCGCGACCCTTAGCTGTTTTTGGGCATTGGGAGGTCTTTGGTTGGGGCCATGCCGCGGAATGGGTGGCTAATGCCGCGACCCTTAAGAGATTTTGGGATTTTGAGATTCTAGGCTTGGGAATTTAACCTAGGGTGCTCGGGATTGAATCTTTTACCATGTTTGGTGAAGTTCAATGTTCCGGAGACTAGAACTTTGTCTAGAAGCTCATTTAAGATTGTTGATGGTATCCTTTATCTTAGTTGTGACTAGGTGCTAAGCTAGGGCTCGGGGATCGGATCGTGCACAAGGAGCATCGCTCGTAACTAGTACACTTGGAAGTCAAAGGTAAGAAAACTGCACACGGTTGTGTATTTGTAATGGGACTAAGGGTTCCCTAATATGTATGCTTTGAAAAGGATGGTATTATGCCATGTAAATAGTAAACCAACGGCCTAAGAGTGCCAAAGGTTACACTTGCGCATAGGACGCAGCGCGGCTTGGCCACTGGTAGCTGAGGACAGCTTATTATGCACTGAGCTCGGTTTAAGCAGACCAGAGTCAGTGAGGTAAACAGAGGGTGCGGCCTAAGTTGTCAGCCCTAGTTATTATGTGATTTGACTATTATTAATGATTGGTTGCATCTCTGATTCCGATTACATGCTATGTGATTAATGTGGAATGTTAAGTGTTTGATCATGCTTAAAGGATTATACTCTTGTTATGATTGTTGAGATGTGTATTATGTTTTCTTGCTGGGCCTTGGCTCACGGGTGCTACGTGGTGCAGGTAAAGGCAAGGGTAAACTTGATCAGCCCTGACTTGGAGAGCTCTGTGAGCAGAATGTACATGACCAGCTACTCAGCCGCCACGGTTGGGAGGATAACAGGAACAGATGAGCTATAAATGTCTGCTTTGCCTTAGAGTGGCTAACGGTAGTCTGTATTGTGGAAATTTTGTAAACCAACTTTTAAACACTGTTCCTTTTTGGGATCCCATATGTAAATCTGTTTGAATATATGAAATGCATCTTTTGAGACCAAAACCATTTTAACCCTAGCACATTTATGGTTTAGTGACACGTTTTGACTAATTGACTTGATTAGCAAGTCCTGCACCTTTATAAGTACATAGTGTAGCGGTCATGGCTATCTAGGGCGTTACACGTAATATAATCGTGCATGATCAGACATCACATGTCTGAATTATCCCTGAGGATCTATGATTAGTTTTACCTAATGATTAGACCATACCTTAGGATAAATTGTAATAATTATAATTAGTGTGAGACAGGTCACATTAGGGATTTGATGCACGTGATGACCCCAATGCCCATCCGATCCATGGATTTTTCTCTACAAATACTAAGACCTTGAATAGAGAAAGGAGAGGTTTTCTTGGTTAATGCATAAACTCTGTCAAAATTTAGAGAGACAAACAGTAATAATACAGACTCGTGGACTAGGTGGATTTTAACATCCAAACCACGTAAAAAGACGAGTGTTCTTAATATTTCTTTTCTAGTGTTTTTAAGCATCATTTTCTTATTACGATTTATCATCAAGCACTAATCCATCCCAGCTATTTTCATAATTCACTGTTGGTGGAAAACTGCGTCAACAGTTTGGTGCTTTCATTGAGAGTTGCAGATTAGTGCAATTGTAAAAGATTCAGATCAAAGTTCACCATGGTGGTTACTCGCTCGAGACATGGTAATGAAACAGATCAACATGGTGGGCAGGAGGCTCACCATACTGCTGTTTCCGATCAACATAACCCTAAAGTCCAGCAGCGGTCGGGAAAACAACCGATGGGCCACGGCGACACTGGGAGTTCAGCGTCATTGTCGCTGAATCCGAACCCGGATTACTTGAATGCGATAGAGTTGGAAAACATGCAGTTAAGGAGCCATTTAGCCAAAGCAAACAAACAAATCGATGAGGTTCTGGCTCGGCTACCCCCTCTGGCAACCGACGTTAACGTTGGAAAGAGGCAAGGTGGAACTCATAAGTCCTGCCGGGATAGTCGACCTAGACCAAGTCGGTCAGTTAGAACCTCAACCTCGAGTTCTGCGCCCATGGCGCAAGATCACCAAGAAATCCCGTTTGATGGTTTTCCCAGGGGTCATCGGCAAGTCAGCCGGTCGGTTAGGACCTCGACCCCAAGTTCAGTACCACCATCGAATGCGCCTGGAAACGCCCATGACAACCCACGTGGAAGGTCTAGGGCAAACTCGCAAAGACGGCATGTTCCAGTCGACCCCCTGCGTCACGGTCAGATCGCCAGACGCAGAGAGTTAGAAATGGTAGAGCAGAGCGACCGCAGGCTAATTTGGTTCGCCCTGATGGGACAAGAATTTCCTCGCCAATTAGGCATCCCCCGTCGCCCGTAAAGCATCCAACACCACTTCGTTTTTCGCAAAATGTTCCTACCTATGGGGACAGCAGGAGAAATCATCCTCCCGCTGCCCCTACTTATGCCCCACGGGCACGCGGGAATATCCCAGATCCTCATCCTCAACTGCGAGCTTTAAGTTTCTCTAATGGAAGTTATTGGACTGAGGGTCGTCGAAGTGGTAGGTCCGGTGCAGATTTGAGAAACCAGCTGAGTTTGGTTCAGAGCCCTCGGATCGATCCACAGACCGATCTACAAGGTCGCCTAAATTCACAAAGGAGAAATACAGCTCGCGATGGAGTCAGTGGTACTCACCACGAGAGAGGTCCTTCTGAAGTACGTGATAACGGGAATGTCCCACCAAACTAAGCTCAAACTTGGAGGGACAATAACCCGCCGAACGCGTACGACCAAATGGGAGCTTTTGAATAGCTCCATAACAACCAGGGAACCAAGGACCAAACCCTAGAAAGGTTAGCCCAGATGGAGGAGCTGATGAAAAGACTCTTATCAGAGAAGGAAAAAGACAAATATGACTCAGGGGATGAGCTCGAACCTTTTGCCCCCAACATCGCAGCAACAACATACCCGCCGGGTTTTAGGATGCCATATTTATCAAAATTCGATGGAGATGGAGATCCGTTTGACCACTTGGGAATGTTCAACACCCTGATGATGGCCCACAATATTGGACCTGAATTGAGGTGCCTAGTATTTCCCTCGACTCTGGTCGGGCCGGCTAGGCAATGGTTCAAGCAATACAAAAAGCATTCTATCAGCTCGTGGAAGAGTTTCTCCACTGATTTCAAAAGGGCATTCCAGGCTTCTCAGGCGGTTCGTATCAAGGCGGACTCCCTCGCAAATGTAAAGCAACAGCCCAGAGAGCCTCTGAAGGCATATCTGAGTAGGTTTGCCAATGTTGCTATGCGAGCTAGAGACGCGGATGAAAGTTCTAGGCTCATGGTGATGAGAACAGGAATTCTTGTTGGGGGCGACCTATGGAAAGAACTCCAAAGAAAGGGGGTCAACACCATGGATGATTTCCTGAACAAGGCTCAAAGGTGGATCAACCTAGAAGAGGCACAAGCTTCAGTCGCAGGAACTAGCCAAGTCCCTACTTAGCACGTTGGAGCGGTAACGGATGTTGCAGCTACGGCTCAAACCATTACCCAGAATAACCAAAGGGGAAATAACAAGAGGAAGGGAAATGGTGAGGGCGACCAAAGCGGTTTAAAGAAGAACAAGCCCGTGGAGAAGTTTAAGCTAATCTATTCGACTTATGCTGACCTCACAAATACTAGAGAGCGCATTTTATTGGCAAATTTTGCACGCCTTCCGTGGAAAAAGCCAGAGGCTTTAAAACATCCAAGGGCAAAGAGAGATCCTTCAAAATTTTATCAATTCCACAATGACACCAGTCACAACACTGATGATTGTAGGCACTTAAAGGATGAGATCGAGACACTCATCAGGGCCGGACATTTGGCTCAGTATGCCCGAAATTGAATAACTCCCGGTCAGCTCGCGGGACAAAACATTCCATCAGCTCCGGTGGCTCCAGCAAATCAGACCGGAGCTCAGGTGAATCAGGATACCCCTCCTTCGATAACAAGGGGAGAGATAACAACCATCTCCGGAGGCCCTCATCTGGCCGGCATGAGCAGAGGTGCCCAAAAGAGGTATATCAATGAGCTGAGATCTCACAACGGAGTTGAGATTATTCTGGAGCAACGTTTATCCAAGCAACAGCAATTGGAGAAACAACTAATCAGTTTTACCGAAGAAGATGCTAGCCATGTCCAATTCCCGCATAATGATCCTCTAGTCATAACCGTCCAGCTCGCTAACCGGAGGGTTAGGAGGACACTAGTTGATAATGGAAGTTCTGTGAACCTACTATTCAGGTCCACACTAGAAAAAATGGGATTGTCCATAACCGAGCTGAAAACAACCTCCATGATGCTGTATGGGTTTTCCGATGAGGGATCGGCAGCTATTGGAACAATCAAGTTAGTGATAACCTTGGGTGAAGGACCACGAACTATTTCCAAGCTTCTTGAGTTTGTGGTCGTCGATTGTCTGGTCACGTACAATGCAATCTTGGGTCGACCTACGTTGATGGCATTCGAAACCATAACATATGTCCGCCACCTTGTGATCAAGTTCCCCTCATCTGTGGGAATATGTACAACCTGAGGCGATCAGCTTGCTGCCAGGGAATGCTACAACATTTCCACGAAGGGAAAATCACAACCCGGGTAGCAAACGATGGCCATACAGAACGAAGGCGAGGAATCCCAAGAAGTAAGGGCTGCTCCTGGAACGGAAGAACCTCAGAAGCCAATGGCGAGGGTATTACCCCAAGTGATGATATTGATCCACGGGTAGGCGAAGGTAGATCTGAGCTCCAAGCTATTGAAGAACTCGAAGAGTAAACATCGATCCCAGAGATGCTTCAAGAATCGTTTAACTCAGGAAAAATCTTGACGATGAGAGGAAGGCGGAGCTGATAAAATTTTTACAAGGAAATCTAGATGTATTTGCCTGGTCTCATGAAGACATGGTAGGGATAAGCCCGAGTGTGATCATGCACACTCTAAACTTGGATAAAAGCATGCCCACGAAATCCCAAAAGCAGAGGCGTCTAGGTGCAACCCGAGCTGAGGCCCTGGAAGAAGAAGTAGCTCGGCTATTAAAATGCGGGTTTATTCGCGAGGCTAAATATCCGATCTTGGTCGCAAATCCTGTCCTGGTCCCAAAGCGAAATGGAAAGTGGTGGACCTGCATCAATTTCTCTGACCTAAACAAAGCTTGTCCCAAGGATTGCTTCCCATTGCCAAGAATTGATCAGTTGGTGGATGCCACTACAAGGCACGAGCTCATGTCCTTCATGGATGCGTATTCTGGGTATAACCAGATAGCGTTGAACCCCGCAGACCAGGAGCATACTAGCTTTATGACTCCAACGAATGTTTACTGTCATAAAGTTATGCCCTTCGGGCTGAAGAATGCTGGGGCTACCTACCAACGATTGGTCAATAGAATGTTCACTGATCAGATCGGGAAAAACATGGAAGTGTATGTTGATGATATGCTGATCAAATCTAAGACTGTCGATAACCATGTTCCCGATCTGAAGGAATGTTTTGAGATCTTAAGGAGATATAACATGAGGTTGAATCCCCAAAAGTGTACTTTCGGAGTGGCATCAAGAAAGTTTCTAGGATTCATAGTCAACACAAGGGGGATAGAGGCGAACCCAGACAAAATCAGATCGTTATTAGAAATGCCTTCACCCAGGTCAAGTAAAGATGTCTAGAGCCTGACTGGAAGAGTGGCAACCCTTAATCAGTTCATTTCCAAATCCACTGACAAGTGCCTACCATTCTATAACCTGCTCCGAGGAAATAAGAAGTTTGAATGGACTGAGGAGTGCGAACAGGCATTTCTCGATCTAAAAACACATTTGGCCGAGCCACCAGTATTGTCTAAACCAGCATCGGGGGAGCATCTTTTCCTTTATTTGGCTATTACGGAAAATGCAGCTAGTGTCATGCTGGTCCAGGAAGAAGACCGAGTTCAAAAATTGGTATATTATATAAGCAAAAGACTTCTAAAAGCTGAATCGCGGTATCCCTTAATGGAAAATATGGCATTCTGCCTTATTCTAGCCTCTAGGAAGCTGAGGTCGTACTTCCAATCCCATTCAATCCACGTCATGATCGACCAACCTTTAAGGCAGGTATTACAGAATCCTGAAGCATCGGGACGTTTCTTAAAATGGGCAATCAAACTCAGCCAGTTCGAAATACTGTACATACCACAAACTACGATCAAAAGCCAAGCCCTAGCTGATTTCATGGCTGAATGCACCAGATTTCAGGATGAGCTTTTGAGAGAACTGGTACAGGTGTTGTGGAGAATATTTGTGGACAGTTCGTCTAACAAGAACGAGTCTGGAGCTGGGATCATATTGATCTCTCTAGAAGGGCATCGATTCCACTTCGCGCTACGGTTCGGGTTCGAGGCATCCAACAACGAAGCCAAATACGAAGCTTTGTTGGCTGGGCTTAGAGTGGCAAAGGAATTGAAGGCCAGGGTTGTCCAGTGCTATAGCAATTCCCAGCTCGTCGTAAACCAAGTGTCAGGAGAATACCAAGCGCGGGGGGCCAAGATGGCGGCTTACCTAGCCAAAGTGAAGAAAAAGCTATCAGAATTTGAATATGGCCTATTCGAGCAGATCCCTCACGAGTAGAACGCCAACGCTGACACTTTGGCGAGACTCGCTACCTCCAAAGAAGCCGAGACTCTGAGCATAGTACCATTGGAATTCTTGGAGAGCCCAAGTGTGGCAGGAAGCACGATGGAGGTCGAGATGATCAATACTAGGCCGACCTAGATGACCCCCATAGTAGAGTATCTTACAATAGGGAAGTTACCTGATGAACGAAAAGACACGAGAAGCCGAGCCCCTGGCAACAATCACCTCAAAAAGAGTCCTCAACTTTATAGTCAAGAGTATTGTGTGTCGATTCGGACTGCCCAAGAAAATTGTATCTGATAATGGAACTCAGTTTGATAGTGATCTCTTCATCGAGTTTTGTGAGAGGCACGACATAATTAAAAGTTTCTCTTCAGTTGCCTACCTACAAGCCAATGGGAAGGTCGAGGTCGTGAATAAGACCCTCAAAGCAAGCCTTAAGAAAAGGTTAGACGAGGCTAAGGGAGTCTGGCCTGAGCAGCTCCCGCAGGTACTATGGGCGTACTGGACCTCCCACCGAACTTCTATGGGGCATACCCCTTTATCCCTGACTTTCGGAAGTGAGGTCGTCCTTCCTGTCGAAACAAAGATAACCACGCACAGGCTCTAGAAATTCAACCAGGAGCGGAATGATGAGTTGCTCAGTGCATCTCTCGACCTAATTGATGAAAAACGAGAGGATTCACAGCGACAACTCACACATTACCAGCAGAAAATCACTCGTTATTTTAATTCCCAGGCCAGGAGGCGTATCTTTGGTTTGGGCGACCTAGTACTCCGAAGGGTCTTTTCGGCAAGCAAGGACCACAAAGACGGTGCCTTAGGTCCGAGCTGGGAAGGGCCCTATCAAATAGTGGAGGTCGTACATGAGGGAACCTTCAAATTAGCTCGACTTAATGGAGAAACAATCCCACAGACCTGGAATGCTATGCACCTAAAGAAGTATTATCAATGATGATACCACCCATCTACGTAAGGCTTAGTTATAAAAGTCATTGATTAAGAAATAAATGAATCATTGTGTATTTCTTATCTTCCATATAGTTCCATTTATGTATTAGTTCGCGTGATATCGTTTGTCCAAAGCAACCAAGAAAGTTCGCTTTCTGATTACTTAGGGGGTATACAACCCGAGAAGGATTAAAACTTGGAAGCTAGCGAAATTGATTAACCGAGGTTTTCTTTCAGGAAAACACAAGGTGTCAATAAATCTAGCACGAACTAAGTTCTAAAGCATTAAAAATCCTGGATATAACCAGGTACAAAACTATCCTGGATACAACCAGGTCCAAAACCTGGAAGTTAGTAAAATTGATTAACCAATGTTTTTTGCAAAAAACACGAGGTGTCAATAAACCTAACACGAACTGAGTTTTAAACCATTTAAAAATACTGGATATGACTAGGTCCACGACTTAGAAGTTAACAAAATTGAAAATCCGATGGCTTCCTTAGAAGCTCGGGATAACAATAAAACCTAACAAGAACTAATTTTAGAATATTCAAAATCCCGTATATATCCAAGTCCAAGGCCTGATACTTAACAGGTAGGATATAAATCAACATTAATTTTGGTTATAACCAAAATCAAAATATCTATCCCAATCTAAAAGTCGATTCCTAAGATTTTTGATGTGCAAGTTATACACATAAGAAACAATCAAGGGAAAGACAAATAGATAAAAAAGTAGATATTAGAATTATAAATGTTGACCCTCGTTTTGGTCAACGACACGGAGTCAAGTATACGACAGGAAATTAGTACGATGCTTGAGAAAACAATCTAATGGAAAGTAAAGAACACCAAGGATTATAGTGGCTCGACCCCAGTGATTGGTAATGACCTACGTCCACTTGATACTATTATTAATATTGAGCTTCAAAGGTATGATCAAAGAACTAGGGTTTCTGAGCTTCATAAACCTTAGAAAGAGAAACAATACAGACAATGGATAATAGCAATACAATTCGGAAAAAGATCAAAAGATCCCCCCTTGAGCTATTTCTTGACTATTTATAGGCTCAAGGAGGGTTACATGAGTCAATTAATCATATCTTTCCTTAATAAATGGATATTCAGGTTATAATGAAGAGATATTCTTGGATATCATTACAACTATACAAATTTATACATAAATAAACGGAGTATATGACCAGGCTGGTCGTATACAAAACTTGAACCTCCGCATATGGAAGTATCTCTAATTGATAGGAGAGCAGCATCTCTGCCATGTGTTGAAAATTCTTGCCACGTCATCCACAACTATTTTTTGGATAAACATTTGCCCCCCAAGTTTATTTATTGCGACCAGCAATAAGTAAACTTAGGAAACTAACCTTTCGTATGCTCCACGAAATCTGTCAGAGACACTCGTGCTTCCTCGAAAAAGGTGACCTAATCAAGTCCAATCACGCCTTTTCAGTTTCCAAGTAATCCTTCTGATGGCTATTACACTCCCCCATGCCTTGAAAAATGTAACTCATGATTACCCATTTTCATCTTATCTCAACCATTATAAATAATCCTCAAATTTACCTTTTCACTTTTTACTCGCCATTTTCTTGCCAAGAACCCTCAAGAACTTCACCTCAGAGCTCAGAAACTTTGAAGATCATACATCGCTTGTTCTAAAGATCCTCTGTTCGCACGCCCAAAGTCGCTTCATTTCAGAACCTCCAATCTTCATCTAGGGAATTTTCTTCAACTTTCATGCTCTCTAACATGACATGCATACTGTCACATGCCTGTTTTGAGTTCTGAAATTTTTTGTGTTCTTGGGTAGAAATGCATGAGGATTGTGTGTATACGAATTGATGCTTGATAGGGTAGTGTATTTTTGCTCTGTAGGAGTTAGGAACCAGTTTGATAGTCAAGATCGTAAGTTTAAGGCGTAAAATCGAAGTAAAAATTCGATTTTTAGGCTAGTTGAAAAATTGGGTTTTTCCCGCCCCTTTGGAGTCGAAAAAGCTTTTTCCAGAAAAACTTTTTATTTTCGCTTTCTGATCCGTTTTTCAAACTGCTCACATAGAACTTAGTGTTTCTGTTAGAATGTTGCTGGTCGTAGACGCAAGCAACGTTATTCCAACTTTCAACATAAGCTCTTAGGCTGTGCGTCTTATCTCCTCCTTTCTCTGTTTGCAGCTTACATGCAAGATCCGTGGGGGGAAGAAAGACCTATCGATGATGACCTATTGGCTCAACTACTTGAGGACGAGGAGCAACCATTGTCACTGATACCTGACATCCCATTTTCACGTGTCACTCCAAACACTCCACCTGTCTTTACTCAAAATATGGCTCGAACTAAAACCAAAGCCCAGAAAAAGAAAACCCCCAATCCGTCACATCAGCCTGCTCCTCGGGCTGAAATTCCCTCGACCAGTGGTCGAGGAGAAGATGCTCCTGACCCTAACATCCAAAGACATGCTCAGCCCTGACATGCCATTCAGCCAGATGTTGAGTGGTATTTATTTCCTGAGAGCCGAGTGACGATCAGGATGATCGCCAACTACATCAGGAAGTATAGTCTCAAGGGGGTGACCTTAGTTCGACCTAACCAAGACCAACGGGCGAACCTGCCTCTTCATTCATTTTTCTACATTGAGGCAGGGGCTACCTTGCCTCTTCATTCATTTTCCCAAGGGGTGGCCAACTATTTCAGAGTTGCCCATTTTCAAATAACTCCAAATGGATATAGAATGTTCGCAGCACTCTATATCCTGTACAACCACAAAAAATGGCCCGTGCCATCTCCTCATGAGGTTAACTACTTGTTTGACCTCAAGTCTAACCCCAACCAAGAAGGCACGGGGTTTTTTCATTTCTGTCATTAGGAAACTGGGCGAACCTTCCTGACTGACACCACCCATATATTGAATGTGGGGAGGTACTACCAAGAGTACTTCCTCACGACCGACATGATCGCGGACAATCTGGCCTTTACTCAAGGAGGTAAAACATTTGTATCACTGGCTGTTACTCTTTATTTAGTGTTCTTCTCCACATTCTCTTAAACTTTTAATGCCTTTCAGGCCCATGGCTGCGACCAGACCCAACTCCAGACATGGAGTTGAGATCAGCCCTCTTGGTCAGCATGACTGACGTAGAGAAAAGCGTCAAACATCTGGTCACAGAGGCTAACCTTAGTTTGGTTAGCCTCTTGGCCCCTCATCAGGACATGAGGGAGTCAACAGCATGGAGTGCCACAGCCGAGGAGGAACCCGAGCAGCAACCACCAGTGTCTCCTTCGCGATGGAGACCAATCGGGGTCACGATTAGGGAACCTGTTGGCACACCTCCAGCAGAAAGGCCCTCTGCCCCCTTGGGGAAGGGGAAAAAGAAGGCCACCGAGCCTGTCGAACACTTGGACGAGTCTTCAGACGAGAATGGTACAATTATTTCGCTTTTAGATAGCTTGCCAATTCCTTGTCATCTATTCGACGGGGACGACAATTTTAAATATGCTCCAAATTTAGGTCCAGACTTCTTCATGTCAGAGAGTGAGTATAAGACCAGTAGAGTCTATAGTACATCGACCAGTAATAATAGCTCGTGTATTTGACTTGGCAATCTTTCTTTATTTCTTTTCTTGATGTAATATACTTAGTCATTTATGCTATCTCACTATTCGACATTTTGCTTCTTTTCCAGACATGGACTCCGTGAACGTGTTCGACATTTACATCGCTCCCGAGACTCCCGCGGCTCCCCCGAGCAAAAAGAAGGCAAGCAAGAGGCACCCTGGGGAAAGAAGCAAAGCGCCTCAGGCTAAGAATCCTTGCAATGCAGGCCTCCAGGAGGACGGGCCCTCAGCCAATACAACTCCACCCTCTACCCGCGAGCAGCAGACTCCCCCTGCTCCAGCCGAATAGACTCCACCTCCAGCGGCCCTAACCGACCAGACTCAGCAGGCCGATCCTGCCTCGACTGGGGGAGACATAACTAGTCATGCCTTCAAATCGTTCAAGGACAGGGTCGCAAAAATTGTAAAGCACGACCGCTGCCGGGAGGCAATGGCCGCGACAGAGGCGATGGACGTCGATCTGATCTTAAACCGGGCTTGAACGAGTTTACCAGTGTAAGTCATCTTTTTTTCCGGAGACAGCCCTTCTATATTCTACAATTAGTCTAACATCTGTTCTAACTACAGGCAATGCTAACCCTTACTGTCGGCCGTCTCCGCTTGGGTGCTATTACCGAGCAGGCCAAATCATTGGAGCAACTGCACGCTGATGAACTCAAAGCTACCACAGAGAAATATGCCGACAACTTGCAGTGGTGCTTGAGGAGAAGAATAAACTGGCCGAGGAGTTGAAGGAGAAGCAAAATTCTCTGGACAAAGCCATCGATCAGAGGGACCAGTTCAAGGAGTCTAACCACGTCAATTACTGTGCGGCTAAACAGCTCGAGGAGGACTTGGCTGCGAGTAGACAGAAGAATACTACCTTGGAGGGTCAGATCGAGGAGCTTAAGAAAGCCAATGCCAGCAACTTGGAAAGGTATAAGAATGCCACTCTCCGATGCTTCTACGATTTCTCGAAGCACAACCAGAGTGCCAACTTCAACTACCTTCCTGAGAATGCAAGAAACGCCGAGCTCGCTCGCTGTGCTGCTCGACTGGTAGAGGAAGAAAGAGCAAGGATTCCTGCTTCCTCTGGGATGGACAGGGCAGACAATGAGGATGCAAACGTCATCAATCAGGGCCCTCCTCAAGATCCTCTGGCTCATCAAGATCCTCCGGCTCCTTAGTCTTTTCCTGTTTTTTTTTTATCTCTTAACTGCACGACCTACGGGTCATGATGTAAAGACAATATATATTTTTTATTGATGCATGGGCAGCTTTTACTTTTATTTGAACAATTACATCCGAGCAGCGACTGCTCGCGGTGTAAAAGGATACATTTTGATATTATAATATATTTGGATCTTATTATAACATCTGTTCGCATGACCGAACTTAGCATAGCACTTTGGTTTGATTTAACAAAATAACAAAATTTTGAAAAATACTCTAAGTACCCTAGCATGCTTTCACTTATTTTGCTCATGTGTTTACATAACTTTTAACGATATGCTTTGCTTACTTGTACCTTATATGCCCCTCAAGTGATCGAGGAGCTTTAGGTCCTTGGTCACTTGCCTTGACCAGAACCTGCTCAAACATTACTGCTCGTAGCAATATGATTAGCATTATAATACAGCAAAACAACACACGTAATGAGCAAATACTTGTAATAAATACAATAATTGGCAAGAAATGACTGGCTGCACACAATCCCTTTTATTTCTCGTAATAAATGGACTAAACATGTCTGTATGAGTGATCAATAAGATCTTACACTTATAAGCGATCAGTCACATAAAATGACCAACCCTTTTTTCAAAACTTGTAAAAAGTAAAATTAATATAAGCCAATTCTTTAAGAAGAATTGTTCATTGGTAGTACTTGCACAGGTGTTCTCCATTCCAATAGCGAGGAACGAGATCTCCATTTAAGCGTGCAAGTTTATAAGTGCCTGGGTGAAGGACCTCATCTATCTGATATGGCCCTTCCCAATTAGGCCCGAGTACTCCAGCAGCTTGGTTGCGGGTGTTTAGAAAAACTCTTCGGAGTACAAGATCTCCAACACTGAATTTTCTTTCTCGCACTTTAGAGTTGAAATACCGGGCGACCATCTGCTGGTACGCAGCTACTCGGAGTTAGGCTTGTTCACGCTTCTCATCGATTGAGTCCAGGGATTCCATCAATAGCTGGCTATTAGAGTCTTGGTCGTATCTTAATCTGCGGTGCGAGGGTGGATCCAACTCGACAGGCAACATAGCTTCATACACGTATGCCAAGGAAAATGGGGCATGACCTGTTGCTGTTCGGTGGGAAGCCCTATATGACCAAAGAACTTCAGCCAATTGCTCTGGCCATGCTCCCTTAGCTTCTTCTAGCCTCTTCTTCAGTGTATCAGTCAGTGTTTTATTAACTGCTTCGACCTGCCCATTCTCTTGGGGATGAGCAACTGAAGAAAAGCTTTTGATAATACCATGTTGTTTGCAGAAGTCCATGAATAGATCACTGTCAAATTGGGTGCCGTTATCTTAGACTATCTTTTTTGGCAATCCATATCGACAAACGATGTTCTTGACTACGAAGTCAAGAACTTTCTTGGTCGTTATGGTTGCGAGTGGCTCAACCTCGGCCCACTTGGTGAAGTAATCGACGGCAACCGCTGCATACTTTACACCACCTTTCCCTGTAGGCAAGGATCCGGTTAGATCTATTCCCCAAACTGCGAAGGGCCATGAACTTTACATTTGCTTTAACTCATTGGGGGCTGCTCGTGGGCTTTTGGCAAATCTCTGACACTTGTCACATCTCCACACGAACTCCATTGAGTCTTCCTTCATGGTTGCCCAGAAATACCCTTGCCTTAGGATCTTTTTTGACAAACTTTGCCCCCCAGCGTGATCCCCGCAAAAACCTTCGTGCACCTCTTTCATCAAATCTTTGGCTTTCTCCTTTGTAATACATCTGAGGAGTGGCAATGAGTATCCCCTTCGGTACAGGATTCCATCGATTAGGATATACCTAGCAGCTTGCTGCAGAAGGGTCCTGGCTTTGTTTTTGTCCGCTGGTAGCACACCGCTTGTCAGATACTCTAAATATGGTGCCATCCACGTATCCACCATTTGGATCACCAGAATGGTTTCTGCTTCTTGGATGCATGGTACTGATAGTCATTCGACTGGCACTATGTTCAGAGTATCAGCATCCTTCACACTTGCCAATTTTGCCAAAGCGTCCGCGTTGGAATTCTGATCGCGAGGTACTTGCTGGAGACTGTATCTGTCGAACTAGGCTAACAGATCCTTTGTTTTGTTCAGATATGCAACCATCTTTAAGCCTCGCGCTTGGTACTCTCCTAGGACCTGATTCACCACCAGCTGAGAATCACTATAGATGTCAAGCACTTTTATGTTTATATCCTTGGCTAACCGCAATCCAGCGAGTAATGCTTCATATTCGGCCTCATTGTTAAAAGCAGTGTTGTCAAATCTGATTGCATAATGAAATCGATGCCCTTTCGACGTTATCAATATCACTCCTGCTTCTGCGTGGGATTCATTGGATGAACCGTCTGTGAATAACTTCCACGAGGGTGCTTGTATTTGACACTCAGGCTCGCTGGGCTCTTCAGTCTGCTCGCCGCCCGCAGCTCTGTGAATTCGGCGATGAAGTTAGCCAAAGCTTGTCCTTTTATCGTTGCTCGCGGCAAGCAAGATATGTCGAGCTGCCCGAGTTCGACTGCTCACTTTAGCAATCTACCTGTAGCCTCTGGCTTTTGCAGGACTTGTCGAAGAGGCTGGTTGGTCAAGACCGTAATTGGATGAGCTTGGAAGTAAGGCCGCAGCTTCCTAGAGGCCAAAACTAGGCAGTAGGCTAGCTTCTTGATGGGTGGGTACCGCTGTTCTGCTCCAATCAGCCTTTTGCTCACGTAGTAGACAGCCTTCTGCACGCCTTCTTCTTCTCTTACTAGAACAACACTAGCAGCGTATTCCGTGATTGCCAGGTAGATAAACAAAGTTTCTTTATCGACCTGCTTTGACAGGATGGGTGGTTGTGTCATATGTGTTTTTAGTGCTTGAAAGGCCTGTTCGCACTCATCTGTCCATTCAAATTTCTTATTGCCTCTTTGTAGATTGAAAAACGGGACACACTTGTCTGTCGATTTCGAAATGAATCTACTGAGGGCAGCAATCCTCCCGGTCAGGCTTTGAGCATCTTTAATCTTTACTGGTGATTTCATCTCGATCAGGGATTTTATTTTCTCGGGATTGGCTTCAATTCCTCTTGAGTTAACTATAAATCCCAAGAACTTCCCTGATCCTACTCCGAAGGAACATTTAAGGGGATTTAACTTCATCCAATATTTATTCAGGATGTTGAAGCATTCCTGCAAATCCCTTACATGCCCTTCTGCTTTCTTCGACTTGACCAGCATGTCATCGACATAAACCTCCATGTTTGTGGCGATTAGCTCCTTAAACATGTGGTTGACGAGTCTCTGGTAAGTCGCACCAGCGTTTTTCAAACCGAAGGGCATCACCTTGTAACAGTAGAGCCCTATATCAGTCTGAAAGCTAGTGTGATCCTTATCAGGGGGATGCATACTGATTTGATTATACCTAAAGTATGCATCCATGAATGAGAGGATCTCATGCCCTGCAGTGGCATCGACCAGCTGGTCGATCCTCGGGAGTGGGAAATAGTCTTTGGGGCAGGCTTTATTTAGGTCTGTAAAATCCATGCACGTACACCACTTGCCATTCGGCTTGGGCACTAGTATGGGATTAGAGACCCACAATGGATAAAACGCCACCCTGATGAACCCATTCTCCTTCAGCTTCTCGACTTCCTCCTTCAAGGCCTTTGATCTATCTTTGTCGAGCAACCTTCTTTTTTGTTGCACTGGTGGAAAGCTTTTGTCGATGATCAGGACATGGCTGATGACTGCAGGATCTATCCCGACCACGTCTTTGTGCGACCAGGCAAAGACCTCCTGGTTCCTCCTTAAGAACTCCACCAGTGCTTGTTTTGTTGTTGTTTCTAAGTTTTTACCGACTTTCACCACTCTGGTCGAATTTTCCTCATCGAGTTGGACCTCTTCAAGGTCCTCGACGGGTCCTACTTCTTCTTCAAAATCCCCAAAGCGAGGATCTAAGTCCTTATCCTCACTTTGGGCAACACCCTATTTGGTGAGATTATCACCCGAGTGGGCCTGAACATCAGTCGTCATTTGTAACTCCTTTTCGGTGGCATCTCTCGATACACCCTTCTTTGCCTTGGTGATCGAGGCATTGTAGCACTCCCTCGCTTCCCTCTGGTTTCCCAACACGCATCCTACCCCTGCGTCCGTTGGGAATTTCATAGCGAGGTGCCATATAGAGGTAACGGCTCGTAGGCCGACCAAGATTGGTCTCCCTATCATAGCGTTGTACACCGAAGGACAATCAACTACTATAAAAGTAGTGAGTAATGTCCTATTAGCAGGTGCAGTGCCTGCTGTGACTGGGAGTCTAATCGACCCTGTTGAGGCGAGCCCTTCTCCGGAAAACCATAAATGGTTTGGTTTCATGGCTCCAGGTCTTTCACGGACAGCTTCATCCTTTCCAGCAAAAACTTATATAGGATGTTGACCGAACTTCTTGTATCGACCAACACCTTTTTCACCATCATGTTTGCGATTAGTACGTCCACGACCAGCGGATCGGAGTGTGGGAATCGCACATGCTGGGCGTCATCGTCAGAAAAGGTGATCAGTTCCTCCTCTGTTCAAGCCTTTTTTGGTGCTCGATCCTCAACACTCATCATCTCGATGTCCTGGTCGTGGCGCAGGGTTCAAGCATATCGTTCCCTCGCTTTCCCACTATCTCCTACAAGATGTGGGACTCCGCAGATGGTAAGTAGGGTACCTGCCACAAGAGCTGGCTGTAAAGGTGGCGAGCGTTGGCGTGCAAGCGCCGACTCATTGCCACCTTGAGCCTCTCACTGAGAACCTCCCGCGGCTCGTACATATCTTCTTAAATGTCCCTGTCTTATCAGGAACTCAATTTCGTCCTTCAGCTGGTTACACTCGTTAGTGTCGTGCCCGTAGTTGTTGTGAAAATGACAGAACTTTGTTGCATGTCTCTTGGAGATATCTTTCCTTATAGGTGCGGGTCGTTTGTAGGGCACGCTGGAGCTCGTAGCCTGATACACTTCTGCTCGAGATTCGACGAGGGCGGTGTAGTTGGTGAATCTCGGTTCATAGCGATTACCTTTGGGGAGCTTACTCTCGGAGGTTGAGGGTTCGTTGCTCGCCCGTTTTCCACCATTCTTACCATTTCCATTCCTGTTGCCTTTGCCATTGCCATTGGGCTTCAACCCGTTGGCAGCTTTGGCGGGTTCTTCCTTGGCCCCCTTGTCTTTTGCTGGAAATTTCCCTTTGTTGGCAATCACGTCCTCGAGCTTGATGTACCGATCAGCTCAATCTAAGAACTCCTGGGTACTTTTAACCCCACGCTTTCTGAGGCTACTCTAGAAGGGTGAATGGCGTCTAACCCCAGCAGTTAGGACCATCATCTTACCTTCATCGCCCAGTGTCTTGGCTCCAGCAGCAGCTCGCATGAAGCGTTGAACGTATTCCTTCAAGGGCTCCCCCTCTTTCTGGCGTATCTCGACCAGTTGGTTCACCTCAGTGGGGTGCACACGACCTGCATAGAACTGTCCATAAAACTCCTTCACGAACATTTCCCAGGATACTATACTCGCAGGAGGGAACTTAAAGAACCACTCCTGGGCGGCATCAGAAAGTGTTGCCGGGAAGATCCTGCAGCGAGCGTCTTCAGAAACTTTCTGAATATCCATTTGTATCTCAAACTTGTTGACATGAGATACTGGGTCTCCATACCCGTCGAAATTTGGCAGTGTTGGCATCTTGAACTTACTGGGGGTTTCTGCCACAGCAATCCTCTGTACGAAAGGGGTGCCTCTCCTCCGATCCTACTCAATGTGGGATGTTCGCCCCCCGACCAGCTGCTGCACAGCCTGGTTCAGGGCATCAATTTGAGCTTGAACAGCTTCTGGGATTGCTGGGGCCTCTGGTGCTGGGGGAATGTACTCATCATGCCTTTCTCGGCGGTCGTTAAGTACATCCCTCAAATCATCGTCTCTTCACCGCTGCTCGCTGACTCTGAGCCGACTAAAGACATTATTCTGCCTGTGCTGCCCCCCAGCGTTATGACTTATAGGTCGATCTTCTCTAGGTGGGGGGCTCCTGCCTCCACCTCTCTCTTCGTTCCTCCGACCAGCATTTCCTCTGCCAAAGTCGGCTTCATTGTAGCCGTGGCCATCTCTGAATCGTGGCTGGCTATGGTGCGACCGACTATTCCCTCTATTGCCTCCTTGGGCTGGCATTTCCCAAGCGTTAGGGGGAGGCCTGCACTGGTCGGTGGGTCCCCGTGCATTGTTATGCCTTGGGGGGCCCTTGACCATAGAACCTGTATCTGAATTCCTCCTGCTAGCAAAAGGACGCTACCCCCTGCTCGGTGAATGTGGCTCTTCATCCCTTGGGCGTCTAGGGCTGTGAGGCGGTTGCCCGGCCCTATTCTGCCTCGGGCATGGGGGATTGCCTCGACCAGCCTGAGACAGAGGCTGTTGCTCAGGATCCCTAGGTAGGACATCATCTTGAGCCATAGGTGGCTGCTTCGACCTCTGAGGGCTTACTGGCTGGAGTGGAGGACTAGGATTGGGACCCCTTTGAGGTGGCCCGTTTGGCAGCTGATCTGGCTGGGAGGCTGGCGCAGCATGATTCCTAGCCAGCTGGATGGCTGCTTCAAGGGCGACCATGGCATTCCTCTGCCGATGGTCCATCTCAGCCTACTGCTCGCTCAGTTCCTGACGGTGGCGCTCTAGCTCCCTTTGCTGCGATGCCATTATCTTGGCTGCATTCTCTTGATTGGCCCTCAAATTGGCCAACTCATCCTACAACACCCCCAATGTTGCCTTCAGGGTCTCAGAATCTAACTCCTCCTCATCAAACTCCAAATGAGGTTCTTCTTCAGCTATATTTGGTGGATGAGGCTGGGATGATGCAGCGGCAGCAGCCTGTCCGGTCTTCTTGGTAGTTTTTTCCATCAGATTCTTTCACAAGCTCTCAATGAAAGCACCAGAATGTTGACCCTCGTTTTGGTCAACGACACGGAGTCAAGTATAGGACAGGAAATTAGTACGATGCTTGAGAAAACAATCTAATGGAAAGTAAAGAACACCAAGGATTATAGTGGTTCGGCCCCAGTGATTGGTAATGACCTACGTCCACTTGATACTATTATTAATATTGAGCTTCAAAGGTATGATCAAAGAACTAGGGTTCCTGAGTTTCATAGACCTTAGAAAGAGAAATAATACAGACGATGGATAATAGCAATACAATTCGGAAAAAGATCAAAAGATCCCCCCTTGAGCTATTTCTTGACTATTTATAGGCTCAAGGAGGGTTACATGAGTCAATTAATCATTTATTTCCTTAATAAACGGATATGCAGGTTATAATGAAGAGATATTCTTGGATATCATTACAACTATACAAATTTATACATAAATAAACGGAGTATATGACCAGGCTGGTCGTATACAAAACTTGAACCTCCGCATATGGAAGTATCTCTGATTGATAGGCGAGCAGCATCTCTGCCACGTGCCAGCCACGTGTTGAAAATTATTGCCATGTCATCCACAGCTGTTTTTTGGATAAACAATAAATAAATTGTTCGAGGAAAAATAACCTCGTACCGGGCCAAATGGCAAATGTTTACAAAAAAAAAAAAAAAACAGATCAAATCAAGCCCCTCCAAGGCGCTCTGAGGATGTGACCTCCTCGACCTCCTACTCGCCCGCAGTGGAAGCATCCCCGGTCTCAGACTGCTCTTGTTGGATCCGAGCCTTGAACTTCTCGAGGTATGGATCCTACACCTCAGAAGCTAGGAAAGAAAAGTTGCCGTCCTGGTTGAAGGCCCAGCAGTGGTATAACATGCTTTCCATGGAGGATAGCGAGGCTATCTTCTCCTCCTTAGTAGCAGTCTCGGCCTCCAATTGCTTGACTTTGGCCTCTGTGAGCTCCGCTTGAAGAGCAGCCAAGGCGGCCTATGCAGCCTGCTCGCTCTCTTGAGACGCTGCAAGAGCAGCCTTGGCGTCCAGCTTGCCTTGTTGAGCAGTTGCAAGGGCAGTTTGGGCGGCAGTCAAGGCCGTCTGAGTAGCCTGGAGCTCGGCCCGAAGCTCCTCATTCCTAGCCCTGGCCCGAGCTATGCTGCGGTGCTGAGCCAAGACCGCCTGCAAAAAATAAGGAAGCAAGTTATACACATGCTGGGATATAATCAAAAGAGTGTATGCTCGACTAAGGAAAGTTGGCTTACTGTAAGGTTCATCGTCAGCGCGGACTCCATGACGTTCTCTGGGCTCCTCTCCTCGATCACCCTTAGATCCTTCAGATTGTCCTTGTAAAAATGCTCCACCGTATGGTTTTCCGTCTCTTAGAGAGTCCCCTGAAAAATGTCCGGGATCTTCTCTAGGCATTGACCGGGATACATACGATGGCGGCGGAGACGATAGGCGCTGGGGGATCAGCTTGTGTCGCCTGATCCCGAGCAGAGGCGGACAGAAATCGAGGAGGAGGCGGAGGCGGACCCCTATTTTCCTGAGCAACAGCGGCTGGAGCTGTCTAGCTCTGGCCTTTCCCCTTAGCCGGGGATTCAGAGGTCATCCTTGCCGCATGAGGCATTTTCTTTGCTATAAACCGGGGCTTCTTTACGAGTGGCCCCGAGCTGGATTTTCCCTCCTGGAAAATCGTGCGGATGTCGGGAACCCCTGGTTGTGCCATCTCCTCGCTTGAAAAAGAGTGGGAAGGACATTAATATACATACAAAATCATTAGTTTACATAAAATGTGTATACATGTATACGATATAACAAAAAGTCCCACCCTTCGATCTAAAGGAGGAGTCCATTGCCAAGACCTCCGGCCTTGGAACCGCTATAGGAGAGGGGGAGCCTAAGTCTACAACTTCTTGGATTAGGGGAGGTTCAGGCTCAGGTTCTATCTCGGGGCTGGACTCCTCTACGTATTGCCTAAGTACTGGGGAAAGGATACCCTGGAGCAGGGAGGGCCACGACCTAAGGTTGGTTCCATACTCTTAAAAAAAAACTGACCTGAAGGATAGGGTGTTGTCTACAACTACGGTGCCTTTAGGATGGCCCATGTCATGACGTAACACTAAATTATCCACGCACTGAAGCAGGGTTATGTTACGATCGGGATCATTGGGGTGATGATGGACGAGCTGGTTTGGATTAAACCTGACTAACCTAAGGTCAACGACAGCCCTATCTAAGTCCCTATATGGGTATGGGTTACCTTGGCTGGAGGGGTCGACTGCTGCCCCCGATGAAGCTCGCTCTACATCAGGGTCCTGAGCAGTCTCAGGAGCTCGCCTCTTCCGCACAAGAGGTTCCTCGTCTTCTTCTTACTCCTCGCCTTCATCGGCCTCAGCACCCCCTTCGGGGATAGGCGGGAGCTCGCGGACTACCGGGAAGTTAGCCCGTGTTTTTCTCAAGGCCAAAGTCTGGCCTTCAGTAATTAACTTACACACCAACATCGTGTCTTCGAACATGAGCTAGCGGTAATCATTCTCGCTAGGCGGAAGCCTCGATAGAGTAACGTATTGACCCCCAAGGGTCACATATTTGGCCGTCCTTGCAAAATTGGCTGCATGAAAATACTACTCAGTTAATATACACATGAGAAATAACTCCAGATACAACGAGAACAATTTCACAAGCTACGAAAGGAAAGATAACTTACGAGGACGATTGAAGTAGCGATGTTCGCAGTTGTGGAACCCATTCGACATAAAGAATTGATCTTTATCATCGTTGGGATGGCTGGGGAGCTCGATGGCTGAGGGCGAGTTCAAGAATCGAGTCAGGTAATAAAACCCCTCACCTCGCCCTTGTTGTTCTGGGCTGGCCTTGAGGCAGAAGAAGTAAAGGATATCCGCCGGAGTGGGGACCTCCCACTCATGCTTTAGGAAAAGAAACTTCAACCCCGTCAGCAGTCGATACGAGTTTGGGGGGAGCTAAAACGACGCCAACTTCACGTAATTGAGGAAGTCAGTGAAGTATTGGTCAAGGGGAAGAAAGACCCCTACCTTTAAGTGTTCATCACTCCAGGCCGCAAATTCATCTTGGAGTGGCGTGCATCTCTGTTCCCTTCATAGGGAGGTCGAGCAATGAGGACGCTGACCTGACCTCAATATTATGGAACAACATAATCTTGTTGACCCTTCCTTGGGTCATGATCTTGGAGACAATTCTCTCTACCTCGAAGAATACGTCAGGTCCGACCATGACCTCCTCCTCCACCATAGGGCCAAACTGAGGGATAGGGGATTCGGAGGCGACCTCTTTTCCCTTGTTGGCTCGTTGAGACGATGAACCGGCTGCACTCTTCTTGGATACGCTCTTCTTGGGTGCCATTAGATCGCCTAGTGAACAAGAACGACGAATCAACAGAAGAGGCGACCTAACATTTTTATAAAGGAAAGAAAGCACGAAGGAAGAGTGGTGTTTTAATGCTCGAGCTGATGTAATCTCAGCCCGAGGCATGACGTCACGCGCTACCTACGCTATGCGCCTAGGTTTCCCAACAAATCCCTGACATTTAGGGATCCGTGTGTCAGAAAACCCGGCCATTATTGACTGGGAAAGGGTGGTTTACAGAAAAGCCACCAAAGAAAGCGTGTTCCCTAAGCAACCCAATTTTTTGAACCCTAGCCTTTAATCTTCTATGCACCTAATGGGTATTTTCTAAAGTTGCCCAATTCTACCCAGAAAATATCCTATGTCGTAAGTGCCGCAATATTAGGAGAAGTTCAAAGTCTTTTGTGTAACCCTAAAGGTGAAATCTATGTGCCAAAAACCAAGAAGACACCCTAATATCATCTATAGCAAAGCATGAAGAAATATGGCAAGTAAAGTGCAGAAATTTATAAAGAAATAACCCATAAGGAAGGTTATGACGTACAGTGAGATTGTCGATGCAAGAGGTGTACTTCCTACAGTTTGGAAAACTCACTCCTGGGCAATTGAACTGCCGGGTCTTCAAAAGATTCTGGGCACAGGGGGTTTTTGAAAGCTCTTCTTTTCTCTGGAAATGAAGAAGGTATGAAAACGCAGAAGATAGAAGATGGGGAAAATTTTCAAATGAAAGGTGGTAAGCTGTGAAATTAACCTGTCCCTTTTTATACGTAAAAGGCATGAAACAACGTGGACCGTCCAATCAAACCAGTTCAAGATCCGAAGATAGTGTTCCGAAAGAAGAAACGGCAGCAAAAGGTTTGCCAAGCCATTAATGTAGTCCTCGAAACCCGAATAGACGCCAATTGCAACGTTCCACGTGTCCAGTACTCGAGTAATGGGAAATCTTGGATAATCATGACTGAAGTTTAAAAGTCCCCGCTGTCTAAGTCAGAAGATGACGTCATAGAACACGAGCAGGGACTTGGGGGGCAAATGTACGTCCTAAAATTCAGCACGAGTCTTTTAGCCAACTTGGATACAACTGGCTAGCCAAGAAATGTAATAGATGATCCACAAATCCATATTTCCTCTATAAAGGCAGCGCGATTCCCCAGGTCTATAGCACGAGCTGGTGAATACAATGCAATAGGCACGAACTGAAAACGTTTATAAAGCATAGCATCCGAGATACGAGCTGGCGCTGCACTCAGCTCGGGGTACACTAGAGATCTACCGCATCCTTGGATCTTTGTAAACCTGGATATGTTATATAGACGTGCATGGTCAGACATTACATGTCCGCGTATCCCTGAAATCCCGGACACATAATATAATCGTGCATGATCAGACATCGTATGTCCGAATTATCCTTGAGTATCCATGATCAGTTTTACCTAATGATTAAACCATACCTTAGGATAAATTGTAATAATTATAATTAGTGTGAAACAGGTCACACTAGGGATTTTATTCATGTGATGACTCCAATGCCCATCTGATCCATGGATTTTTCTCTATAAATACTAAGACCTTGAATAGAGAAAGGAGAGGTTTTTTGGGTAATACATAAACTCTGTCAAAATTTAGAGAGACAAACAGTAATAATATAGACTCATGGACTAGGTGGATTTTAACCTCCGAACCACGTAAAAAGACGTGTTCTTAATATTTATTTTCTAGTGTTTGTAAGCATCATTTTCTTATTATGGTTTATCATCAAGCACTAATCCATCCCAGCTATTTTCATAATTCACTGTTGGCGGAAAACCGCGTCAATAGGGAGAGTGGCAGATTATCGTGCTGAATTCAAGTTACTAATGTCGCAGATTACCGGAGTCCATGAATCAATGTTCTTGAATTTTTCATCTGGGGGTTGAAGCTAGAAATTCGAAGGAAGTTGTTGATGATGAAACTAATTGATCTGATTGATGCTATGGTGAAGGCTTAGCTGTTTGAGATTGATACGATGATTTCATGGGTCGTAATTGAGTCGACAATGGGCGATCTAGTTGGACTCCTCGCACAACTTCTGGGTATCAAGGATCACCAACATCACAACAGGCAGCTCCCAAAACCAACTCCATTACTCAAGGGTCTTCGGGAGCTAAATCGGTCTCCCCATGTACTCAATCTCTCCCTATTAAAAGACTTACTCCGGCTGAATTGAAGGATAGGAGGGACCGTGGGGTATGCTTTACATGTGATGAAAAATTTAATTACAGTCACAAATGCAAGAATCGAATGCCTATTTTATGCCAAGAGGATGATAACAGTGATTTTCTTAAGGAATCTCATATACAGGAGTTTAGTGAAGTGGGGGAGGAAGAAATCAACCTGAATTCACTTTCTAATTTGATGAATCTGCGAATTTTTTGGATCATGGACAAACACGGGGTTGAAACCTTGGAGGTCCTTTTGGATACGGGAAGTAACAATAATTTCATTCAAGAATCGTTGGCTGGCCAATTGCAGCTTCCTTGTGAGGATACAAAAAGATTCAAGGTGTATATGGGAAATTGTAACTTTCTACTCTATTCGAAGATTTGCAAATGGGTTGAGTTGGTTCTACAAGTTTATAAATTCATGGTGGATTTGTATGTACTGCCTATATGCGGTTTGGATGTTGTTTTGGGTATAAAATGGCTTCAGACTTTAGGGTCGTGTGTGCATGATCATAATGCTCTTACCATGGAATTTACTTGGCAAGGAAGTGTGGTGAAATTGGCTGGTTCTACTGATGTGTCTGCACACCAGTTATCATACACTCAATTCCATGCCCTATTACGTGAAGGAAATATAAAAGGGGTATTTTGTTTGTCTGTAGTTGTGGATGAACCCACTACTCATAGTTTAGACCAAAGTGGAAGCCCAATTGCCTCAAGAGGACAAGGGTTTACTTACTAATTTTGCTGCAGTTTTTGATGAACCAAAGCAGCTTCCTCCTTTCCAAGGTGTTGACCATAGAGTTTTCTTGCAGTCGGGATCTAATCCTGTTAATGTTCGACCATATAGGTACCCGTATTTTCAGAAGGATGTTATAGAAAAGCTTATCAAGGAGATGAGTGATATGAGGTTCATTCGACCAAGCACTAGCCCATACTCTTTGTAATGACCCAAATTCCCTAATAAGGTTTAGGACCTTGATTAGGAGGTTGAGATGGCCATAATTGATTTATTATGCCAATAAATGAATATATGCATGATTATGTGAGTTATATTATTATATGATGATAAATGCATGCATATGGGTCCAAATTTCATTATAAGGGCATTTTGGTCATTTGGCCTGTTGAGGGCATATTTGTATATTTTCATGCATGTTGGTGAATTATTAATGAGGCCACATTATAATGTGGATTTGTTTGAGCTATTCGGCATGAGACGTTCTTTGAATGCAAGTTAGCAGTTTGGTCATAATGGGGTTAATTTCGAAGATCGGGGTGAGTCTCTGGGTAATTTGATGATTAGTACATTACCGAGAATTAAAGGGGTAATGGGATATGATTTATTAGCATTTGAGAATATTGGGAATGACGGGATTTGGAGGACATTAATTATAATTCACGTGATAGATGGGAAAGGAGGATTTTGCCCTTGGTGGCTTAAAAAGGAAATAAATAGGCTTGGGGGCATTTAGGTCATTTGACCTAGGATATGTTTAAAACCAAATGGTTGTAGAAACCTAAGAACCAAAAACAGAGCTTCTTTCCCTCCCCCACGATCATCTTCTTCTCTCCTTCTTCCTTTGAAATTTTGAAGCTCCTTTTGAGGATTCAAGCTAGGGAATCAAGCCTTGAGGGTTTAGGATTGTGTTCAGCCATTGAAGAGAGTTTAAACTTGAGCTTGAGGTAAGATTTCAACCATGGAAACTCTGGTTATTGCTCAGTTTTTCATTATTTTTCAGCTGGAACTTTGGTTTGGATAGTTGAGAATAGATGGAAGTTTTTGGCAAAGTTTGGTTGGGTTTTGATGCCTAGGAATTGTAGAATGGGTTTTTGGTTTCAGTTGTGAGTTTGGTTGAGGTTTGGAATCATTTCTTGAATATTGGAAATTGGAGAAGTCAAAGGGGAAAAAACCAGGGCTGAATCACCCTAGTTCTAGCGCTACAGCGCTGTTTAGGGAAAGTCAGCCCTGCTTGTAGCGCCTAGGCGCCAAGGGGCAGTGCTGTAGCGCTACCCTGTTTTTCCAGGGTCCTATTTTGGGTTTGAGGGTTTTTGGCTCGGGGTTTCAATTCCTAAGGCTCGAGATCGAATCTACTAACTGTTTGAGTACGATTCGAGGTCCCGGGAGTGAGGTTTAGACCATGAACCTTTTATTATTGATTTTATTGATGGAGTTCCATATTTGGATATGACTAGGTGACCGCTAAGGGACCAAAGGATCGATCGTTCTCAAGGGTCGTTCTTTTATTGTTTCACGCTCGAACCAGAGGTAAGAAAATTGCACCCAATATGTGACATGCATGGTTATTAATGAGGCATGTTGATTGCTCTAAATGTGGACATTGATTGTATATTAAATGCTTAGCATTATTGCTTACTTGTGAGTGGCACTGACTTATCCATCAGAATCGGCAATGGTGTCGATATTGACTGTGAAGCTGTGACTCATTAGTCAAGTTTGACAGTAGTACTAAGCATTGGTCATATGGTATTGGCTTATGAGTCAAGAATGGTATTTGCGTATTTAACGCAAGCCGAAAAGATTAGATCTAATCGACATAAGCATTATCATCAAAAGCATGAAATGCTTGACCGACCTTAAGTTTGATGAAAAATAAAACCGCTTGTCTAGTCTAAAGGCTAGTTACTTAGAGTCAGGGCAAAAGGCTCAGGTGACTGTAACGTCACATGGTTGTGGGTGCTGAGCCCAAGTTCGTGACTCATTCATTAGTCACTTATCTGATTAGGGTGCATGGCCCAAAGTGTGACTCATTAGTCACCTATTCAAACTGTGATTCATTAGTCACCTATTCAGAGTGTGACTCATTAGTCACCTATCCAGAGTGTGACTCATTAGTCATCTATACAGAGTGTGACTCATTATTCACCTATTCAGAGTGTGACTCATTAGTCACCTATCTCAGAGAGTGACTTATTAGTCAACTATTCAGAGATAGGCTTATTAGTCATCTAACGGAGATAGACTTATTAGTCATCTTTACAGAGATAGACTTATCAATCATATACTTAAGGGTAGACTTATTAGTCATCTATGCAGAGAGACTTATTAGTCTTCTACCTCAGAGATAGACTTATCAGTCATCTAACAGAGATAGACTTATTAGTGTTTTATACAGAGTGTGACTCATTAGTCACCCACACAGAGATTGACTCATTAGTCATCTATTCAATAAGCAGGCCCCCAGAGATTGACTCATTAGTCATCTATTCAGACGCATGACCCCATAATCATTTATTTGGACTTGGTTGCAGACATGAGTAGGGTTATTCTTGTTAGGCATGCCTATTATGATTTAGTAACATATTATTACCTGTTCATGAGCATATTAAATTTTCTTGGTGAGCTTCAGCTCACGGGTGCTATGTGGTGCAGGTAAAGGCAAAAGAAAGCTGGACCATCCTTAAGTTGGAGAGCTTAGGTGATGATGTGTACATATGCGACTGCTCGACCGCCACGGTCGAGGGTTGAAAGAGGAACTAGGGTTAAACCCTATTTTGCTGCTTAGGTCGGCTGGTTGTAAATATTTTATTGTAATTAACCTTTAAATTATATTTTTGGGATCCCAATGTATACAGTAAATGTTTTAGGGAAACGTTGTATCTTAACCAAAAAAAATTAAACCCTAAATTGTTAATAATACTTAGTTACACGATTATGGCCAAATGACTCGATTAACGAGTTTAGCACTGTTTAAAATGCACACCGTAATGGTCCCTAGGTAGTAGGGCATTACAACTTCTATCAGAGCGAGCCAAGGTTAAGGCTTCCTGAAGACAAGCTGGGCATGTACACTCGTCACTAAAGATAGCTTCACTCAGGGAATGGTAACTATTTCTGTAGTTATGTGTTTAACTGCTTAAATAAATGTGAATTCTTTACCTGCACATTGTATTAGAGAGCATGAGATTCTGATAGAGCCTGACTTTTTACTATTAACATGATTATATGATTACATGGTCCATGAGTATATATATATATATGAATGTGATATTTGCATTAGAGTTGGAGGCATGGTGTGTATGTTGGAGGAGCAAGGGTTATGAATTGATGAACAAATGTTATGGGCATGTTTTTAGCACTGCAGTGGTTTGTGAATGTAGTGTGGTAAGATTGTTCCCGTGGGGAAAGCTCTTGATATGCTCATCATGTTTAATGGGTCAAGTTATTGACTGCAGATTCAATCAGAAGATATGTATACAAGGCTGATAATGAGACCTGGTGGTGGTTATACCGGGGCTGGGGATTATAGCCAGTGTTTGAGTTCTTCACCTACTCCTCAGAATTTCCAGCAGGTGTTTACAGATATGCAATTAAGATTGCAAAGGCAAGAGGAAGAAATTAGGTGTTTGAAGCAACATCAGAATATGTTAGGGAACACCTCTTCCTTTGTTATGCCAGGAGTGGCACCAGTTTTGGCTCAGCCTAGGGTTGAGAACAGATGGGAATTCCTTTGTGGAAGATTCCAAGAATACTACCCTCCAGTCTTCAAGGGAGGCCTAGATCCATTCAGAGCTAAGCAATGGATGGGCATGATCAGTTCCATTCTCGATAGTACGGGGGTGGTAGGTCACGATAGGGTGATATGTGCTACATTTGTATTGCGGGATGATGCCCGGACATGGTGGGAAGTAGTATCCCAGACACGAGACACAGCTGTGATGGACTGGAAAGAATTTAGGCAGCTGTTCAATGAAATATATTACTTTGATGCAGCCAAGACTGCTAAGATGAATGAGTTTCTGAACCTCGTTTAGGGAAATGCAACAGTAACCGAGTATGTGAACAGATTTGATGGGTTGGCCAAGTTTTCTTTTGATATGGTACCCGCGGATGTAGCTCGGAAGGAAAAGTTTATCCAGGAATTGAATCCCAGAATAGCTCAGGGCGTTAGAGCCGCCCAGTGCATGAAATCTCTACCTATGCTCAGGTGGTAGGAAAGGCTCTTGCTGTTGAGAGCGCAAGAAATCAGATTGAGAAGGAGAGTGCCGGAGAGCATGGAGCTCAGATAGTGACACCTCCATTTATTGGAGCGAGTAAGAATAAGAACTGGAGGACTTATCCAAAATGTGCTCAGTGTAAGAGACGTCATCTGGGAGAATTCTGAGCAAAAGCCTGTTTCTTATGTGGAATAGTTGGGCATTTCATGAGGGATTGCCCAAGGCGAGGGACAGATGATCAAAAGGGGATGGACAACTCGACTCCAGCTCGAGTGTTCGTTCTGAAGTAGTCAGAGTCAAAGACTGAGACTGAGATTGAGGCTGGTTCCTCAGGGGTGGAAGGTTAGCTTTCTTGTTCTGATTTTTGTATTGCACTGATTGGTTTTGATGCCATGTTGTTCTTTGCTTGTTGCATCTCGAGAAGCATAGACTTGTTATGCAGATTGCATGGTGATGTTGTGATGAGTTAGATTATGGTGGAAAAGACTCATCAGTTGTTTTGATAAAGTTGGTTATAACTGACTTCAGTATAATCCTAGATATGGATTGGTTAACCAAGTGTGGGGCAATGATAAATTGCAAGAAAAGGAAAGTAACTCTTGGGTTGAGAGTGGGAGACCTTTGTTGTAATGCCCTGAATTCTCCGATGTGGTTTAATGGCGGGATTAGTAGGTCGGGAGGGCCATACTTGCTTAATTATGCCATTAAATGATAATATGCATGTTTATGTGAATTATAGTATAATATGATGTTAAATGCATGCATGTGGGTCCATATTCTAATTACAGGGGTGTGATGGTAATTTGGCCCGTTGAGGGCATAATTGTATATTTGTATGCATGTCGGTGATATATTGTTGAGACCACATTATAATGTGGGTTTGTTCGAGCTATTCGGCATGAGACGATCATGGAATATTAATTAGTGGTCTTGTAACGCCCCAACTCCAAGGACCGTTACGGTGTGCCTTGTAAACAGTGCTAAACTCGCGAATCGAGTCATTTGGCCAAAATCGTGTAACTAAGTATGATTAGCGGTTTAGGGATTTAAAAACTTTGGATAAGATGTAACGTTTCACTAGAACGTTTTATATATACATTGGGATCCCGAAAATATAAATTTTAGAGTCTGTTACAGAAAATATTTACAACAGGCCGTTCTAAGCGGCAAAATAGGGTTCAACCCTAGTTCCTCTTTAAACCTCGGCCGTGGCGGACGAGCAGCTGCATATGTACACGTCATCACCTAAGCTCTCCAACTCAAGGATGGTCCAGCTTCCTTTTGCCTTTACCTGCACCACATAGCACCCGTGAGCCGAAGCCCAGCAAGAAAACACAATATAACATGATATAATATCAACAGTAATTGTAATGATTATTCAGGACCAACAGTCCAAACAAATAGGTGACTAACACAAGAGTCACAAATGTGGGGACAGCACCCTTTAGCCATGTGACGATAGGGTCACCAGGGCTTAACTAGTAGGTTGTCCTTTCATAAGTTCGTTCAGGATAGGTGCATGGTGATTGGTCACCAACATAACCTTCCTCCCGACTCTAGAGTCGTAACTATGGACAGCGTCCCCTAGCCATGTGACAAACAGTCACCGGGGCCATATGCCCTGGCTATGAACATTTGGTCTTAGACCAGGCAAGCGCTTATAGTTTTCATTGACCTTCAGGTCGGTCCCGCATTAATACCCCATATGAGTCATTCAATGTCGACCTCGATTAGATCTAATCTTCATTTGGCCCAGCGTTCACAACGCTCTGCCATTTCTAACTCTTGGGTCAATGAAACACGACCAGTGCTCAGCCTGTTGTGAACTTAACTAATAAGTCACAGCTTCACAGACGGATCTGACACCATTGCCGATTCTGACTAATAAGTCAGCGCCATACACAAGTAAGCCATGCCACCAAACATATATCACATGTCCAATATCCACAAACAAGGCATTCAACATGCTTACTTAACAGATGCTAGTACAATTAGGACCATGCACAACACAGAGGCTCAAGCTCTGAACGATATCATACTCAGTACACAAAGCATGTTCTAATCACATGTTTCTTGTGCATCACATGCATCATACTTAACAATCCAACATGCATCAATAGCAGCCATGCATGTCACGTTTAATAATCAACCAACATGCATCAAGAATAACCATGCATGTCACATATACACAGGGTGCAGTTTTCTTACCTCAGATTCGAGCTATAATGATTAAAAGAACGACCCTTGAGAACGATCAACTTTTAGTCCTTTAGCGGTCACCTAGTCATAACCAAATATAGGATATCATCAATAAAAATGATCAACAAATGGTTCCCAAACCAAAACCTAGCCTCCGAGACATCAAACACTACTCAACCGGGTAGTAGGTTCGACCTCAAGGCCTAAGGCTTGAATCTCCAAGCTAAAAACACATTTCTGGCCAAAAAGCCACTAAGGGCCGCGACCCGCCCTAGCTGCGCCATGGCGCCCCCCCCCCCCCCCCCCCCCAGACAGAGGCAACCCTCTCTGCCAGACGCCATGAGCCGCGGTGCACCACAGCCATGCCGCGGCTCATTACCCTGTTCAGCCAAAAACTCAGTACGCACCAGCAAACCTCCCCTGCGTTTTCCCTTGGAACCAAGCCTTCAAACCAGCTCCAAACCTCCTCCAAACACTCAATTAAACCTCTAGTCATTACCTATAACTCACCCTCATCAAAACCCAAGCTAAGCTTCAATCAAAATCTCCATAAATCCAAACTACCGTCAAGAAATCATAAGCTGAAAAACTAAAGGAAAACAGAGTATAAACCAGAAACTTATGGCTGAACTCACCTCAAACTCGATTTTGAATCCCCTTTAATGGCTGAAACAAGTTCCCTAGCTTCCACCTTTGATCTCCTAGCTTAACTCCTCAATTTGGGCTCTCAAAATTCAAAGAAAGAATGAAGGAAAAAGCTTGTACGGGAGAGAAAGGAAGAGATGAGGATGGGGCTCTGTTTTGTTATGTTTTCCACAGCCTTCTAAACACTCCCAAAGGCTGATACAAATCCTTAAGGTCAAAAGACCATAATGCCCCTAGGCCAATTAAATCCCTCTAAAGACTTCCGAGGGTAAAACCGTCCTTTCCCGCCTATCACGTTAATTATAATTAACGCTCTCCAATTCTCGCTATTCTCAAATACCAATAAATCATATCCCATTACCCTTTTATTCCCGGTAATGCTCTAATCATCAAAATGACCCCAAGACTCACCCCGAGCCCCGAACTTAAACTTGTTATGACTAGACCGAACACTTACATCTCATGATCGTCTCATGCCGAATAGCTCGAACCAATCTTCCTTATAAGGTGGCCATATAAATTAATCACAACCATGCACCCAAAATACACATTTACGCCCACAGCGGCCAAATTACCAAAATACCCTTATAATCATAAATACACCCATATGCATGCATTTACCATCATATAATAATATAATTCACATGGACATGCATATGATCATTAAATAGCATCATAATTCAATTATGGCCCTCCCGGCCTCCTAACCAAGGTCCTAACCCTTATTAGGAAATTCGGGGCATTACAGTCTAGTCATAACAGGCTTAAGTTTAGGGCTCGGGATGAGTCTCGGGGTGATTTTAAGGATTAGAGCATTATCGAAAATTAAAGGGTAACGGGATATGAATTATTGGTGTTTGAGATTATCGAGAATAGCGGGAATTGGAGAGCGTTAATCATGATTAACGAGATAGGTGGGGAATACCAATTTTGCCCTTGGGAGCCTTTAGAAACTTTTAATTGACCTAGGGGTATTTTGATCTTTTTACCCCTAGGATATATATAAACCATTTTTGGGCTGTGAAAGAGGTAGAAAAACAGAGTATACTTGAAGCTTCTCCCGTACCTATCTTCTCTTCAGTTTCCTTTGAGATTTTTGAACCATTCTTGAGGATTCAAGCTTGGGAAGTAAGCCTTGGGAGTTTGGGAGAGTGTTCCTCCATTGAAGAGCATCATAAGGTGAGCTTTGGATAACTGCTAAGGAATTAAAGGTCGATCATTCTCAGGAGTCATTCTTATTATATTTCTCGCTCGAACCAGAGGTAAGAAAACTGCACCCCATATGTGACATGCATGGTTATTCATGAGGCATGTTGATTGTGTAAATGTGGACATGGATTGATTATTGAATGCTTAGCAAATCTTGCTCACTTGTGCATGGTACTGACTAATTAGTCAGATTTGGCAAAGGTGCCGGTATCAACTATGAAGCTGGGACTTATTAGTCAAGTTCGGCAGTGGTACTGGGCATTGGACACACAGTGCTGACTTATAAGTTAGGACGGCCTTAGCGTGTTCAACGCAAGCCAATAAAGATTAGATCTAATCGACATCTGCATTAAATGACTCAGAAGAGCGTTAATGCCAGACCGACCTCAAGTTCGATGAAAACTAAAAGCGCTTGTGTGACTTACCCATCAGTCACTCATCTGTTAAGTTAGAGACTTACCCATCAGTCTCTCATCTGTTTAAGGCTAGTGACTTACCCAGCAGTCACTCTTCTGTTTAAATTAGTGACTTGCTTGTCAGTCACTCAGTATGGTTTACTAGAACCTCAAGTGATATTCACTCATCTGTTTAAGAGCTATAAGCTCTGTGTGATTATAATAATAATCATTTGATAATGTTTATATGCAATACTGTGTTTTCTTGCTGGGCTTTGGCTCATGGGTGCTATGTGGTGCAGGTAAAGGGAAAGAAAAGCTTACCCAGCCTTGAGTGGAGAGCTTAGGTGGTGATGTGTACATATGCGGCCGCTTGACCACCATGACCAAGGAGTTCTCAGAGGAACTAGGGGTTTTCCTTATTTTTGCCGCTTAGGTCTGCGAGTTTGTAATTTTGAAACAGTATTGACCTTTTTGAGTTGTAAATAACTTGTAAATGTTTTTATGGGCCCATGAACAGTTTTATGTATTAAATAAAATATATCCTTTCCTTTTTGTTGGTTTTCCACCTTAGCCTGTTAATAACACTTAGAGCACGTTTTTAACCAAAGGAATCGGGTAGCGGGTCAAATTTTCGGTTCATCGATCACTGTAACTGTTCTGGGGTAACTAGGGCGTTACACTTGTGGTAGCTAGCATTGTGCATGGATTTTGTATGCTTATGGCATCTGTATTTAAAGTTAGAGATCTATTGCAGGAGGATGCATAAAACTCTTAGCTAGTGTGGTGGATACCACTTAGGTTGTGCCAGTAAGACCAGGACAAACTAGATTAGTCTGTGAGTTTCTAGATGTGTCATTGGATTTGTCAGGACTACCTTTACATAAAGAGATAAAATGGTGGTTAGATTGGTGCCAGAAAAAGAATCAGGTCTAGGGTATTGTATTGAACGGCTTCAGCGGAGCTTTAAGACCTAAAAGCTCAGTTATTGAGTAAGATGGTATTCTCCAAGGTGGATCTTTGATCTGGTTATTACCAGCTAGAGATCAGGGAGAAGGATATGCAGAAGATTTTTTTTATATTAGATATGGGCACTGTGAGTGCTAAGTTATGTTTTGATGGATTAGATGAACAGAATATTCAAGAATTATCTGAATTGGATTTGTGATCATCTTGATCGATGTATTGTGGTATATTCTCAGTTGGAGAATTTCCAAGGTCAAGGAACGCCTTAGAGGGCAGGAGTTTCCTTGGACAGACAAGATATTACATGTACTTTGTGGAAGAGTTCTGAGTCTTCTTACAGATCAGATCCAGTTAGTAGGTTGTTATGACACCTCAGTGTAGGGAAAATTGATTGCCTATGCATCATGTTATTTGAAGGATATGACCAGGACTAGAGTAGAGTTACTGGTGTGTCAGGTGGCCAGCTTTATACTTGAGATTATTATTTCAGAAAGGATCAAAGGAAAAACAGTTAAGTGACCTACATATGGGAAAATTAAGAGGAATGTCTTAGCTGGATTAGCTAAGGATTATACAGTGTCAGGTATGGGTTTATTGTGGTATAAAGATCGGATTTGGAATCCGATGGACACTGGGATTAAATGAGTGATTCTAGATGAATCTCATACTGCTCTCTTATTCTCTTCATCCAAGCATCATGAAAGATGTATTAGGATATGAAAGTTTTATAGTGGTGGCCTGGGATGGAGAGGGACATGACTGAATATGTGATAAAGTTCTTAACCTATTAGTAGGTCAAGACAGGGTATCAAAAACCAGTAAGGCTATTACAGCCTTTGTGTATTCTATAGTTGAAGGACACCGCGATGGGTTTCGCAGTGGGGCTACTCAGGTTTGTGGATCAGCGTGATTTGGATTGGGTCATTATGGACCAGTATTTTAAGTCAGCTCACTTTGTATCAGTAAGGACGAGTAATACAGTTGATCAGTATGCAGACCTCTATGTGAGAGAGGTAGTACGCCTTCATGGAATTTGAGGTCTATCTTATCAGATGAAGACTTTGTTTTTACTTCCAAACCTTAGGGAAGGTTGCAGAAGGTGGTGAATATACAGTAGGAATTTAATACAGTATATTATCCTCAAAATGATGATAAATCAGAGAGAGAGTTATCCAGTTATTGGAAAGGCATCTTATGAGATGGATGAGATGTTATATCTGGATATTGAGGTAGTTCAGGGGACCATTGAGGTTATTGAAAAGATTAGAGCTTGGATGCTCACTTCTCAGAGTAAATGGAAAGTTATGTTGATTTGAGATGCAGGAACATGGATTTCCAAGTGGAAGACTGTATCTTCCTTAAAGTATCACCATGGAAAGGGGTGAGGAAATAAGGGCAAGTTGAGCCCTAGATTTGTAAGAATGTTTGAATCCTTGATAGGATCGGTCAGGTTGCCTTTGGATTGGCCTTATCTTTGGCACTGTTGGCCGTATACAATGTATTTTATATTTCCATGTTGAGGACATGGTTTAGAAGAGACCCATGTGTTGATTTATGATAATCTGGAGATTGAGGCTAAGTTATCCTATGAGGAATAGCCAGTTCAAATTTTAACAAAAAAAACATGGTTCTGAGAAGCAAAGCTATACCTTTAGTTAAGGTATGATACAGAAACATTGAGGTCGAGGGAACGACCTGGGAACTGGAATCAGATATGCGGAATTTATATTCCGGGCTGTTTAGATAAATTTCGATGATGAAATTTCTGTAAGAAGGGGATTGTTGTAATGACCCAAATTTCCTAATAAGGTTTAGGACCTTGATTAGGAGGCCGGGATGGCCATAATTGATTTATTATGCCATTAAATGAATATATGCATGATTATGTGAGTTATATTATTATATGATGATAAATGCATGCATATGGGTCCACTTTTCATTATAAGGGCATTTTGGTAATTTGGCCCGTTGAGGGCATATTTGTATATTTTCATGCATGTTGGTGAATTATTAATGAGGCCACATTATAATGTGGATTTTTTCGAGCTATTTGGCATGAGATGATCTTTGAATGCAAGCTAGCGGTTTGGTCATAACGGGGTTAATTTCGAAGATCGGGGTGAGTCTCGGGGTAATTTGATGATTAGTACATTACCGGGAATTAAAGGGTAATGAGATATAATTTATTAGCATTTGAGAATATTGGGAATAACGGGAATTGGAGGACGTTAATTATAATTCACGAGATAGACGGGAAAGGAGGATTTTTCCCTTGGTGGCTTAAAAAGGAAATAAATAGGCTTGGGGGCATTTAGGTCATTTGACCTTAGGATATGTTTAAAATCATATGGTTGTAGAAACCTTAGAACCAAAAATAAAGCTTGTTTCCCTCCCCCACGATCATCTTCTTCTCTCCTTCTTCCTTTGAAATTTTGAAGCTCCTTTTGAGGATTCAAGCTAGGGAATCAAGCCTTGAGGGTTTAGGATTGTGTTCATCCATTGACGAGGGTTTAAACTTGAGCTTGAGGTAAAATTTCAACCATGGAAACTCTGGTTTTTGCTATGTTTTTCATTGTTTTTCAGCTGGAACTTTGGTTTGGATAGTTGAGAATTGATGAGAGTTTTTGGCAAAGTTTGGTTGGGTTTTGATGCCTAGGACTTGTAGAATGGATTTTTGGGTTCATTTGTGAGTTTGGTTGAGGTTTGGAATCAGTTCTTGAAGATTGGAAATTGGAGAAGTCAAAGGGGAAAAAACCAGGGCTGAATCACCATGGTTCTAGCGCTACAGCACCCAAGGGAGGGCGCTACAGCGCTGTCCAGGGAAAGTCAGCCCTGCTTGTAGCGCCTAGGCGCCAAGGGGGCAGCGCTGTAGAACTACCCTGTTTTTCCAGGGTCCTATTTTGGGTATTTGAGGGTTTTTGGCTTGGGGTTTCAATTCCTAAGGCTCGAGATCGAATCTACTAACTGTTTGAGTACGATTCGATGTCTCAGGAGTGAGGTTTAGACCATGAACCTTTTATTATTGATTTTATTGATGGAGTTTCATATTTGGTTATGACTAGGTGACCGCTAAGAGACCAAATGATCGATCATTCTCAAGGGTCATTCTTTTATTGTTTCACGCTCGAACCAGAGGTAAGAAAACTACACCCAGTTTGTGACATGCATGGTTAAATGAGGCATGTTGATTGCTCTAAATGTGGACATTGATTGCATATTAAAATCTTAGCAATCTTGCTTACTTGTGAGTGGCACTAAATTATTAGTCAGAATCGGCAATGGTGTAGTATTGACTGTGAAGCTGTGACTCATTAGTCAAGTTCGGCAGTAGTATTAAGCACTAGTCGTATGGTATTGACTTATTTGTCGAGAATGGTATTAGCGTGTTTAACGCAAGTTGAAAAGATTAGATCTAATCGACATAAGCATTATCATCAGAAGCATGAAATGCTTGACCGACCTTGAGTTTGATGAAAAACAAAAGTGCTTGTCCAGTATAAAGGCTAGTTACTTAGAGACAGGGCAAAAGGCTCAAGTGACTGTAACGTCACATGGCTGTGGGTGCTGAGCCCAAGTTCGTGACTCATTCATTAGTCACTTATTTGATTAGGGTGCATAGCCCAAAGTGTGACTCATTAGTCACCTATTCAGAGTGTGACTCAGTAGTCATCTACACAAAGTGTGACTCATTAGTCACCTATTCAGAGTGTGACTCATTAGTCACCTATCTCAGAGAGTGACTTATCAGTCATCTAACAGAGATAGACTTATTAGTCATCTATACAGAGATAGACTTATCAGTCATCTACTTAAGGGTAGACTTATTAGTATTCTATACAGAGAGACTTATTAGTCATCTACCTCAGAGATAGACTTATCACTCATCTAACAGAGATGGACTTATTAGTCATCTATATAGAGTGTGACTCATTAGTCACCTATACAGGGTGTGACTCATTAGTCACCCACACAGAGATTGACTCATTAGTCATCTATTCAATAAGCAGGTCCCCAGAGATTGACTCATTAGTCATCTATTCAGACGCAGGACCCCATAATCATTTATTTGGACTTTCTTGCATACATGAGTAGGGTTATTCTTGCTAGGCATGCCTATTATAATTTAGTAACATGTTATTACCTGTTCATGAGCATATTAAGTTTTCTTGGTGAGCTTCGGCTCATAGGTGCTATGTGGTGCAGGTAAAGGCAAAAGAAAGCTGGACCATCCTTGAGTTGGAGATCTTAGGTGACGATGTGTACATATGCAGTTGTTCGACCGCCACGACCGAGGGTTGAAAGAGGAACTAGGGTTAAACCTTATTTTGTCGCTTAGGTCGACTGGTTGTAAATATTTTATTGTAATTAACCTTTAAATTATATTTTTGGGATCCCAATGTATACAGTAAACGTTTTAGTGAAACGTTGTATCTTAAACAAAATTTGTAAACCCTAAATCGTTAATCATACTTAGTTACACGATTATGGCCAAATGACTCGATTAACGAGTTTAGCACTGTTTAAAATGCACACCGTAACGGTCCCTGGGTAGTAGGGCATCACACTCTTCACCAGTGAATTTGGTGAAAAAGAAAGACGGAACATGGTGCTTCAGTGTTGACTATAGAGCACTTAATGGCATCACTGTCAAGGATAAATTTCCTACTCCCATAATAGATGAACTGTTGGATGAGTTGGGAAATGCAGTGGTTTTCTCCAAAGTGGATCTTTGTGACGGGTACCATCAAATTAGAATGGATCGTTGAGATGTCCATAAAATAGCCTTTCTAATTCACGAGGGTCATTCATGCCATTCGTGCTTACCAATGCCCCCTCGACCTTTCAAGCCGCAATGAATCAAGTATTTCGCCCATACTTGTGCCAATTTGTCATAGTTTTCTTTGACAATATTTTGGTCTATAGCAACAACACCCATGACCATGTTCAGCATCTCAGAATAGTGTTACAAATGCTCCAACAACATAGCGTTTTTTGCCAAAGCTAGTAAGTGTCCATTTTTTCAGCATGCAATTGAATATCTTGGTCATCTGGTTTCTTATCGAGAGTTAAGGTGGATCCTTCCAAGATTTCAACTATGGTTGATTGGCCGGTACCGAAGACTTTAAAACAATTGTGAGGTTTCCTTGGACTCACAAGGTATTACCAAAGATTTGTCGCTCATTATGCAGCCATTGCTACTCCACTCACTGAGTTACTAAAGAAAGAGAATATCAAATGGTCTACTAAAGTGGCAACTACTTTTGATAACCTTAAGCAGGCCATGACAGCAACTCCCATGTTACGATTGCCTGACTTCTCCAAGGAATTCGTAGTGGAGATCGATGCTTCCAATGTAGGAATTGGAGGAGCCTAATGCATGAGGGCCATCTCGTCGCTTTTTTCAGCAAAAATTTGGGTCCTAGATTTGCTGGAGCTTCGGCGTATAGCAAGGAAATGAGAGTTATAGTGGAAGCAGTTACCAAATGGTGACATACTTGTTAGGAAGCCATTTTGTCATCCAAACTAACCATAAAAGCCTGAGAGAATTATTGACTCAAGTCATTTAGACCCCGGAACAGCAACAATTTCTTTGTAAGCTCCTTGGTTTCCAATTTTCTATTGAATATAAGGTTGGCAAGCAAAATTCTGCAGCTGATGCGCTTTCTAGGTAGCATGATGTTGTCTTTTCTGCTCTTCATATGGTTGTCAGATCAGGTTGTTTTGAATTTTTAGAGGCTTTACGACAAGAAAATATCACATGCCCGGACCTGAGAAAGCTCCATACTCAGTTCGAAAAGGGAGAATTGGACACTAACTTATACTCGATTAAGGAAGGGATCTTGTATTTTCAGCAGAGATTTTTCATCAACGAGCACTCTAACTTGAAGTCACAACTACTCCAAGAGTTCCATGCCTCTCCAATACGAGGACACGCTGGTGTAGAAAGAACTTTTATGCGGCTAGGAGCAAATTTTTTTTGGAAAGGGATGCATTAGGATGTACACATATTTGTACAAGCTTGCTTGACTTGTCAAACGGTGAAATATTCACCTACAACCCCATATGGTTTGCTACAACCTTTAGCCATTCCAGAACAAGTTTGGGAGGATTTGTCCATGGATTTTATTGTGGGGTTGCCAAATTCATAAGGGGTCACCAACATATTGGTCGTCATCGATTGATTTACCAAATACCTCACTTTGGAGCACTGCCAAACCATTATTCTACCACAAAAGTAGTTGAACTCCTCTCTAATATGGTCATTCATTTACACGGCTAGCTGCATATGATTGTTTCAGACCGAGATCCCATTTTTACGAGTGCATTTTGGAAGAAGCCCTTTGAACTAACGGGCACCACTCTCAAGATGGGTTCAGCATATCACCCCAGATGGACGGTCAAACAGAAGTTACAATTTGTTACATAGAACAATACCTTCGAGCATTCACAGTGGATAATCCAAAACAGTGGAGCAAATTTTTCTCTGGGCAGAATACCATTACAACACAAGCTTCCATTCAGCAATTGGGATGACATCCTTTCAAGCGGTATATGGCAGAACACCCCCCACTATTCCGTCGTATATATGGGGAGCCACTTCCATACAAGCAGTCGAGAATGATTTGCTATCTCGAGACGACATTCTGTAGCAATTGAAACGTAACTTGCAACAGGCTCAAAATCGAATGAGGCATCAAGCAAACAAGAGACGTAGAGATATTGAATTTAAGATGGGAGAATTGGTGTTAGTAAAGCTGCAACCCTATCGCCAAAGAACAGTCGCCAATTGACTTAACTCAAAGTTGTGTAGAAGATACTTTGGTCCTTTTGAGATTCTAGCTAGAGCAGGTCCGGTTGCTTACATGCTCAAGCTCCCACAAGGCAGTCGCATCCATCAAACTTTTCATGTTTCCTTGCTCAAGCCATACCATGGAACAGAAACATTCAGATTCTATCCTTTACTGGAACTAATCCTTGCCAACCATTCTGTGATGACTTTGTTAGCTATACTAGCTACACGCATTCACCTTGTTAATAACAAGGTTGTTTGACAGGTTTTGGTGCACTGGACTCTCAGCCCTCCCAAAGGATGCAACTTGGGAAGATTTCACTTCATTTTTCCATCTTTACGACCTATTCAACCTTGAGGACAAGGTTGTTTTTGGTGAGGGGAGTAGTGATAGCCCAACCCATCTGGCAAGCGCAATTACTTTGGACCCTGTTGGTATACAAAGCCCAATGAAGAAGTGGGAAGAGTACTCGACCCAGGAAGAGGTTACAAACCAGATGGTAGAAGCAAACGATAGCAACACTGAAGAAAAATAGGAAGATGGGAACAAAGAGAAGGAATTGGCGCGTAAGGACAGGGTGCACGTGAGGCCTCTGTAACGTCCCAAATTACCTAATAAGGCTTAGGGCCTTGATTAGGGGGCCAGGATGGAAAATTATGGAAACTATGTGATTATGTGATATATATGTGTATCATTATATGATTATGTGAGTTATATAATAATATGATTTTATATGCATGTTTTGGTGTATTAAAAATGCATGTGGGCCCATTTTTGATTAAAAGGGCAATTTTTGTAATTTGGCCTGTTATGGGTATATTTGGCATATATGTGATATATGTGTGGGACCACATTATTATGTGGATATATATAGGTTACTCGGCACGAGACGATCCTAGGGAGCAAGCTAGTGGAAAAGTCACAACGGGACCCATATTTGATTAGGTGTGAGTCAAGGGGTATATTGGGTATTTAGTACATTAATAGATTATTGGGTAATGAGAATGATTATTTAATGATATATTGGGAGTTAGTGAGATCAGGAGGAAATTATGGGAATTTTGACTATTTTACCCTCGAGGGCGTTTTTGGGACCCCGAGCAATTGGATTTGCTTGAGGTTACTTAAGCTCGAAGTAACCTGTTAGAAACATAAAAAGAACGTTTAGTACGTTCTCTCTCTGTCCTATTCTCTTTTTGATGCCCGTTCGCATTTTTGAAGGAAACTCGAGTTTCAGGACTCGGATTCAAGCAAGGATTGAGTCATAGCGATTCTAGGAAAGATTGGAAGCTTATTAGCCGGGGGATTTAGTGAGAAACGACATAATCAGAGGTGATTTAAGCTTTGAATTTCCAAGTTTCTGTTTCCTAAAGTTTCTTAAATTTTGAAATTGGATTTTTCATTTTGATGAGTTTTAGAATGATTTGAAGCTTGGGTTTTGAAGGTCTTGGGCCATTGAGATGATTGGAAACTTTGTTTTTGAGATTTGGGTATGTTTGCATAGGTATTTGGAAGGATTTTAAATGGGAAAAACGAAGTTCTTGGCTGTGTTCGTGGTTGGGCCACAACCCTTTTATTATGTGTTGTGGCCCAGGCTTAAAAAAAAGAGGTTTTTGGCTGTTGGGGGCACTTTGGGCTGCTACCCCTTTTTTTCAGGCCGCGGCCCACGACGCAAATAGAGAGGGGTAGCCCCTGTTCTTGATCAGGCCGCGACCTAGGTATTTGGGGCCGCGAACCAAAAGGGCAGAAATGGCCAAAATGGGTTTTAGTCATGGGAACTTAAACCTAAGGGCTCGGGATCGATCCTACTACTTGGTTTTGTAGGTTTCGATGTCCCAGAGTCTGAGACTCAGTCTAGAAGCCTGTGTTTACTCGTTATTGATGAGATTCTATATCATGGTTGTGACTAGGTTATCCCTAGGGGCTCGGAAAAAATATCGTGCTCGAGGGTCGTTTATTGGTAACCTGTGCTTGTACTAAATGTAAGAAACTTGCACCCAGTATGTGTACATATGCGGCTGCTCGACCACCACGGCCGAGGGTTTAAAGAGGAACTAGGGTCAAACCCTATTTTTCCGCTTAGGTCGGCAGGTTGTAACTCATTTATTGTAGTTAATCTTTTAAATGTATTTTGGGATCCCATGTATACAGTAATGTTTTGGTGAAACATTTGTATCTTTGACCAAAAAATTTAACCCTAAACCGTTAATCACGTTTAGTTACACAATTATGGCCAAATGACTCATTTAGCGAGTTTAGCACTATTTAAAATACACAGTGTAAAGGTCCTTGGGTAGTAGAGCATTACTACTTGGTATTAGAGCGTGCCAAGGTTAAGGGTTCCTGAAGACAAGCTGGGCATGTACACTTGTCACTAAAGACAAGCTCCACTTAGGGTATGGTGACTATTTATGTGGTTATGTATTTAACTGCTTAAATAGGATATAAATGCTTTACTTACATGCCTTACAAGGAAGCATGAGATTTTGATAGGGCCTGGCCCTTGACTATTGAAATGATTATGTGATTACCTGCTCAGTGAATATATGAATGTGTTATTTGCATGCTGGAATTATGAGCATGGTATTTTGTTGGCAAGAGCAGGGTTATGGATTATGCATGGATGTTATGGGCATGTATTTTGGTACTACAGTGGTATGTGAATGTGGTGCTGTTTGATTTTCTCGTGGGAAAAACTTTTGAATGTGCTCATCATGCTTAATGGGTCAATTTACTAATTGTAGACTAAATTAAATGTTATGTACCCAAGGTAGTTAATGGGACCCGATAGTGTTTATACTGAGCTTGGGAATTACAGCTAGGGCCTAAGCCCTCCGCCTGCCCCTCAGAATTGGCAGCAGGTGTTTATAGATATGCAATTAAGATTGCAGAAGCAAGATGAAGAGATTAGGTGTTTAAAGCAGTAGGTTATGTTAGGGAGCACCTCTTCTTTTGTTATGTCAAGAGTGGCACCAGTTTTGGCTCAGCCTAGGGTTGAGAACAAATGGAAATTTCTGTGTGGGAGATTTCAGGAATATTACCCTCCAGTTTTTGAGGGAGGCTTAGATCCATTCAGAGCTGAGTAATGGATGAACATGATCAGTTCCATCCTCAAGAATATGGGGGTGGTAGGTCACGATAGGGTGACCTGTGCTACATATATGTTGCGGGAAGATGTCCAAACGTGGTGGGAAGTGGTATCCCAGACATGAGATACAACTGCAATGAACTGGAAAGAATTTAGGCAGTTCTTCAATGAAAGATATTACTGTGATGCAATTAAGACAAAAGAATTTATGAACCTGGTTCAGGGAAATACAACAGTAACAGAGTATGTTAACAAATTCGATGGGTTGGCCAAGTTTGCTTTTGATATGATACCCACAGATGGGGCTCAGAAGGAGCGATTTATCCAAGGATTGAATCCCAGAATAGCTCAGGGCGTTAGAATCACCCCAGTGCATGCGATCTCTACCTATGCTTAGGTGGTAGGGATGGCCCTTATTGTTGAGGGGACTGAAAATGAGATTTGGAGGGAGAGTGCCGGAGAGTACGGAGCTCAGGCAGTAATACCTTCGCTTATTGGATCAGGTAGGGGTAGAGGCCCCAGTGATCAGGAAAGAAGAGTTATCAATGTATTCGGTACCTCTAGTCTAGAAAAGGGGTTCCGAAGTGCTTAGATAGGCCATCAGGGTGAGGATGAGCATTGGAAAGTCTCCCCAGAATGCACTCGGTGTAAGAAACGTCATTTGGGAGAATGTCGAGCAAAGGCGTGTTTCTTATGTGGAATGGTTGGACACTTCATGTAACGACCCAATTTACTAATAAGGCTTAAGGTCCTTGATTAGTGTGCCGGGAGGGCATAACTGGATTATATGCGATTTAATGATTAAAAGCATGTTATATGATTATTTGAATATCTGTGATGCATGACTATGTGTATTAGTATGCATGTAGACCCTGATTAGGTTAGAATGACATATTCATAATTTTGGCCCGTTGGGGGCATAATTGGATATATATCTGTGATAAATTGTTGAGACCACATTATTATGTGGATATATTTGTAATATGTGACTTGAGGCGATCCTAGTGAGCGGTTTAGTGAAAAAGTCACAGCGGGAATTTAGACCCGGCTCGGGGCGAGTCTGGGGGTATTTATGGGAATTTAGGAATATATTGGAGTCTATTTTGATATTGAGGAATATAATTGGTGATTAGTTAGGTGTCGGAAAGTAAGTGATAAATATTAAAGACATTCGAGGAATTAGCAAGAATTGGGTGTAATGACTAAAATGCCCTTCGGAGGTTTAAAAGTTTAGTTTTAAGTGGGAGGACAATATGGTCTTTTGGTGTTTAGAACCAGAGATAAGGGTCATATTGCTTTATGCCTTAGTGGATTATATAGAAAGCTTTAGAAGTCCGAAGAAAATAAAATAAGAATGAGAAGGAAGGAGGGGAAAAAGTAGGGGTCTTCTCTCTTGTTCGGTTTGGGCTTCTCTTCACCAATTCTTCTAGAAATTTGGAGCTAAAATTCAGAGAAGGCTTAGGCTAGGACTCAACACTAGGATCCTTGATTTGGCTTGGGGAATTAGCAGAGGTTATTCATCATTTGAGGTAAGGTTTTGAGATTGTTATTCAGTTCTTGGTTTTGGTATTGAATTGGTTTTCTAAGCTGTGTTTCTGTGGGGAACTCTAGGGAATTAAGCCTAAGGGTTTGAGGAGGTGAAGGCTAAGGAAGTGTGGAAGATAACCTAGGTTGAGCTCATCCATCAAAGGTAAGACATTCTAGTTTTAAGTTCTGTGGTTTCTGTTGTTCTGTTGAGTTCTTGAGCTTCAAACTCAGCCATGGTGATTTCCTTGTTTTGGGGTGCACGTGATTGAATTATTTATGGTTAGGTTGTTTGGGGTGAGTTGGAGATGTTGGTAGGATTGTTTTGGGGTATGGTGGAGGTTTGGTTGAGTTTTGGAGGGTTTTGGCTCGAGGAAGTTCGAAGGGAAAAACTTGAGTGTTGTCTGGCTGTGACTAGCACTGTAGCGCTAGCTTTAGAGCGCTACAACGCTAGGCTTAGGTGTCTGGGAGCCTGTTGGCTCTGTTTGTAGCGCTGTAGCGCCCACTTTAGGGCGTTGTAGCGCTACCCTGTTCCCAGAAAGGGATTTTTGGGTTATTTCTTAGGGTTTTTTTCCCGGGAGCTCGGGGCTTGATTCCACCACCCGTTTGGTGGAATTAGGGCTTCCCGAGGGCTCGGGATTGGTCCCGAGGCTAGGTTTTGGAATTGAAGTTTGGAGTCGGTTCTAACTTGTGACCGTGACTAGGTGTACGCTAGGGCTCAGACGGGATTGTGCTTGAGGGTTGAATTGAACAAAGTTATCAGAATCTAAAGGTAAGAAAATTGCACCCGGTTATTTGATTGTGTTGGGACTAAGAGCTCACTATATCTGTATGATGTCATAGATGGTATTATGCCATGGGACATGTGATAAACGGCCTAAGAGTGTCGTAAATAATATTTGCGCACAGGGCGCGGCTCGGCCATTGGTAGCTGAGGATAACTTAATATTCACTGAGCTTGGTTTAAGCAGGCCAGAGTCAGTGGGATAAATAGAGGGTGCAGCCTAAGGGCGTTAACCCTGGTTATCATATGTGAATTGATTATTGATATATAATGATGTACTTGATATGCTGAATACTTGATTAACGTGGATAATTGGAATGTTGAGTATATGTTATACTGCATGAGTTATCTGGTTGTTTGCTTGATGATTATGCTCTGTTATTGTGTTTCTTGCTGGGCCTTGGCTCACAGGTGCTACGTGGTGCAGGTAAAGGCAAGGGCAAAGTGGACCAGTCCTGAGATGGAGAGATTTGGGGCTGAATGTACATAGTCAGCCGATCGGCCGCCACGGCTGAGGAATGGTACAGGACAAGAAAAGCCTAATTGTCTGTTTTGCCTTAGAGTGGCTAGTAACTGTATTTTAATCCTGGAATTTTGTAAATTGTCTTTTAACCTTACTGCTTTTGGGATCCCATGTGGAAATGTTTGATTATAAGAAATGAAACTTTTGAGACCAAAATCTTTAACCCTAGTTCAACTGTAGTTTCAGTAACACGTTTCCAACAAATTGACTTGATTAGCAAGTCTTGGACTTTTATAAACACACAGTATAACGGTCTTGGCTATCCAGGGTGTTACAACTTGGTATCACAACGTCCTAGGTTTAAGGGTTCCTGAAGACTGGCTGGACATGTACATTCGCTGCAAAAGACAAGCTCGACTCAGGGTTTGGTAATTGTGTATACATGATTATATGCTTAAATGAATAGAATGGAATATGACTGTTGATATTTGCTTGATTAATAGGGAGCATGAGATACGAATAGGGCCTGGCCCTTGAATATTGTGTGATAATAGTGAGGCCCTTGATATTGCTATGCATGTGAATGAAAATATTTGAATACTTGGATAAACTGTTATATTTTGATTGTTTGTGAGTGTTTGAGTTCTAATGATGGATCATGGAAGGATTATTACCCTGTCATCATAGTCTGACCGCCGAGTCGTTGATTGCAGATTGACTTGGATAATTATGCGTCCAAGAAAATCTACGCGACTAGCCGGCACCAGGTCTGAGACTAGAAATGATGACCAGGGCCAGATCCCTCCGCCAGTCCCTGAGAACTGGCAACAACTTATGGCTGATATGCAAGCACGGGTACAGAGCCAGGATGAACATATTCGAATTCTGTGACAGCAGGCTCCATTAGGTAGTGCTGCCCCTATTGTGCCACCTGCAGTGGTACCAGTTGTATAGCCAGTAGAGGTTGGGAACAGGTGGGAGACGTTGTATGAGCGGTTCAGGAAACAGCAGCCCCCGATCTTTGAGGGAGGACCTGATCCCCTGAAGGTCGAACAGTGGATGACCATGATTACTACTATCATGGATTTCATGAGGGTAGAGGGACATGACAGAGTGGCCTGTGCCACATATATGTTGAGAGAGGATGCCCGTATTTGGTGGGAAGTGGCATCACAGACCAAAGATGTTACTACATTGAGTTGGGAAGGATTCAAGGACCTATTCAATTAGAAGTACTATAATATTGCCATCAGAGCAGCGAAAGTGTAATGCCCTGGTTACCCCAGAACAGTTACGGTGAACAGTGAACCGGAAATTTGACCCGCTACCCGAGTCCTTTGGTTAAAAACGTGATCTAAGTGTTATTATCGGGTTAAGGTGAAAAAAAACCAGTAAAAAGGAAAGGATACATTTCATTAAGTAAATAAACTGCTCATGAGCCTTTCAAAATGTTTACAAGATGTTTACAATACAAAATGGTCGCTACAGTTTCAAATTTACAATCCCCGCCGACCTAAGCGGGTACTAGGTTCAACCCCGAGGCCTAAGGCTTGAATCCCCAAACTAAAAACACAATTCTGGCCAAAAATGCCCTGATGGGCTGCGGCTCACCTCCCTGACAGAGGCATTTTTACCCCAGAAACCACCTTAGGCCGCGGCACACCATAGACAGGTCGTGGCTCATTACGCAAAACAGCAAACTCCAGCTGAATCTTCCCCGCATTTTCCCTTGGAACCAAAGCTTCAAACCAGTTCCAAACCTCTTCCAAACATTCAATTTAACCCCTAAACAACATCTATATCAAACCCCCACCAAAACCTAAGCTAAACATCAATCAAAACCTCCACAAATCCAAACTTCCATCAAGAAAACATAAGCTGAAAAACTAAAAGAAAAGCAGAGCACAACCAGAAACCAATGACTAAAACTCACCTCAAATTCGAATTTAAACCTCCTTCAATGGTTGAACCAAGTCCACAAACCCAGCCCTTTCCTAGCTTGAAACCCCACTTTGAGCTCAAAACTCCAAAGAAGAAAGGGAAGGAATTGATGCACGGGAAGGAGAAAGAGAAACCCTGCTTTTGCTCTGCTTTTCTACAGCCATCTAAGGTCATATAAATCCAAACCCAAATGACTAAAATACCCCTAAGTCACTTAAGGCTTCTAAAGTCATTTCAAGGGTAAAATTGGTACTTTCCACTTATCCCGTTAATCATAATTAACGCTTCCCAATTCCTGCTAATCCCAATATTCTCAAACACCAATAATTCATATCCCGTTACCCTATAATTCCCGGTAACGCTCTAATCATTAAAACACCCCAAGACTCACCCCGAGCCCGGAGCTTAAGCCCGTTATGACCAAACCGATAAATCGTACTTACAGATCGTCTCATGCCGAGATACTCGAACCAATCCACATTATAATGTGGCCTTACAATATATCATTGACATGCAAACAAATATACAATTATGCCCTCAATGGGCCAAATTACCAACACACCCCTGTAAACAAATGTGGACCCACATGCATGCATTTAACATCATATTATAATATAATTCTCATAAACATGCATAAATTCACTTAATGGCATAATTAAACAGTTATGGCCCTCCCGGCCTACTAATCCAGCCATTAAGCCATATTAGGGTATCCGGGGCATTACAACTATCCCCTCCTTACAGAAATTTCGTCCTCGAAATTTACCTGAACAGCTCGGGAAACTGACTCCGCATATCTAACTCCAGCTCCCAGGTCGCCTCCTCGAACTTGCTGTTCCTCCACAATACCTTAACCAAAGGTATTGTCTTGTTCCTGAGGACTTTATCTTTCTTGTCAAGTATCTGAAGAGGCTGCTCCTCAAAGGAGAGATCCGGCTCAAGCTCCAGATCTTCATAACTCAAAACATGACTCTCATCAGATACATACCTCCGAAGAACGGATACATGGAACACATTATGCACGGCCGACAATGCTGGAGGCAAAGCTAGCCTGTAAGCTACTTGACCAATCCTCTCCAGGATCTCAAATGGACCTACAAACCTAGGACTCAGCTTGCCTTTCTTCCCAAACCTTCTCACCCCTTTCCATGTCGAGACTCTAAGGAAGACATAGTCTCCCACCTCGAACTCCACGTTCCTGTGCTTGGGATCTGCATAGCTCTTCTGTCTACTCTGAGAAGTAAGCATCCGAGCTCTAATCTTATCAATAGCCTCACTGGTCCTCTAAACTGCCTCAGGACCTAAGTATCTCCTTTCACCTGTCTCATCCCAATGAATGGGAGATCTACACTTCCTACCATACAGCATCTCATAAGGTGCAACTCCAATGGTAGACTGATAACTGTTATTATAGGAGAACTCTATCAAAGGCAAATACTTACTCCATGATCCACCAAAGTCCAGCACACATGCCCGCAGCATGTCTTCCAATATCTGGATCGTCCTCTCAGATTGCCCATCTGTCTGAGGATGATAAGCTGTACTGAACTTCAATTGTGTACCCATGGCTGTCTGTAAACTCTTCCAGAACTTGGAAGTAAAAGTAGGGTCCCGATCTGATACGATCAACCTAGGTGCTCCATGGAGGCGCACGATCTCTCTCACATAGAGATCTGCATACTGGTCAACTGTATAAGTAGTCCTCACTGGCAGAAAGTGAGCTGACTTGGTGTAGCGATCCACTATCACCCAAATGGAATCATGCTGACCAACGGTCCTGGGTAAGCCCACCACAAAATCCATCATGATGTCTTCCCACTTCCACTCTGGGATATCCAGAGGCTGCAATAACCCTGCCGGCCTCTGATGCTCAGCCTTGACCTGTTGACATGTCAAGCACTTAGCCATATACTCTACTACATCTCTCTTCATCCCTGGCCACCAATACAATGATCTCACATCCTGATACATCTTCGTGGTGCCTGGATGCAAAGAGTAAGGTGTAGTATGAGATTCATCCAGAATCTCCCGCCTCAATGCAGTGTCTAATGGAACGCATATCCGCCCTTTGTATCTCAACAACCCAAAATCAGACACTGTATAGTCTCTGGATGCTCCAGCCAAGACATCCTCTCTAATCTTGATCAGCTGTGGATCACTCAACTGACCCTCTTTGATTCTCTCCAACAGCGTAGACTGTAGCGTAATATTGGCCAACTGGCCCACCAGCAACTCTATACCAGCTCTGGTCATATCGTCAACTAACTCCCTGGCTATCAGCCTAATACCATGAATCTGTCCCGGACCCTTCCGACTTAAAGCATCAGCTACCACGTTGGCTTTCCCTGGATGATATAGAATCTCACAGTCATAATCTTTTAACAACTCCAGCCAATGCCTTTGTCTCATATTCAAGTCCTTATGAGTGAAGAAGTACTTCAGGCTGCCAACTCTAAATCATGAGTAGGATACCTCTTTTCGTACTCCTTCAGCTGACGAGAAGCATAAGCTATAACCTTCTCTGATTGCATCAAAACACAGCCCAAACCCTGATGAGAAGCATCGCAGTAAATCACAAACTTCTCCTGGTCTGTCGGAAGACTCAGAATCGAAGCTGTAATCAACATTTGTTTCAATTCCTGGAAGCTGTTCTCACATTTATCTGACCACACAAACTTTTGACTCTTGCGTGTCAGCTCAGTCAACGAAATAACAATTTTTGAGAATCCTTCCACGAAACGCCTGTAATACCCTGCCAATCCAAGGAAACTTCTAACCTCAGAAGCATTCTTTGGCCTTGGCCAATCTCTGACCGCTTCAATCTTTGCTGGATCTACTTTAATCCCCTCCTTACTGACAATGTGCCCAAGAAAGGATACCTGAGACAACCAGAACTCACACTTCTTGAACTTAGCAAACAGTCTGTGTTCCCTCAATCTCTGTAGAACCAACCTCAGATGCTTCTCATGCTCTGACTCAGACTGAGAATATACCAGAATATCATCGATGAAGACGATCACAAACTGGTCTAGATAATCTTTGAACACTCTGTTCATCATATCCATAAAAGCAGCAGGGGCATTAGTCAATCCAAATGACATAACTAAAAACTCATAATGCCCATACCTGGTACGAAAAGTGGTCTTCGGTATGTCTCCCTCCTTGACCCTCAACTGATGATAACCAGAACAAAGGTCGATCTTAGAGAATACCGTCTTACCCTGCAATTGATCAAACAGATCATCTATCCTTGGCAAAGGATACCGGTTCTTAATTGTCAACTTATTCATTTCTCTATAATCTATACACTTCCTCAGAGAATCATCTTTCTTCTTCACAAACAGAACTGGCGCACCCCAAGGTGAGAAACTAGGTCTGATAAAACCCAAATCTAACAGCTCTTGCAAATGTACCTTTAATTCTTTCAGCTCAGCTGGGGCCATTCTGTATGGTGCTCTAGACACTGGCTCCGTCCCTGGTGCCAGTTCTATAACGAACTCAATCTCTCTGTGCGGTGGCAACCCTGACAAATCTTCTGGAAACACATCCAGAAACTCACAAACAAGTCTAGTATCCTCTGGTCTCACTAGCATGACCTGGGTGGTGTCAACCACACTAGCTAAGAATCCAATGCAACCTCCTTGCAATAAATCCTTAGCCCTCAATGCAGAAATCATAGGAATACGGGGTCCATGCACAGCACCAACAAACACAAAAGGATCCTCACCTTCAAGCTCAAAGGTGACCATCTTCCTTCTGCAGTCAATGGTTGCCCCATACTTTGCCAACCAATCCATACCCAGTATCATATCAAATTAAGTCATAACCAACTTTATCAGATCCATTGACAACTCTCTGCCCTCCACTATCACTGGCAAGGATCTGACCCATCTCCTGGATACCACTAACTCCCCAGTGGGTAGCAAAGTATCAAACCCCACAGCATAGAAATCACAAGGTCTACAAAATCTATCAATAACACTACTAGCAACAAAGCAATGTGTAGCACCAGAATCAATCAATACATTATAAGCGGTTCCAGCACTAAGAAGCTGACCTGTAACAACTGAGGGAGAAGCCTCCGCTTCTGCTTGAGTCAATGCAAACACTCGGGCTGGGGCCGAGCTGTTTGCCTTCCTGGGTTCTTCCTTTCTTGCCTTAGGGCAATCCTTTTTAAGATGACCCACTGCTCCACATGAGAAGCAGGCCCTTGCCCTACACTCTCCCAAGTGATGCCTCTTGCATCTAGGTCACTCAGGATAAGACCTCCAGGCTTCATTACCACCAGGACGACCCATAGAAATACCACGGGGCCGTCTGTCAGGACCTGGAACTGGGAAGGTGTCAGGAACCTTCCTCTTCTGATCACTGGGGCCTCCACCCTTACTAGAACCCACAAATGGAGAACCTGGCCTCCTGAAATCCCTTCGGCTGCACTGTCACGCCAGATCTTAATCTCTGCACTCTCAGCTGTGAGTGCCTTCTCCACCACCTGTGCATAAGTAGTAACTCCTGCCACAGTGGTGATACGTACATCTCAAGCTAACCTGGGCTGTAGCCCCTGTAAGAAACGCTCTCTCCTGGTCCCATCAGTGGGCACCAGCTCTTTGGCAAACTTTGCCAAACGGTCAAACTTCAAGGCATACTCCGTAACTGATAAGCTTCCCTGAAGTAGCCTCATAAATTCATCAGCTTTCGCCGCTCTAATAGCGTCATTATAATACTTTTCATTAAACAAGGTCTGAAACTCCTCCCAAGTCACAGCATTCACATTCCTGGTCTGGGTAATCACTTCCCACCATATCCGGGCATCATCCCGAAACATATAGGTAGCACAGGCCACCCTCTCACTACCAACTACCCTCATGAAGTCAAGAATAGTGGTAATCATGCTCATCCATTGTTCAGCCTTGGCAGGATCTGCACTGCCTTCAAATACAGGAGGTTGCTGCTTCCTGAACCGTTCATAAAGAGGTTCCCATTTGTTTCCAACCTCAGGCAGCTGCCCAGTAACTGGCACCGACACAGAAGGTGCCTCTGCAACACTGGCCACTACAGGCACTTGCTGTTGTCTTAGGAGACAAAGCTCCTCTCCCTGTTTTAGCACTGTTGCCTGCAATTCCTCAAACAACTGCTGCCAGTTTGCAGGTGCTGGCTGTGGAATCTGGGATTGGTCATTCTCTTAACCCTGACTGTTATTATTCTGGCCTGGATCACTCTGGCCAGCTGACATGTCTGTCTGCCCTGGGTTCATTCTGTCACTGATACCTTACTGAAACAATAATCAATACGGCCAGTCAGGTAGTAATAACTAAACCTCTTGCCGCCTTACGGTCCAAGAACAAACAGACAATTATCACATTCCACAGTCATATGAATATATAAGCAGATATATGTTTATAGCATTCAACACTCAGCATGTATCACATAACAACTCACAATCAATCATACTTATAAGTATGTTCCAGCAATTCCCAGTACTAATAAGCACATAGTTGCTGAGGACATAATATTTCATAGCACGGGTTTAACATAGTGCTTCATGCATACAGGTAAAGCATATATGTTGTATTTAAGCAGCCATGCGTATAACTACATAAATAGTTATCAAACCATGAGTTGAGCTTGACTACAGTGATGTGTGTACATATCCAGCCAGTCTACAGGAACCCTAACCTTGGCATTTCTCTGATACCAAGTTGTAACGCCCTGGTTACCCCAGAACAGTTACGGTGAACAGTGAACCAGAAATTTGACCCGCTACCCGAGTCCTTTGGTTAAAAACGTGATCTAAGTGTTATTATCGGGTTAAGGTGAAAAAAAAACCAGTAAAAAGGAAAGGATACATTTCATTAAGTAAATAAACTGCTCATGATCCTTTCAAAATGTTTACAAGATGTTTACAATACAAAATGGTCGCTACAATTTCAAATTTACAATCCCTGCCGACCTAAGTGGCAAAAATAGGGTAAACCCCTAGTCCCTCTGAGAACTCCCTGACCGTGGTAATCAAGCGGCCAAATATGTACACAACACCACCTAAGCTCTTCACTCAAGGTTGGGTGAGCTTCTCTTTCCCTTTACCTGCACCACATAGCACCCATGAGCTAAGGCCCAGCAAGAAAACACAATAAAGCATGATATAATATCAACAATGATTATAATAATCATCCAGGGCTAACAGTCCAAAACACATAGGTGACAGTAGCAAAAGTCACAACAGTGGGTTTAGCTCCCTTTAGCCATGTGACGATAGGGTCACCAGGGCTTAACTGATAAGTTATCCTTTCATAAGTTTGATCAGGATAGGTGTATGGTGATTGGTCACCAACATAACCTTCCTCCCGACTCTAGAGTCGTAACTAAGGACAGCGTCCCCTAGCCATGTGACAAACAGTCACCGGGGCCATACGCCCTGGCTCTGAGTACTAGTCTTAGACTAGCCAAGCGCTTATAAGTTCATCGACTTTAGGGTCAGTCCAGCATTAATGCCATAGAGCCATTCAATGCTGATATCGATTAGATCTAATCTTCATTTGGCCCGGCGTTCATAACGCTCTGCCATTTCTGACCATTGGGTCAGTGTCCCTGACTAGTCAGTGCCATAAACAAGTAATCAACATTCACTAGCATTTAATATGCAATCCATGTCCACATAAGTCAACCAACATACTTCAATAGCAAACCATGCATGTCATATACATATACAGGGTGCAACTGTATTCATACACTGTTTTCTTACCTCTGGTTCGAGTGAAAGTTATTATAAGAACGACCCCTGAGAACAATCAACCTTTAAATTCCTTGACGGTCACCTAGTCATAACCAAAATATAGGATTCATCAATAAAAATGATAACAGAGGGTTCCCAAACCAAAACCTAGCCTCCAAGACATCAAACACTACCCAACCGGGTACTAGGTTCAACCCCGAGGCCTAAGGCTTGAATCCCCAAGCTAAAATCACAATTCTGGCCAAAAATGCCCTGATGGGCCGCGGCTCACCTCCCTGATAGAGGCATTTTTACCCCAGAAACCACCTTAGGCCGCGGCACACCATAGACAGGCCACGACTCATTACGCAAAACAGCAAACTCCAGCTGAATCTTCCCCGCGTTTTCCCTTGGAACCAAAGCTTCAAACCAATTCCAAACCTCTTCCAAACATTCAATTTAACCCCTAAACAACATCTATATCAAACCCCCACCAAAACCTAAGCTAAACATCAATCAAAACCTCCACAAATCCAAACTTCCATCAAGAAAACATAAGCTGAAAAACTAAAAGAAAAACAGAGCACAACCAGAAACCAATGACTAAAACTTACCTCAAATTCGGATTTAAACCTCCTTCAATGGTTGAACCAAGTCCACAAACCCAGCCCTTGGATTTCCTAGCTTGAAACCCCACTTTGAGCTCAAAACTCCAAAGAAGAAAGGGAAGGAATTGATGCACGGGAAGGAGAAAGAGAAACCCTGCTTTTGTTCTATTTTTCTACAGCCATCTAAGGTCATATAAATACAAACCCAAATGACTAAAATACTCCTAAGTCCCTTAAGGCTTCTAAAGTCATTTCAAGGGTAAAATTGGTACTTTCCACTTATCCCGTTAATCATAATTAACGCTTCCCAATTCCTGCTAATCCTAATATTCTCAAACACCAATAATTCATATCCCGTTACCCTATAATTCCCGGTAACGCTCTAATCATTAAAACACCTCAAGACTCACCCCGAGCCCCGAGCTTAAGCCCGTTATGACCAAACCGATAAATCGTACTTACAGATCGTCTCATGCCGAGATACTCGAACCAATCCACATTATAATGTGGCCTCACAATATATCATTGACATGCAAACAAATATACAATTATGCCCTCAACGGGCCAAATTACCAACACACCCCTGTAAACAAATGTGGACCCACATGCATGCATTTAACATCATATTATAATATAATTCTCATAAACATGCATAAATTCACTTAATGGCATAATTAAACATTTATGGCCCTCCCGGCATACTAATCCAGCCATTAAACCATATTAGGGAATCCGGGGCATTATAGAAAGTAAATGAGTTCACGGGGCTGGTTCAGGGCAGCATGACAGTTACAGAATATGCCCTGAAATTTGACAGACTTGCGAAGTTCGTACCAGATCTTGTGCCTACTGATGCAGCTAGGCAGGACAGGTTTATTAGAGGGCTTAATGATATGATAGCCCGAGATGTGAGGATTACAACAGTTCCTGGGGGGGACAACTTATGCCCAGGCTGTAGAGAAGACTCTTACCGTTGAGGAAGCGGAGAATAAGATATGGATGGAGAGTGCAGCAAGGCGGGAGGGCCGCAGGGCGGTGCCTTCATATTTTGGGCTTGGTAGGGGCGGAGGCCCCAGTGATCTGAAGAGAAAGACCCCTGATGCTTCGACCGCTCCTGGTCCTGACCAAAATTTGGTGAAATGTTTGTATCTTTGACCAAAATTTTTAATCCTAAACTGTTAATCACATTTAGTTACACGATTATGGCCAAATGACTCGTTTAGCGAGTTTAGCACTATTTAAAATACACAATGTAACGGTCCCTGGGTAGTAGGGCGTTACAGCCTCGGAGGCTTAGAGATTATGCGTTGCACTTAGCTCGTTGAGGGAAGAGAATAGGCTGTAACCAATTTTCTGTTATGCTTTTGGTAGTAATTGCTGGGTATAAATTGAATTTGTAAATAATTATGGAATTCAGGTTGTTAATTGTAATAGCAAGTTTTGTTGTGGGAGATTCACATTGTCTCGAAGAGTGCTTGTTACTATTAGTAGACCATTAGACCCAGCTAATATTCGAACTTATGTTTGTTATGGGAAAAATAACATACTTAACCATCCATCCAATGACTTTGTTTATTATGATTAGTTAATAGCGTTCCCAACACTAAAAAAAAAAAATACAAAGTCCCACATTATTTTTAGAGTTAAATCTGCTCTAATTCCCATCTTTATAATCATCACATTCGATTTTATCTAAACAAAAATACTTCTTTGAGACTTTTATAGTTTCATAAGTATAGTTTTCAATTTTTAGTTAATTTTAAATTGATATAATAATCTAAAAAATTAATAATAGAAGTCAGTTGGCAGTTAATCACTTCATAAATTTGTTCTATATTTATTTGATATTTGTATCAATATAAATTATGTAAGAAATTTTTTCTATATTTATTGGATAATTTTATTGATATATATGTGTAATTGCAATTTATATTTATGCATATGAACATAAATTATATATAAAAATTTGTGCTATATTTATTTAATATTTGTAATTGTATGTATGGAATGCATATGAATATAAATTATATAAATGTAGGAGTTGAAAAATTGATTTATTATGCTTAGATTTTATGACATTGTGTACTTTTTAAAATAATGATTGTAATTTATTTAGAGTTAATATTCACAAAAAGTAGTTTTCATAATTTTAATTTATTTTTTTCAAAAAAAAAATTTGTGCCCCACCTAGAACGAATTCTTGGGCCCGCCACTACTAACGAGTATGTATCCGATCTAAATCTAAATCGGTCGAAGAGGAAGAGATTAGTGAGCCAAAAAGAGTTAAGCGAGAATATATCCGATCCAAATCCAAACTGGTCTAAGAGGAAGAGCCAAAATTGCCTTTTGTGATTCGGGCGGGGTTGGCCCTAGGCATAGGCGGGCCATGCTTATGCCTAGGGCCCCCAAATAAAAGTAGAGTTGTAAATACGGGCCGAACTTTCTAGCATGGCACGAAACTGGCACGAGCCCGGGAGGCACGAGCATGACACGACACGAAAAAATATGGGCCTGGGCCAGGCACGACACGAATTGAAAATTGGCACGGCACGACACGACATGGGCCTGAGCACGACACGGCACGACAAGCCTGAAGACATGACACGAAAGTACGAACAAACTAGCCCGAAAGCACGACACGATAAAAAGCCCGATATTTTGACATTAATAATCATAATAAATTTTTATTTTTCAATTATTAATAAATTAAAATGATAATAGAAGTTTTATTTTTCTCAATGTTTATATTTTTATAATTATATTAATTTATTTTAAGATTTGTGAGTTAAATTTTTTAGCATTTATTAGTAGGTATTAAAATTCTAATAATTATCTTTGATATAATTTTGTGTAAAATATTGTTAAAAAGTATATAAAAATATCTAAAATTATAATTCAAACAAATAAATGTATTTGGTTTGATGGTAAGTCCATTGATGGTTAAAGAGGAGGTGGATGGTTCAATTCTCTATTCTCATATTTTTTGGCAATAATAAAGTGGGCCGGCCCGGCCCGGCATGAATTGAATATGGGCCGAGCCGGGCCACATTTACACCTCTAAATAAAAGGCCTCATTTTTTTAAAAATACTATTTTTTTCTATACAAAAGACTCCATAATTTACAAAAATACAATTTTATATATAATAATGTAAAAATACCAAAAAATTTCTTGGCCTCCAATGCTCACGGGCCAGCCCTATAGTCGGGGATAGTGAGCCAAAAAGAAAGCCGTACAAACTGTCCAAAATTAGTAAGTAAAAATCATCGTACCATTTATAATAGCAAGATTTACTATGCTTAAAGTTTAGTATATTAATAAGACCACAACGATAAGATACAATTTGGTATAATATTTTTGGGATAAAGATCAAAATAAGAAATCTTTATACTGTATATGCTATTATACATTTTAAATAAAGTAAAATACATACAAATATTTTAAATAAAATATCATATGCACTCACTATAATACAAATCTCATCTAAAGCAGTTGAGCCAACTTCAAAATTTGTCAAGTGGGTTTAACACAGCATTAATTATAATAATACTTTGATACACAAATCTTAAAGATAGGGACTACTCTATAATGTATTATTAAATATTTGTGCACTAAAAGTGACGATTTTTAACCCTTGTTTTAAATAGTATACTTATTGAGATTAAGTAGATTTAACAGTTTAAAAAAAACATTTGTATTAGTTTGTTTAAGATTCAAAATGTCCACCAACGCATAATAATAATAATGTAAACAAAGTGTCCTATTTTTATCGATTCAATAGTGAAACATTCTTCCAAATACATAATTTTGTTTATTTAATATTTATAAACAAAAATTGAAAGTAACCCCTCGCAATCTTCGCCAAATCAAAATCACAAGTGACAAGGCTTACCACCCATGGTCTACTTTATTCCAAACCCTTTCCATTATATATTTATTTATCATCTTTACCATTATTTTAAAAATTATTTTTTATTATTTTATTTACATTTTTCGTTTTCGCTACACACATTCGCCATTGTCGGTTGGTACAGAAACTTTTACAGCCTTTTGGTCTGTTCACCGAACCTTGGCATTCACCGAGCTGTGGCTAAAATCTCCGTTCACCATTCTCAAAAGCATAAAATGGAAAATGGGTTTTGATTCCATTCATGGTAAAACCCCATTTAATGCTCTAGTTTTCGCACGTCAAAGCTGGTAGTAGTAGTGGGTTTCATGGATCCATGAGGTGAAAGTGTTCTTCCAGCTCAAATATGCAACGTCTTCATTAATATCCTTATTTTTACTAAAACCCATTTGAGATCCATCGTTTAAAAGTTCATCGGAGAGCTTTTTCAATATTGCATGAAGTAATATTCAGATTAACAATGGGTATAGTGGTCAAACTTGTTTCCTTTTTCTTTATGTAGGTAAGCTTTTTTTATTTATTTATCTTAATTCCTTTGGGTTTGATATACTTTTTTGATTACATTGATGTGATTGAGTTGAATAATGGTCGAGATAAAATGTAACGGAATTTTTCTTTCTTTCTTTTTTTCGGAAAAAGGACTAAAGTGGGGTTAACTTATTACTGTGCTCCATTACACAATAAATGTTGTAGAGGTTGGATAAAACTTTGGTGCTCGAAACAGAGCATGTTTAACTTTTGAAACCGACCATTTTGCTTCACATGGGAAAAGCTGGCCTAGATTTATTGCATGAAATGAATGAACCCAATATATGCGAATTTAAAAAGGCTTTCTGTGTGCGCTATAAATGTTCTTTCATCATCTCTTGGAAAATATTTACTCTTCTCCCACTTTCTTGACTAAGTTACCAATCATGAAAATAATGTTTTACCTCTTAGTTTTATTTTTTAGTTATTTATTATGACCGCTTGCTAGAATAAAACAATAGATTAGAGACTACAGAGTTAATGCTCAATAAAGTTAGGTGAGAGTTTGGAAAAATGGGATGTATTTTAATTACCACAAGAATTCAGAAACGACACAGTGAAATGATCATGAGATAGTTTGAGATTCGAGACAGGAAAGAAAAAAAAGAGTTGGTGGGATGTGAATATCTAATAATGATCCCTTCGGAAATGGAATCAGCTTTCTGTGCGTGGTCGCTTGTTTGGTATGGTAGTGTATATGTAACTGTCGTTTAAATCACGTGACTGTGCTTTTTCCTATGACATCACCTTTCAACCCTGTCCTGTTTTTGTTATCTTTTTCTTGATAAAAGAAAATGTTATCTTTCTCTCAGTATTCTGTCATATGCATGATTGTCTCAGCTCCCAATGTTCAGCAAAAAAAATTCTGTTGTTTTTCTTATTTCATCTTTGTCTCATTGAAAGATTGAGAGGGGTACTCAAGTTTCAGTTTATCCTTGTTCTTCCAACCATAGAAGAGAGATGAAAGAAGAGAATAGGTTAATATAATGAAACCATAGATCAAATGTTGAAGGGTCCCTCTACAATTATGATGAGACTCCATAGTCCATAATTTTAAAGTAGTTGATGGTCTGTTGTTTTATGTTATTAATTTTACTTGAGTTTAGGGCTTGCCCACTTCGAATCTGCTTACTTTTTCTTGAGTGACTTTTGTTAAAAATAAAATTAAAATTATATGCGCAACTTTCTAAAGATATGGTGGGGATGTGAATAGGATAGAGTATGGATGTCATGTGGGTTTTATAAAAGAAATGGGCAAACGTGTCCTTTTGTCTTCTCTATCTGTTGGAATAAGGTAGAGAATTGGATAGGTATTTTGGGAAAATGTCTTGTTGAATTATTCATTTGTTTAACGTAGAAAAATCTTTGATTCTGTTTGAGATAACCAATAGAACTTTCTCCTATCTCAATGCAGATCTGCAGGGTAATTACTGTCTTCACAGTTCACAGATGAAATTCAGTTTGAAGATTTAAGGGGTGAGGACAATGGATCTCAACTACAGAAAGTGTTGGAACAGTCCAAAGGTTTGAATATTCACTTCATCTGTTCTGTTCAACTTACATGGATCTGCGATTTATATGAGCTATATATAAATTAATCCCTTCTGAAGTTTCTGTTTATACCTCTGGAATGAATGATTATATCTTAACAGTTTATTTTGTTTCTGGGATTGAGCTGGTTTCTCAAGAAAGTTGCTTTTGCTGAACTGCATTTCAGGGTTCATGGAAGAACACCCTTCTCTTAGCGTACCAAAGCCTTGGTGTGGTATACGGGGACCTAAGCATTTCTCCTCTGTATGTTTACAAGAGCACATTTGCAGAAGACATTCAACACTCAGACACTAACGAAGAGATTTATGGGGTTCTTTCTTTTGTTTTCTGGACTCTTACTTTAGTCCCTCTCTGCAAGTATGTCTTTATTGTGCTCCGAGCAGATGATAATGGAGAGGGTAAGTCATTGAGCAACAGATTTGTCAGTTTCATTGTGTTTTCTTCTACTTGTAATGTAACCTCCTGTTAATAATGTTCTTTCAGGTGGTACTTTTGCTCTGTATTCACTCTTATGTAGGCATGCAAAAGTGAGCCTTTTACCCAATCGGCAAGCTGTTGATGAATCACTCTCTACATATAAATTAGAACACACACCAGAAAGTAAAAATAGTTCAAGGGTGAAACATATACTTGAGAAGTACAAGGGCTTGCATACAGCTGTGCTGATTCTGGTTCTTCTTGGTACTTGTATGGTAATTGGAGATGGGCTTCTCACCCCTGCCATTTCAGGTATATTTCTTTTTAATAATAAATTTTTGGTTTGCAAATTTTGAATGCTTTTTTTCATTTCTGTTTTAGAGCTAATTAAATAATGCATGCGCCTCTTTGTAGTTTTTTCAGCAGTATCAGGCCTTGAATTATCCATGTCTAAGGAGCACCACCAGTGTAAGCTTCTCAGCTTGTACTCTGTTTCATATCTGAATTTGCTATTCTCAGTCAAAACATCCTTGTGGACAGTTATATGAAGACCCAAGATCTGAATGATACTTAAAGGTGCTAAAGCAAGAATAATAGCTTTTTTGGAGTCATATTGTAAATAATTTTTTTTAGTATCGAGATTAAACTCAATCCTCTAAAGGAGAAAGGAATGACAGTCAAGAGTATAAACGAGAGCACACATTTGTTTAGCCTTCCCCTAAAGGAGAAAGGAATGACAGTCAAGAGTATAAGCGAGAGTGGCACACATTTGTGTAAAAGTAGTTATATCCTGTGTCTTCACCAAGTGTGCCATAGTTATACCCTGATACCTTTTTACTGTGCTGCTGCTTTTTATTAAATTTTCTGGATTATTTGTGCAGTAAGGTTAGCTATAAATATGCCTTGTCAGGAAATATTTGTCTTTTATTATGCTTTTGTGTATAGCGTAGAAGATTCATTAAAAGTTAAATACAACACTAATGAATTGTAGTTTTAGCTGGTCATCTTTGCCTTCTTAACATCCCTATCTGACTGAATTCCAGATGCTGTGATTCCAATAACTTGCTTCATATTATTGTGCCTATTTGCTCTTCAACATTATGGTACACACCGAGTTGGATTCTTCTTTGCACCAATTGTGTTGACGTGGCTGCTATGCATCAGTACCCTTGGCTTGTATAATATATTTCGCTGGAACCCACATGTTTATCAAGCTCTTTCCCCATATTACATGTTCAAGTTCTTGAAGAAGACAAGGATAAGTGGATGGATGTCTTTAGGTGGAATATTACTGTGCATAACAGGTAAAATAGGAGAACACACATAATATTTTGAGTCATTTTTCTTAGGAAAGAAAACAGAGCTCTTTGTATTGTTTTTTTTCCATGTATGATAAGTTATGAATGACCTTTATTAAGACATAAGCTGTTGTCAGATTTTTATGTGTTATTACATGCCACTAATGAATCCGTGTGCTTTTTGCAGGCTCAGAAGCTATGTTTGCTGATCTTGGACACTTCTCATATGCGGCCATTCAGGTAACTTTGAACATCATTATAACAGTACTTTATCATGTTTTAATCGCATTTTCAGTGGATGTCTAATCTAACAAGGGAATTTCAACTTCCAATGCATTTTCCTACCGCAGATTGCTTTCACCTTTCTGGTTTATCCAGCACTTATTTTGGCATACATGGGCCAGGCTGCTTATTTATCACATCATCACCACTCCAAGCATAGTATCAGTTTTTATGTCTCAGTTCCTGGTAAGGGTCATTCTTCCCTTTTGTATGAAGTACTTTGTTTAATTTCTAGTTGGGCAAGCTTTGACAAGATGAAATAAATTAAAACTAAGATTCCCCTAGCATTCGATAGATGATGTTAAAGAAAATTAAACTTGACATCTCATTCTTTAATATTATTATTTCAAACTTCTGTTGTGAATAGTGACTGGTATAAGTAGTCTTTACGAAAGATATGATGTCTATAATTTTTTTTGAATGCAGAATGCGTAAGGTGGCCAGTTCTTGTTGTAGCTATTCTTGCTTCAGTTGTTGGAAGCCAAGCAATCATCAGTGGAACATTTTCTATCATAAACCAAAGCCAGTCGATTGGTTGCTTCCCAAGAGTCAAGGTCGTTCACACTTCTGACAAGATTCATGGTCAGATATATATTCCAGAGATCAATTGGATTCTCATGATCCTTTGCATTGCTGTAACAATTGGATTTAGAGACACTAAACACATGGGAAATGCATCAGGTATCTTGTACATCTTCACTAGTCTCATACTGAAAACAGTTAAATTTATTTTCTTACCTTTGATAACTTTATCGGGTCCCAAGGAGTCCATTGTTATTGTCCAGCTAAGAGAAGAAAAATATTACTACTCTGGTTTTAAGTTGACTCTTCATCAATTTGTTTATTCGTTTATTATTTCAAAGTTGAACTGTTTATAGATTTCTCAATACCAAGTTTGCAATCATCATCTTTTTTCAGGGCTGGCAGTGATGACAGTTATGCTAGTGACCACATGCCTGACTTCTTTGGTGATAATACTTTGTTGGAATAAGCCCCCTATTCTAGCTATTTTGTTCCTTGTCTTTTTTGGCTCCATTGAATTGCTGTACTTCTCAGCTTCCCTCACTAAGTTCACTGAAGGAGCCTGGTTCCCAATCCTTCTTGCCCTTTTCCTCATGACCATCATGTTTGTTTGGCATTATGCCACCATCAAGAAATACGAATACGATCTCCACAACAAGGTTTCTTTGGAATGGCTTCTAGCCTTGGGCCCAAGCCTTGGAATTGCCAGAGTTCCTGGAATTGGTCTAGTCTTCACTGATCTCACTTCGGGTATCCCTGCCAACTTCTCCCGCTTTGTCACCAACCTCCCTGCCTTCCATCGCATCCTTGTTTTCGTCTGTGTAAAATCTGTACCAGTCCCCTTCGTTACCCCTGCTGAGAGGTACCTCGTGGGCCGTGTTGGCCCTGCAGCTCATCGATCCTACAGGTGCATCGTCCGATATGGATACCGGGATGTTCATCAGGACATTGACTCCTTTGAGACCGAGCTTGTAGATAAGCTTGCAGATTTTATCAGATATGATTGGTGCCAAGCACACCGGGATAACTCGTGCAGTGACGATGATGTCTTCCGTTCTAACGAGTCAAGTGAGTGTAGGTTGGCCGTGATTGGAACAGTAGCGTTCTCTGGTGCACCAGCTTATGAGATTGAGGAGACTGTTGGGCCAGCTAGTGTCTCTGTTGATTTCCCAACTGTGGAAAGCATCACTGAAGTTATAGAGATGGAAGCTGTTAATCAAAATGAGAGAAGAGTGAGGTTTGCCATTGATGAGGATCCCGAAGCAGATAATACCCGGCGAGAGATCGAAATGCAGCTGCGAGAAGAGCTGGAAGAACTGTACCAAGCTCAACAAGCTGGGACTGCATTCATATTGGGACATTCGCATGTTCAGGCAAAGCAAGGTTCATCTGTGTTCAAGAAACTAGCCATTAACTTTGGGTATAATTTCCTGAGGAGGAATTGCCGGGGTCCAGATGTGGCCCTCAAAGTCCCACCAGTGTCTCTTCTTGAGGTTGGAATGGTTTATATTGTGTAGGCAGGCCACATAATAATATGTAATTAAGATAGATATTTTTCTTCTTTATCCTCGTATTTCTATAGAGGGAACTGAAAGAGGCACCCACGGTTTAGCAGGCCTTTTTTTTTTCAAAAGGAAAAAAAAATGAAAGATGGGTTCTAAACTATGTGCCATCTTAGAATTACCACGAATATACAACCTTTCAAACTTTGTCACTGCATTGTAGTTAAAGTCACAATCAACGGGTTTTAAACTTTATTAAATTTAACTCTGGCAATGAATAGGAAAATAAATAATAATAATAATCTTGATTTTTCCCAGGCCATTAAATTTTGATTCAATTGGTTTGGTTGGGGACGATTTCCTTCTTGGATTGTATCAATCATGACCAGATGCTCCCTTAAAATTTATTAGTCCAGTAAAGGGCCACGTAGCCTTTTTCTAACCACCATGTTTTCTATGTAGCCATGTCATTTTCACATCCACGTGGCTGTAATCTAGTGGTCGAAATCGGCAAAACATAGACTCATCAACAAGAGAATAAAAGAACTACTCCCACTTCCATTTCCATACCTCTGCAATACGAGATTCATATATCATTCTCAGTTTTGGGTCAAAGCAATAACAATGGGACTGAGAGCTCTCCCAGCTTTGACAACCCCAAGAAGCAATTTTTTCCCAAATTTAAACGTAACCCAACTCTCATCTAAGTCCTACAATGGAGCTCACACCAAGAAGAGCTCGAAATTCAGTGTCTTAGCGACCAAAAAGGAAGAAGAACCCAAGAAGAGTAAGCAGTCTTTGTTTAGCAGTGTAGCAGAGGCACTTGATTTTTCTCAAGTTAGGTCAGAACAGGACGCTGCGCTTCTAGAAGATGCTAGACAAGCTACCAAGTCAGGAGAAAAGATGAACAGAGAACAGGTATAACACACATAATGATATCATCATATATGGTTTTAGTTTCCAACTTTCTTTGATTCTGTGTTTGGTCCTTTTGACATTTTTTTTCTTAACAAAGGTGGTTTGTCTTGTTTTATTTTGTTTCAGTATGGAGCTCTCAGAAGGAAAATTGGAGGAACATACAAAGATTTTTTCAAATCCTACGTTGAAGGTATTGTATATATATAGTTATTACACATGTACCTTCTCTAAACAAACAACTTGAATTTTTTTTTTCTTAGTACAATTGATTCTCAATTTCAGATGCATATAAAGATTGTATGTAGGACTGATTTAGAATTTGAATTATTGAAAATATCATTAATTCAATCAACAAATCATGGAATATTTGGATAGTTTAATGATTTTTTTGTTTTAATGAATCAGTGGATGGGCAATATGTGGAAGAAGGGTGGGTGGACAAAACTTGTAAAGTGTGCAAGAAAGATACAAGGGGTGAGGCAAGACAAGTTGACAAGCTTGGGAGATATGTTCATGTGGCTTGTTTGGAGAAATCAAAATCGGGAAACTTTTTCACCAGGCTCTTCTCAAGCTGAGAAGGCCTTAATTCATTTTTTCCCGCTTTGAAATTTTGGTTTGAACCCTAGCTAGCCAAACATGGTCTAGTATAGAAATACAAAGATTTGGTTTTTGTATCATATATTTGTCATTAATGGTTCATTTCACGAAAGATCAACTTCGCAATACCTTACTTATTTCTAATCTGAGCATTGCATTGGTAGTTACTTGTATTAATGAAGCGTTGTTTGGTACAAAGTAATGGAATTTTAGCAATAATAAGACTGCAATCTTTAGCGAAAGTTGCATATGAATCTTTAATCAATTTTTTTCAATGGTGAAAATCCTCTCTGTTTATGTTTTAGTGCCATATCACTTACAAGAATTTAATTTATTTAATTAATGTAAAAATTAAAAATCATTTGAAATAACAAAAAAAGAAATTAAAATTAAAATTAATAATTTTAATTAAAGTATTATTTAAAAAAAAAAAATCTAAATCCTATTCCAAATTAACTAACCCTTCAACCAAAAAAAAAAAAAAAATCAAAATTTCTCACCATATTTAAATTAACAAACCTAAAATCAAAACTGCAAAATCGCTATAGGTTCGCGGTCTATTCCATATATGTTATTTGCAATAGACTTTAAAATAGATGCCAAAACAAAAATTAGATAAATCAAATTTAAGACATAATGAGTTAAATAATTTCAAACACCTCTGAGAAGTTTACATAAAATATGAGAAAAATAAATACAGTTTTTATATTTATGGGAAAAAAAAAATTATACAAAATATGCTAAGTTTTGAATTTTTTTTTTTAAATATGATAATTCCATAAAATATAAAAAATAAATCAACATTAACCTAATTACACAATTCTCTCTCCCTCATGATGTCTCTCTTTCTTTTCTCATTTTTTTCTCTAGCCAATGGGGTTCCCTCATCTTAGATCTCCACCGGCGATACCACCTCCACCGCTACCCCTAGCGGTGACGCACCTTGCCCCTCTGGTTCTTCTTCTTTCTTCTTCAAATATGGTTTTATTCTTCTTCTTCTTCTTCTTTTTCACATCTGATTTTGCTATTTCAATTTCAAATATGATTTTGCACTTCATATTTGATTTTTCTAGTTTTTTTTTTTCAAATTTGTTTAAGTAACCAGGTACCATGACGCCTGCTTAATTTTATTCATATCTGATTTTTTTAGACTTAGTTGTAACCAGTTACGATAACGATTAATTTAGATATGATTTTATTTTCTGATAACTCTACAAAATAGAGTTATTTTACCACTTTTTATGTGCTAATTGTTGCTTAATTCTTGAGTTTTTAATTGATTTATTAAGTTTTTAAGTAATTTTGAATTTATTAGTCTTATTTTAATTTTATATATTTTTGTGTGTTTTTATAGTTATTTTGTTGTAATATATTGTAGTTTAATTTGTGGTAAAAAAATGTTATATTTTGAGCTTAAATGTTTAAGTAAATTAAATTTTAATTAATATTTTCATGAAACTTTTGTTGTATATTTTATTATTGAAAATATTTAGTTTTAATTTAATTTATGTTTATATTTTGTAGAGAATTTGTTGCATGTTTTTGCTCTTGAAAAAGCAAGAAAAAGGTTAGAATTATGGCAATTTTGAAGAGAAAAGAAAAAAAATGGCACATGCTCCTTCCCAGCCGTTGGGCCTGCTTCCAAAGCCCAGCCCATGCTCAATTCACCCATGAGGAGCTCACCAATACCACCAATTCACACATCAGCCACGTTGAACTCCTTCACAGCCTCCTCATCACTTCAGCAATTCAGCATCATCATCCAAGCATCAACCAAGCCCAGGCCCACGCTTGCTTCAAATGAGTCCTCCCAGCCATCAACGCCTCTTCCACTAGCAGCCTGCCTCAGCTGCTCCCAACGCCAGGCATAGCAGCCACTTTGCCTAGCACCCCATGCATGCCATTTTGTATCTTGAGCCCATAAATTGTCCAAAAGCACATTTGTCCCCTATGACAAAAATACCACTTTTTACTCACTTTCTACACATTTTACCCCAAAACATAATTATTATACCCTATAATTTACCTCTATTTTCCATATTATAATTAATTCAATTAATTTAATCAATTTAATTAATTTGAATTGATTATTTTAATATCATTTTTTGGCTATAAATAAGGGAGTTTGGTGTCATATTTTGGGAGGGAGGTTACTATACCAAATTCTACACATTCAAAACCTCTCTACTATCTTCTTCTTCTTCTTCTTTTTGGTTATTTTCTATGTATTTTTAGAGGAAATTTTGGGGGTTTCTCCTCCAAATTTTCCTATTTATGTTGTAATTTTTTAGTTTGTATTTCTACTCTAGTTATGTGCTTCTAATCTTTTTCATAAGATTATTAAGATCATGATGAAGCAACTTGTAACTAGGTAATTTTTATGTTGTATGTTGATTTCCCTTGTAATACAACAAAGTTTATGGATTTTTCTTCTACATATATTTCTTTCATCTTAAATATCTTGTATTTTAGATTGTTAGAACATATTTACACTTTGTTCTTCATTAGTGCATAAACATAATATTCTTTGTGTAAGATGTGTCATTAAATTGTACACATCCATGCTTAGAACAAAAATATTATGTTTTGCCTTATAAATAATGTTCATTGATTTATTTGTTATTTCATTAGATTGATTTACACTAAATGCTTTGAAATTATAATTTTGAAAAGTGAAGAAAAATCCTATATTTTTATAAGAAAATTGTGCTTAAAATTATAAATATTTTTTGGAAAATGATAGTTTAAATTATTTTAACTATCACTAAAACTTGGGAATCAATATACTAATAAATATTATTAAACTTACATTTTGTGGATTCTAGTATCTTAATAATCTTTTCTTTTAACACTTATTTTCAACTCATTATTGGTTTATTTTCATTATCTTAAATAACTTTATTTTTGAATCTTTTATTTTATGTTCATAATATTGAAACTTATCAATCTTTGGAACTAGGTTAGAATTTATTACTTTTGATTTAAAATAGTTTCATTTTCGATTTTAGACAACTCCTTTGGGTTCGACATCCTTGCTTACGATCACTATTCTATATGGACGATTCGTGCGCTTGCGATATATAAATTTTTAAACATACCCGTTTTGGGTCCATCAAGTTTTTGGCGCCGTTGCCGGGGAGTTGCAAGAGAAAAGAAATGAAATTTATCTCGAGGTTAGTGAATTCTTCTACTAGTTATTTTAATTTTTTGCACTTAAAAAAAAACTAAAAAAAATATATATCTATAAAAACTAAAAAAAAAAAAGATAAAAAGAAAATTTGGGACGGTTCTACCACCCATAAAAAAATATACTTATATATTTATATTTATTGTCTTTTTTTTTAGTTGACGGCACTTGTGCCTCCTATCTATCTTTTTAATTTTTATAGTTGATGGCACTTGTGCCTCCTAATTTTGTTGTAATTTTCTTTATTTATATTGTTGTGGTTTTTATTTTCTTTTATTTTTGCAAGTTACTAGCTGATGGCAATTTTGCCTCCTAGTCTTTTATTTTATGTTTTAGTTGATGACACTTGTGTCTCCTAATTTTTACCTTATTTTTGTTATGGTTGATGGCATGCTATGCCTCCCTACTCTTGCTTAAATTTGGATAGTCTTATTTAATTTTGCCTTATTTCTCTTTATCCTTTATCATTTTATTGTGAAAAAAAATATATACTTAAAAAGAAAACTTGAAAAAATATATATATATACTTGGAAAAAAAAATTTAAATCTTGTCATAGCTCTTCTTTTTATTTCTTAACATTATTTTTATTCTCTTAATTTTATTTTCTTGTTGTTTTTTTTTTTTTCTTAATTGTGATCTTAAAAAATAAAAAATAAAAAATAGTTTGTCATCTAGTTTTTTCCATATGGATCATTTTAATTATAGTTGGAATTCTGAGTACAACTATTATGAGCACTCAAATTTAAATTATGGAGAAACTAATAATATGTATGATATGCATGAATCATTTGATATTTCATTTGCCCCTACCTATAATCCAAATTTTTCATGGAGTCATAGCCAATCTCAAATGAATCAAGGGCATGAATTCAACATACCTAATCAAAATCATGCCCAATCCGACCTATCATATCCCATTCAACAAGAAACGAGCTCATCTTTAGAGGATACCCTACAACAGTTTATGCAATCAACCTACCAAATCTTGCTAGCCCAATCTCATTCAATCTCAAAAATTGAAACAATAGTAGGACACCTTGCAACTGTTATAGAGTCGGAAAAACAAGTTCATCCCAACCAACCCATTCCCAATCAAAATAGTCAAATTGAAAATGAAAAGGAGAATGAAGTTGTTGAAGAACTTGTAATTTGCATCCAACCCCCTAATGAAACAAAAGAGTTTGATGAAATAATTTTCGAGGCTTATAAGGAAAATGAAAAAGATATAATTATATTTCAAGAGCCCATAATTGAACAAATTTGTGTATTTACTCAAAATGAAAAGGAGTCTAATATAAATATGCAATTTTCTTATTTTGTTGATATTCCATTAAAATTGCATATTTCTAACTTTCTTGTAGGTGTGATGTTATCAATTATTATTTATGGCATTTGCATCAAAGTCATAACTCACCCTACTAATGAAATTGTACACCATCGATTAGGTGTAGGTTGAAAGAAAAAAAATATAGTCGAGCTAAAGACTATAAACTAAAGCGCTTTGTGGGAGGCAACCCATACTTTAATGTTTCATTTTATATTTCACTTTTATTGTTTGTTTTTGTTTCATGTTTTTCAAAAAAAAAAAGCTTGAAGGAAACTTCTTGCCCAAAAAGAAAAGAAGAGAAGAAAACAAAAGAGCCAAATCAAGGAAGCATTCGTCAAAGGGAGTAGTTCTTAATTTTTTCCAGTTTATTAAACATTGAGGACAATGTTTCATTTAAGTTTGGGGGTAGTGTGTATGTGTTTTTCTTAGTGTTTATGTGTGTTTTCTTTGTGTTTATGCATGTTTTTCATTTGTTGTAAAATTCAAAAAAAAAATATATATATTTATTTTTCTTTTTGTTTTTATGTGTTTTTCATTTGTTATAAAATTTTAAAAAAAAATTATTTTCTTTGTTTTGTTTGAAAAAAATATTGGCGATTTTCATTTTATTTAAATGATAAGAATTATGATTGAAATTGTTCTTAGTTCTTAGAAAAATATAAATAATTATTAAGCTTTACTTTTAATTTTTAAGTTAGTTTTGTTTAAATATATATTTTTCATTAATATGACACTTTTCTATTCCATTTGAATTATTGTGATATTTTGATAAAGTTTATTTAAACATTAAATTCTTTAAATCTCTAAAAAAAAAAAATTGAAAAATATTAGAATTTGCTTGATTATCTCTTGAGATTTAATTTATTTTTGTTTACATAAGCTTGTTTAAATGTTCACATGATGATTTGATGTTTTTGTGTTTATATGTTAAATATCTATTTTGAAAACAATTTTAACTTTTCAAATTAATTACATAAGCTTTACTTTTATTTGTGATTTTCTTTGAACTATTTCCATTATATAATTTTTGACTAAATCATTAAATATCACCAATTTAAAAAAAAAATGTGTGTTTTTAATTTTTCTTTTGCTCGAGGACTAGCAAAATATTAAGTTTGGGGGTGTGATAACTCTACAAAATAGAGTTATTTTACCACTTTTTATGTGCTAATTGTTGCTTAATTCTTGAGTTTTTAATTGATTTATTAAGTTTTTAAGTAATTTTGAATTTATTAGTCTTATTTTAATTTTATATATTTTTGTGTGTTTTTATAGTTATTTTGTTGTAATATATTGTAGTTTAATTTGTGGTAAAAAAATGTTATATTTTGAGCTTAAATGTTCAAGTAAATTAAATTTTAATTAATATTTTCATGAAACTTTTGTTGTATATTTTATTATTGAAAATATTTAGTTTTAATTTAATTTATGTTTATATTTTGTAGAGAATTTGTTGCATGTTTTTGCTCTTGAAAAAGCAAGAAAAAGGTTAGAATTATGGCAATTTTGAAGAGAAAAGAAAAAAAATGGCACATGCTCCTTCCCAGCCGTTGGGCCTGCTTCCAAAGCCCAGCCCATGCTCAATTCACCCATGAGGAGCTCACCAATACCACCAATTCACACATCAGCCACGTTGAACTCCTTCACAGCCTCCTCATCACTTCAGCAATTCAGCATCATCATCCAAGCATCAACCAAGCCCAGGCCCACGCTTGCTTCAAATGAGTCCTCCCAGCCATCAACGCCTCTTCCACTAGCAGCCTGCCTCAGCTGCTCCCAACGCCAGGCATAGCAGCCACTTTGCCTAGCACCCCATGCATGCCATTTTGTATCTTGAGCCCATAAATTGTCCAAAAGCACATTTGTCCCCTATGACAAAAATACCACTTTTTACTCACTTTCTACACATTTTACCCCAAAACATAATTATTATACCCTATAATTTACCTCTATTTTCCATATTATAATTAATTCAATTAATTTAATCAATTTAATTAATTTGAATTGATTATTTTAATATCATTTTTTGGCTATAAATAAGGGAGTTTGGTGTCATATTTTGGGAGGGAGGTTACTATAGCAAATTCTACACATTCAAAACCTCTCTACTATCTTCTTCTTCTTCTTCTTTTTGGTTATTTTCTATGTATTTTTAGAGGAAATTTTGGGGGTTTCTCCTCCAAATTTTCCTATTTATGTTGTAATTTTTTAGTTTGTATTTCTACTCTAGTTATGTGCTTCTAATCTTTTTCATAAGATTATTAAGATCATGATGAAGCAACTTGTAACTAGGTAATTTTTATGTTGTATGTTGATTTCCCTTGTAATACAACAAAGTTTATGGATTTTTCTTCTACATATATTTCTTTCATCTTAAATATCTTGTATTTTAGATTGTTAGAACATATTTACACTTTGTTCTTCATTAGTGCATAAACATAATATTCTTTGTGTAAGATGTGTCATTAAATTGTACACATCCATGCTTAGAACAAAAATATTATGTTTTGCCTTATAAATAATGTTCATTGATTTATTTGTTATTTCATTAGATTGATTTACACTAAATGCTTTGAAATTATAATTTTGAAAAGTGAAGAAAAATCCTATATTTTTATAAGAAAATTGTGCTTAAAATTATAAATATTTTTTGGAAAATGATAGTTTAAATTATTTTAACTATCACTAAAACTTGGGAATCAATATACTAATAAATATTATTAAACTTACATTTTGTGGATTCTAGTATCTTAATAATCTTTTCTTTTAACACTTATTTTCAACTCATTATTGGTTTATTTTCATTATCTTAAATAACTTTATTTTTGAATCTTTTATTTTATGTTCATAATATTGAAACTTATCAATCTTTGGAACTAGGTTAGAATTTATTACTTTTGATTTAAAATAGTTTCATTTTCGATTTTAGACAACTCCTTTGGGTTCGACATCCTTGCTTACGATCACTATTCTATATGGACGATTCGTGCGCTTGCGATATATAAATTTTTAAACATACCCGTTTTGGGTCCATCATTTTCACATCTAGTTATAACCAGTGACAATTATGATCAGTTTAGGTTTTTTGTTTGAATCTTATATTTTTCCACGTCTAGCTAAGTAACCGGTTACCATCGCAATTGGTTCTATTTTTTTCAAACATAGTTGTGACCACTTACCTTCATGATCAATTTAGTTTATTTTTTTTATATCAGTTTTTTTTCTTTCCAAATCTCACTAAGTAACCAGTTACAATTCAGTTGATATTTTGATAATGGTACATTACTAAAAAAACCAAAAATATTTTTATAGTTGTAACCAACTACTACATCTCTTAAAAAATAAAATTGATTTTTATAGTTGTAACCAGTTACCACACATCACTAAAAAAAATTGACAGTGGCATATGATTGCTACCACAAAAAAAAAATCAAAATTGTTTTGATAGTGGTAACTTGTTATTACAGATAAAATGTTGATTAAAGAAGATAAAAAATGGAAAAAAAGAAGAAGAAATTGGAATAAAAAGTACGGTGATGAATGTCTCATTTTTTTTTTCTTCAAAGAATTATGTAAAAATAATATTTTATAAAATATGAATGATAAAAAATAATAAAATAATAAAAATAATCTCAAATCATATCAAAACTAGCTACTAAAAATGTATAAAGATAAAATATGATATACAAATAAAATTTTACAAATGTATGGGAAGAAAACTTCCATAAAAATGTAAACTAAAAAAATATACATCATAAAAATTTTAAGGAAAAAAAATTGCAATATTTTTCAAAGTTTAAGAAAGAAATTCCATATTTGGTGTAATTTTCTCTATTCCGATTAACACTTTATTTTTATTCTCATAATATTTTTGTTGCAATATGTTCCTATTGCGAAGACATTTTGTGTTGTGGCCATAGAGTTTCATTTATTGTTACAATAGTTGTATAAATGTTTGTTGCAATAATATTTTTTTAATTTTACTTTATTTACTATATAATTTTTTTTATAAAATAAATGCACACACAATCTTTGGCACTTTTCTTAATTAAAAGACTTGAATCAATAATGTTTTCATGGATTCAAAGTGCAAACATGTAATCCTCCTTCAATATGTAAACTAAGTTAAAAATGAGTTAGAAGATTACCACGTACATAAATCTGAGTTGCACATGTACCACAACAAAAGCTAAAAACAGAAATAGTTTTTGTAATAAAAATACCAAATAACATAAATGATTTTTGTAGAACTAACACAAACTTAATACGAAATTTCGAAATTTCAAAGATACTACAAACATAAATTTGAGTATCAAAAATACCACAACATAAAATTTAACATAGCAAAACTACCACAATTTTTTTTTTCTTTTCATATTTTAAACATTCAAACATATTATAATAACCAAGAAAAAGTATAACTGTTTTTTATATTATATTAAAATAGAGGAAAATTGAATTTTATAAATATATATTTTATAAGATACGAAACACCATTAAAAAAACTCAGAAAACATAAAAAATAAAAAAGGGGAAAAAACTTGAGAGAGAGCTTGAGCTTGAGAGAGAAAAGGTAAGTGTTGAAAATAATAAAACATCAAAGATAAAAAGAAGAAGAAAAAAAAGGCATTTTAAAGATAGAGGATGGCTAACAGAGAAGGTAGCCCCAGTGGAGAATTAGGGGTTGGGGTAGCAATGGTGAGTTAGGAGAAAATACAAAAAGAATAGAGAGACAAGAATTAAAAAATAAATAAAAGATTATAAAATCTCCATTTTGAATGGGAAAGAACGGATCACTAATTTGTCGCCATAATAGACATACATTGTTGCAATGACAATGTTTATTTTTTTTATTAGGGTTTTATTTATTTTTTTGCGATGGCAATTATCATCATAACAAGCCTAATCCATTGTCAAAAAAATTAAGACTTGGATGAAATTTTGGGAGCTGGAAGTCATACCGCCTAAAGTTTTCATAACCCTAATGTAGCGATAATGTCATCAAACTAAGCAGATGTTATTTTCATATATTTGTTGTGAGTGAGGGCTTTTTCTTCCTTTATGGCTTTGAGAGCTTAAGTTTATTCTTCTTCCAAAGTCTTAGACTATAATCTTTTTCCTCTAGCAAATAGGATGGATCATCAACTTTTTTTTGAACATTGGCGAGCTAGGAAGAAAGATCCTTAACTTGGTGCATGGAAGGCAAGATGTGTTGAGCAACATCCTTAAGCTTCTCTTTCATAAATTCTTTATCTTTGAGTGCAATCTCAAGTTAAAAGAAGTGAGATATGGAATTTGACACTTGTTGGTCAATAAATATTTCTCGAGGGTGTACTTAAAATCTTCTAGTCCATTGAGTAGACACAAGGAAATGTTGTTTGTACCTCTATTATTCATAGATGCTAGAGCACAAAAGATTGAGGCTTTTTCTTACAAAGCGAAGAAGCTCTGGACTAGATACTTCATTGAGACTTTGCAAGTCGTCTTCTGATAGTAGTTGGGGGCATTCATTGAAAGATTAAGAATATATGTTAATCATGGACATGGTGATGTCTGGTGCTAGGAAAGAGATAGTATTGGAAGAGCCAAATATATCTTGTGAAACATGTTGTCGGATTTGAATGGTCAATAATTAATAAATAAATGGGAAATGAATGTGTTGTGTGATTACCTTGAAAGGATGTGGGGATGCAACCTGGGTTGTAACACCCTGGATAGCTAAGACCATTACACTGTGTATTTTAAATAGTGTTGGACTTGCTAATCAAGTCGTTTGGATATAAACGTATAACTAAGGACAATTCGTGGATTAGGGTTCAAAGGTTTTGATAGTAAAAATAGTTGTTTTCATTAAAATGTTTGAGTCTGTACATGAGATCCAAAAAATAAGTGTTTACAAGGCATTTACAACTTCAAAATCAATTACAACATAGGCCGACCTAAGCGAAAAAAATTAAGTTTTGGCTCTAGTCCCTATTGATCCCTAGGCCGTGGCGGTCGAGCAGTTGCAAATGTACACACCGCCCCTAAAGGTCTCCAACTCATGGCTGATCCAGCTTTCCCTTTCCCTTACCTGCACCAAATAGCACCCGTGAGCCAAGACTCAGCAAGAAAACTTAAATCAACAAATTCAATAAGCAGCAGAATATTAAGCAATAAATTTAGTAGTAATAATCTGCTCAAACGAACACATAATCCAATTTTAACAATCAATACAATTAGATAAGTGCAATTGACACTTCTAAATATTTAGGTGACGTTCAAGCCCGACTCACTTAGCCCGAGCTCTCATATCTTATTACCGACCTCGACTCTCTCAGGCCGAGCTGCGCTCCGCACGCTTGATGTCGGCCCCAACGCCCTTAGGTCGAGCTTTCAGACTAGGTATGATCAAACATATAGATTGCATAACACACAATCATATGTAGCATATACAAGCATGCCTAACCGGATAGTCTCAAATATAGTCATAGTCATATTCTCACATACAGTTATAGTCATATTCATTAACAGGGGTCCGAGCCTCGATCACAACCAGGGTGCATTTTTCTTACCTCGACTCCCGAGCGGATGAGGTATGACGATCCCGAGCACGGCCCCTACTTCTGAGCCCTAGCGATATAACCTAGTCACAACGAAATAATGGATAACCATCAATCACTTAGACTATTTAAGAGCTTCAAGGTAAATTTCTAGCCTTCGGGACCTCGAATTCTACTAAACTGGGTAGTAGAATCCTTCCCGAGCCTTTAAGTTTGAGTTCTCGATCTTACAAACCATATTTGGCCAAAACTCCTTATTTGAGTCACGGTGCCCATCCCCCCCACCCCCCAAATGTCGCGACACTCTACAAGTCAGAGAGCCTCCCAAGTCCTTTCCCTAGACACGCGCCACAGCGCTAAGGCGGTTCAGCGAACCCCCTTAGGCCTCTGAGTTCATGCGGGCTGCGACGCTCCAAGAACAGCGCCGCAGCGTGACCCCGCAAACTCATAATTCCCAGAACTTTTCCTGCGTTTTCCCCAAGCTAAAATTACCAGAATTCACGCTAAACATAATCTAAAGCCAGAATTAAGCCTCCACACCTCAATACTACACTTAGAGTAATACAATCATCTAAAAACCTAACCAAAAACCCCCTAGGAACTAAGAATTCAACAAGAACTTTCAAAACTTAAAAACGTAAAAAAAACTTAAAACTTAAACTTCAGGTTACCTCTGGTTGAATTGATCCTAGCTGCTCTTTTAAGCATAGAAGCTTCCAACACCCTTGAACATCAATTTCCCCAGAAATCCTTGCCCCAAAATTCAAAGATTGGTGCTTCCCCTTTAAATTTTGCCCAAAATCTCCCCAAAGAGAGTGAGAGAGAGCGAGAGAGGGAGAGAGAGAGAGAGAGAGAGAGAGAGCAAACAAGAGAGAGAAAGATGTGAGGTGAGTGTATTTTGTTTTTCTTCTGCCTTTGTTTTCCTTAGCTTCTACAAAAGTCTAGTGCCCAAGGCTAAGTCTATCTCTTGGCACAAAAGAACAAAATGTCCCTTGCCTAAAACCTTATCTTTTAATGCCCCCAAGGACAAAATCGTCTTCGTACCCTATTTCTCGCTAATCCTCAAGTAGCCTTATAAATTCACAATTAATTTCGACATACTCAAATAATCTCCAAATAACTACTCATCACCCGATAAATCCTGACTACGCACTAAGTTTCCCAAAATACCCCCTAGGCTCACCCCGAGCCGGGTATTTGACCCCATTGTGACTTTTTCGCTAATCCGCTCACTAAGATCGCCTCGAGTTGAATATTTCTAATATATCCACTTAATACTGTGGTATCAATCACATAACACATATAATTACATTTATACCCTCAATGGGTCAAAATTACAAATATGCCCTTATTAACAAAAACTGGCCCACATGCATATGTTATACACTTAAACATGCACATATATATATTCATATTACTATATAAATCATGTATGCCACATAATCACACATATATTCAATTAATTTCACATATAAATCCAATTATGACCTCCTGGCACACTAATTAAGGCATTAAGCCTTATTAGCAAATTTGAGACGTTACAACTATCCCCTTCTACTGAAAATTTCATCCTTGAAATTTACCTGAATAATTCGGGATGCTGATCCTGCATAACTAACTATAGCTCCTAGGTTGCTTCCTCGACCTTGTTATTCCTCCAATAAACCTTAACTAGAGGAATCGTCTTGTTCCTCAGAACCTTGTCCTTTCTATCTAGGATCTGAATTGATCGATCCTCATAAGACAAGTCCGTCTGTAGCTCCAGATCCTCATATCCCAATACATGGGTCGTATCTGACACATACTTCCGAAGCATTGAGATGTGAAACATGTTATGAACTCCTGATAATGACGGGGGCAGTGCCAATCTACAGGCTACCTGTTTGATCCTTTCTAGGATCTCGAAAGGTCTTACAAACCTAGGGCTTAGCATGCCCTTCCTTCTAAACCTCTTTACTCCCCGCAGTGGTGAAAATTGCAAAAATACGTGGTCCCCTACCTAAAACTCCACGTCCCTACGCTTAGGATCAACGTAGCTTTTCTATCTACTTTTTGAGGCGAGCATTCGAGCTCGGATCTTCTCAATAGCCTCGTTAGTCTTTTGAAAAATCTCTAGGCCTAAATACTTCCTTTCTCCCATCTCATTCCAAAGAATGGGAGACCTACACTTCCTTCCATACAACATCTTGTATGGAGATACTCCAATCGTTGATTGATAACTGTTATTATATGAAAACTCAATCAACGAAAGATACTTACTCCAAGATCCCTCAAAATCTAGCACGCATGCTCTAAACATGTCCTCCAATATATGAATTGGCCTCTCAGACTGCCTGCTTTTCTGGGGATGATAAGCTATACTGAACTTTAACTGAGTTCCCATAGTCTTTTGTAAGCTACCCCAAAACTTAGAGGTAAAAATGGGATCCCGGTCCGACACTATATATTTTATAACCCCATGGAGACACACAATCTCCCTCATATACAACTCTACATACTGGCCCACAATATAGTTTGTCCTTACTGGCAGAAAATAAGTTAACTTGGTATATCTGTCTAATATCACCCATAACGAGTCATGTTGCCCCACTGTCCTGAGCAAGCCTCCTATAAAGTCCATAGTAATATCTTCCTATTTCCACTCAGGAATACCTAAAGCTATAATGACCTCGCTGGCCGCTGGAATTCAGCCTTCACCTGCTGACAAGTTAGACACTTTGCCACATAGTCGACCATGTCCTTCTTCATCCCAGGCCACCAATACAATGACCTCAGATCCTGATACATTTTCGTAGTGCCTAGATGTAGTGAATATGGCGTGGTATGAGATTCATCAAGGATCTCTCATATGATACCCAAGTCCATCAGAACACATATCCGATCCTTGTATCTCAGCAAACCCGTCTCTGTAATGGAATAATCCTTAGCTGCTCCAACTAGGACATCCTCTCTAAGCTTCATCAACTGTGTATCACTCATCTGGCCCTCCTCTATTCTCTCTAAGAGAGTGGACTGCAAAGTAATATTGGCAAACTGGTCCACTACCAACTCTATCTTTCCTCTGATCATGTCTTCTGCCAATTCCTTCAACATCTTCTTCGAACTAAACAATTGTCCTGGGCCCTTCTGACTCGAAGCGTTTGCCATTACATTGGCTTTCCCTGGATGATAAAGAATCTCACAGTCATAATCCTTTACCAACTCTAGCCAACGTCTTTGTCTCATGTTTAAGTCCTGCTGGGTGAAGAAATACTTCAAGCTCTTGTGATCGGTGTATATCTCGAACTTCTCTCCATACAAATAGTGTCGCCACACTTTCAATGCAAATACCACCGCCGCTAACTCCAAATCATGAGTAAGGTACCGATGCTCAAATTCCTTCAGTTGCCGTGATGCAGGCAATGACTTTCGCACTCTGCATCAACACACATCATAATCCCAGTCTCGATGCGTTGCAGTACACCATAAACCTATCCTTGTCTGAAGGAAGACTCATCACAAGAGTAGTAATTAACCGTTGCTTAAACTCCTGGAAGGTATTCTCATATTTTTCTGACCACACAAACTTCAGGTTCTTCTGTGTCAACTCTGTTAATGGTGGAGCATTCTTTGAGAATCCTTCCATGAATCATCGATAATATCCCACCAACCCAAGGAAACTCCTAACCTCCGAGGCGATCCTTGGCCTTGGCCAATCCCTAACTGCTTCTACCTTGGCCAAATCCACCTTAATTCCGTCTCCACTGACAATGTGACCAAGGAATGTCACCTGCGGTAACCAAAACTCTCACCTTTTGAACTTAGCATACAATCAGTGCCCCTTCAATCTTTGTAATACTAACCGGAGGTGCTGCTCATGCTCTGCCTCTAAATGAGAGTAAACCAAGATGTCTTCGTTGAAGACAATCACGAACTAATCCAAATAATTCTTGAACACCCTGTTCATCAGACCCACAATTTTTTTTGGGGCATTGGTCAGCCTAAATGACATGACTAGACACTCATAGTGCACGTACCTCGTGCGAAAGGCCGTCTTCAAGATATCCTCATCCTTGACTTTAGCTAGTGTTAACCATATCGAAGATCAATCTTCGAGAATACTGTCTCACCTTGCAACTGATAAAATAGGTCGTCTATCCTCCGTAGTGGGTACTTGTTCTTAATAGTCAACTTGTTCAACTCCATATAATCTATACACATCCTTAAGGTCCCATCCTTCTTCTTCACAAAAAAAATCGAAGCACCCCATGGTGAAAAGCTAGGTTTGATAAACCCCAGATCCAATAATTCCTGTAACTGTACCTTCAACTCCTTCAGCTCTTCCAGAGCCATCCTGTACGGTGCCCTCGACACTGGTTTTATACTTGGTGCCAACTCAATGATGAACTCAATCTCCTAGTGTGGTGGCAGTCTCGGTAAGTCCTCAGGGAACACATCTAAGTACTCACACACCAATCTGGTCTACTCTAGTCCCACTGGCATGACCCTAGTGGTATCCACCACACTAGATAGAAATCCTATACAACCTCCTTATAATAGGTCTCTACCCCTCAATGATGATATCATGGGAATGCGGGGTCCATGCACAATGCCCACAAAAATGAAGGGGTCATCACTCTCAGGCTCAAAAGTCACCATCTTCTTCTTGCAGTCTGTAGTCGCCCCATACCTGACTAACCAATCCATTCCCAAACCATGTCGAAGTCATCCATACCCAACTCAATCAAGTCCATTGATAGTTCCCTGTTGTCCACCATCACTAGCAATGACCTAACCTATCTCCTAGAAACTACCAGCTCCCCAGTAGGCAATAAGGTCCCAAACCCTGCAGTATAATAATCACAAAGCCTACACAATCTATCAATCAATTTTCTAGAAACAAATGAATGTGTAGCACCAGAGTCAATCATGCTAGAAAGATGACCTATCACCACCTAGGGACTAGCCTCAGCCTCTGCCTGAGTCAAGGCGAACACTCGAACTAGAGTCAAGCTGTTCGCCTTCCTTGGTTCCTCTTTCTTCAAAGTTGGACAATCTTTCTTGAGATGTCCAACCACCTCGCACAAGTAACATGCTTTCACCCGACATTCACCCAGATGGCACTTCCTGCACCTAACACACTCTTGGTAACTCCTCCACATCTCACTACTACCCTGGCAGCAGCCCTGGACACCCCGACCCCTCCTACCAGGACTAGCAGTGGTTGAGGTATCAGGGGTCTTCCTCTTTTGCTCACTAACGCCTCTGCACCTATCAGAACCTACAAATGGAGGCACTGCCCTCCAAACATCCCACCATGCAACGCTTTCCATCCATATCTTGTTCTCTGTCTCCTCAACTATGAGGGCCTTCTCAACCACCCAGGCATAAGTAATCTCCCCAGGTATTGATGTAATTCGGGCATCCTGGGCTATCATAGCATTCAGCCCTCAAACAAATCTGCCTTGCCTGGCTGCATTTGTAGGCACTAAGTCAGGTGCAAACTTATCCAGTCTATCAAATTTTAGGGCATACTCAGTGACTTTCATGCTGCCCTGTACCAAACTGTTACATTTCAGCTTCTATGGTAGAATATACTATTCTGAAATGTCCAACACATTTCCAAATTAATGTGTTTCCTCCACAGTTATAGAATCTGATTCTGATATCAACATTTGAAGATTTTTATCTGATTGAAAATCAGTTCATCCTTTGGGATTTTAGGTCACTGCCTAAAAACACAAACATATAATCTATATTATATTCAAGATTTTTAGAAAATCAAGTCCTTATAATTATTTAATGACTCAATCCAAAATTGGATTGACAACTGCTGACCATTCCTACTGTTTAACAAATGTCAATTTGAACACATAACATTCGATACATTAAACAATCCATCACTAAGTTGTAGGAATACTGTCTCATGTTCTTTTTTTCTTGTAAAAGAATAAATGGACATTATTCTTTAGATAATACATCCTCCTGACCGGGAAGGCAAAAAGCCTTTCTTGGATTTTTGCAAACTAAAGTATTTAAGCTTCTTATCTATATAAGTTTCTTGATATAGTGCCAAAAGATTGTTCCTTCAATCTCGAAAGATTTGAATGTATAGAACATATTTGGCTTTTCCAAATATAATATTTAGAAATGTTCAGCCAACCATTTATTTACTTTTGATAATTTCTTTACATCATTCCCAATGATCATAATGTTATCAACATGAAGAATAACAATCACAACATAATTCTTGATTAAATCAAAGATATTTAAGATCTTATGACTCGTTAAAATCCAAAGGTGGATTTAAGAAGCCTTGCAAAAAAATTTGCTTTTGATATTTTATTTTGAATCTTTTTGGTCGAGATTTTCAAACGATTTTGTCATGTCATCCATTCAGAAAAGACTATTTAGAATATTTTAATAAATCTCATAATCCATGAAAAAAGCAATGGATAAGAGTATGTAAACAGATTTAAGCTTGGTTATAGTAGAGGGTATTTATTCAAGTAATAAATTTGTTCTTTCTATTTATAGCCTTCGGTTATTAACTTTACTTTGAACAATCTATACTTTCCTCTGTTCTCCTCTTCATCTTGAATATCTTGTTGCAAACTGAAGTTTAATGAACTTTAGTTGGATGTTCATGAATCCAGATGTCATAGGAATTCCAAATTCCATTTCTAGATTCATGGTGTTTCAACCATTGTTCACAGTTAAAATCTTTCATTACATACTAGTATGTGAATGAAACATAGTTAGATTGTGTTAGACACAACCGATTGAAATATATGTTTGTAATGAAGTGGTTACTAACTAACACTCCCACTATAATAAAGCTTTACAGAATTTGTAATATTATTTGGTTTTATCATTGTTAATTATCAGTAACTCGCTTACTTGACTTATAGTCATTATTTCTTAGTACAAGTTAACTAGAAATATAGTGATTATAATAATCATGATTCATTAAAGTAGCATTTAAGAGATACAAACACTTTTGTAATCTCTTTATGATTATTAAATTGTTTCACTAAATGACTTCATGGAAAACTTTCAATTATTCACATAACTACTTGTGAATCCCAACTTTTAAGTCTTTGATGATGTACAATCAAACATGTAAAGAGTATAATAAGTGTCAAAATTATAGAAATAATAAAGACGATAATGGTCACTCATCATTTATTTAATCTTATCTAATATGATTATATTCCATTTCCAAAATACTAATGTTGCTTAGCATTCTAGTTGTATGTGATTTGGGTTTGAATTCCAAGTTTACATGCAAATTACTTGAATTCCAAATTCTAGTTTAGACTTCCTTTTGATAAGATCAAACATGTCTTAAGTGAATTTACTTTGAATGTTGCATGAAATTTCTTTTGTATTCAACAAAAATAAATATATCTTAAATAAAAGTCAATCAATATTGACTTAATATTCATTATCTCTTTTAGCTTTGAACATTAAAAGGTTCAACATACATCTCTATGTATTAGCTAAATGATTATGTGATTTTTAAGCCTTTATTAGAGAAAATTCTTTTGGTTAACTTTAATTAATAGACTATATAAACAGGGAGAGAACCAATGAACGATTCTAATAAAATACTGTCTTTTATTTGTTTTATGTGTCTTTTTAATTATAAACCAATCTAAAAAATAATTCACATATATGTTTCACTTAATTGTTGTTGGAATAATATGTATTATTTATTAAATTTATGATATGCATAATAATGAATAATTCACAATTATCAATATACTCATAGATGAAACAGGTAGAAAAAATATATTTAAAAAAATAATAAATTTGTTCACTCATCAATAAAGGAATCTAAAATAATGTTTCTAGAACCAATTTAAAGAAACCGACTTAATAGAAAGTTAAAAATAAAAAATAAATTCCATGCCAGTCATTCCTTGGTCTACCAATCTACTATATCTTCTTGTTTCTTTTCCACATTTCTTTCTTTTCTTGAATAATGCGTTCCTGAAAACAAGATTAAAAAATATGGTTTGTGGCATACAAATTTGAATCAACTATTCAAATATATTAAAAAGAGATGAGTAAATCATATTTACCATTTCTTCTTGCAAACTTCTCAAGTGATCAATAGAGTCGCTTTTGATCTTTTCCCATATCTCATATGTGGAATTGAGGTTTACATATCTTGATTTAATATCATCAGGCATAGTCTTCAGTATGTAATGACGAGCCAGATAATCAGATCTCATCCAATCCGCATATTTTTTTATGATCATCATAATTAGATAAAGTTGATGGCTCATCTGGAGGCACATCAATAATTGCATCATACACTTTTAGTTTACTCAGAACTACATGTATGCCTCTATACCAATCATCAAGATTGTTGAAGTCTAAATGAAAAGTACTTAGGTAGCCGTCATAAGGATTCACTGGTTCTTTCACGTTTTGAGGTCCTTGATTAGGATTAAGAGAATTAACCATTGATGCTTGAAATATATATAAAAAATATAATGAATTAAAACATATAATAAATACAAAATATTATTCGAAAAAGTAAACATGATGCATGAATGCAACATATAAAAACACAAAAAAAAAAAACTAATCCATGATAAATTAATTTGAAAATTAATGGACTAGCCTTGGGGTAGGTCAGAGTGACTCCAAATTAATTTTGAGACGAATCTCAATTTCATAAGTGAAAACTTAAAAATGTCTTTTCTCTTTTGACTTATGAACTTCCGCTAGTTTGGTTAAGATGTACTAGTCGTGCTCGAAAGCCTAGATACACCTTCAGAGTGTAACTCATTATTTTTCGATTAATGACTTAACTTAAGAGTGTGCCTTAGGGCCAGTCAAACTTGAAATACATCATTAATTATATTCTCATAAGAGAAGTTAACCTTGAGATAAAATAAACATATTCGGAAGCCTTTCCTTAGGGAGGCCGCAAACGGAGGCGACACGAGGCCCTTCCTATGCCTCTCGGTGTTCAACCAAACCCTGAGTCAAGCTTGTCTTTAGCGACGAGTGTACATGCCCATCCAGTCTTCAAGAGCCCTTAAACATAGACTGCTTTGATACCAAGTTGTAATGCTTCAGATAGCCAAGACCATTACACTATGTATTTTAATTAGTGCTGGACTTGCAAATCAATTCGTTTGGTTATAAACGTGTAACTAAGGACAATTAGTAGATTAGGCTTTAAAGATTTTGATCGTAAAAATAGTTGTTTTCCTTAAAAAGTTTGAGTCTATACATGAGATCCCAAAAATAAGTGTTTACAAGGCATTTACAACTTCTAAATCAATTACAACATAGGTCGACCTAAGTGGCAAAATTAAGTTTTGGCTATAGTCCCTGTTGATCCCTTGGCCGTGGCGGTCGAGTAGCTGCAAATGTACATGCCGCCCCTAAAGCTCTCAAACTCATGGATGGTCCATCTTTCCCTTTCTCTTACCTGCACCACATAGCACCCGTGAGCCAATGCTCAACAAGAAAACTTAAATCAACAAATTCAATAAGCTACAAAATAAAGCAATAAGCTTAGCAGTAATAATCTGCTCAAACGAACACATAATCCAATTTTAACAATAAATATAGTTAGACAAGTGCAATCGACATTTCCCTGGACACGCGCCACTGCGCAACCCACCCAGTGCCACAATGCTAAGGCGGTTCCGTGAACCCCCTTAGGCCTCTTAGTTCATGCGGGCTGCAGCGCTCCAAGAACAGTGCCACGGTGCGACCCTGCGAACTCAAAATTCTGAGAACTTTCCTACATTTTTCCCTAGCTAAAATCACCAGAATTCACCCTAAACATCAACTAAAGCCATAATTAATCCTCCAATCCTCAATACTACACTCAGAGCAATACAATCATCTGAATACCTAACCAAAAATCCCCTAGGAACTAAGAATTCAACAAGAGCTTTCAAAACTTAAAAAGGTAGAAAAAACTCAAAGCTTAAACTTTAGGTTACCTCTAGTTGAATTGATCCTTGCTTCCTTAAGCCTAGAAGCTTCCAACACCCCTGAACTTCCATTTCCCCAGAAATCCTTGCCCCAAAATTCAGAGATTGGTGCTTCTCTTTTCAAATTTTCCCAAAGTCTTCCCAAAGAGAGTGAGAGAGAGAGCAAACATGAAAGAGAAAGATGTGGGGTGAGTGTGTTTTGTTTTTCTTCTGCCTTTGTTTTCCTCAGTTTCTACAGAAGTCTAGTGCCCAAGGCTAAGTCTATCTCTTGGCACAAAAGACCAAAATGTCCCTTGCCTAAAACCTTATCTTTTAATGCCCCCAAGGACAAAATCGTCTTCGTACCCTATTTCCCGCTAATCCTCAAGTAGCCTTATAAATTACCAATTAATCTCGGCATACTCAAATAATCACCAAATAACTACTCATCACCCGATAAATCCCGACTACACACTAAGTTTCCCAAAATAACCCCCAGGCTCACCCCGAGTCGGGTATTTGACCCCGTTGTGACTTTTCTGCTAGTTTGCTCACTAGGATCGCCTTGTAATGCCCCGAATTTCCTAATAAGGGTTAGGACCTTGATTAGGAGGCCAGGAGGGCCATAATTGATTTATTATGTTGTTTAGCGATCATATTCATGTTTATGTAAATTATATTATAATATGATGATAAATGCATGCATATGGGTGTATTTATAATTACAAGGGCATTTTGGTAATTTGGCCCGTTGAGGGCGTAATTGTGTGTTTTCGTGCATGTGGGTGAGTTATGAATGGTACCACATTATATGTGGATTTGTTCGAGCTTTTCGGCATGAGACGATCATGGAATGCAAGTGTTCGGCCTGGTCATAATGGGATTAAGTTCGGGGCTCGGGGTGAGTATCGGGGTGATTTTAATAATTAGAGCATTATCGGGAATTAAAGGGTAATGGGATATGATTTATTGGTATGTGAGAATATTGAGAATAGCGGGAATTGAATGGTGTTAATTATGATTAACGAAATAGGTGCGAAATGATGGTTTTGCCCTTGGTGGCTGTTAAGGTTTTATTTTAGACCTAAGGGAATTTAGGTCTTCTCACCCTTAGAGATTGATATAAGCCATTAAGGCTATAGAAAGAAGAGGAAAACAGAGTGTTGCCTTCCTTCTCTCCCGATGGTTATTCTCCTCCATTTCTCTTTGGATTTTCAAGATTCTTTTGAGGAATTAAGCCAAGGAACCAAGTTGGGATAAGCTAGGGTTATGCTCCACCATTGAAGAGGGTGTGTTGCTGAGATTGAGGTGAGTTTTTAGCCATTAGAACTCTTGGTTTTTCTCTGTTTTCTTAGTCGAGTTCCAGCTGGTTTTTTGGGTTGGAAAGTGAGGAATTGATTGGAGTTTTGGCTAGGGTTCTTGGGGTTGTGGTTCCTAGGACATGTGGAGGTGGTATTTGGGTTCATTTGGGACTTAATTTGATGTTTGGAAGCTTTTGGTTTGGGTTAGAAATGCTGGAATCGAAGGAAGAACTTTCTTGGTAGATGCTGGCTGAAGGTAGCGCTACAGCGCCCAGTATAGGGCGCTACAGCACTACCTGCAGAGGAGGCTAGGGCGTTTTGGCTCTGTGAAGAGCGCTGAGGCGCTAGGAGGGTAGCGCTGTAGCGCTACCCTGTTTCTTCAGAACCCTGTTTTGAGTGTTTTTAAGGGTTTTTGGCTTGGGGTTTCAATCCTTAAGGCCCGGGATCGAATCTACTCACCGTGTGGGCATGTTTCGAGGTCCCGAGAGTGGGGTTTAGATCAAGACCCTATCTTTGTTGATTTTCATTAATCAGAGGTTATGTTTGGTTATGACATGGTGACCGCTAAAGGATTAGGGACCGATCATTCTCAAGGGTCGTTCTTGTTCTAATTCTCGCTTGAACCGGAGGTAAGAAAACTGCACCCTGTGTATACGTGACATGCATGGTTATTCTTGATGCATGTTGGATGTTTAAATATAATGCACGAGAAACATGTGATTAGGACATGCTTTGTATACTGAGTATGATATTGTTCAGAGCTTGAGCCTCTGTGTTTATGCATGATCCTAATTGTGCTAGTATTTTGTTAAGTAAGCATGTTGAATGCCCTGTATTCAGATATTGGATATGTGATATATGTTTGGTGGCATTGCTTACTTGTATATGGCACTGACTAGTTAGGGACACTGGCCTAAGAGTCAGAAACGGCATAAGCGTCCTGAACGCTGGGCCGAATGAAGATTAGATCTAATCGATATCAGCATTGAATGACTCATATGGGGTATTGATGCTGGACCGACCCTAAGGTTGATGAAACTTATAAGCGCTTGGCTAGTCTAGGACTGGTTACTCAGAGCCAGGGCCTAAGGCCTAGGTGACTGCTTGTCACATGGCTAGGGAACAAAGTTCCATGGTTATGACTCTATGGTCATGAGAAAGGTTATGTTGGTGACTAATTATCATGCACCTATCCTATCTAAGCTAGTGAAAGGATCACTTATTTACTTGACAGGGTTATGTTGGTGACTATTTCACCAGATACCTATCTTGTTAAGCTAGTGAAAGGATCACTTATCTATAAGCTCCGGTGACCCTATCGTCAAATGGCTATTGGGAACGGAACCCACCTTAGTGACTGTACCACTGTCACTCTTCTGTTGGGGATAAAAGCCCTGAATGGCTATTATGGTCATTGGTTGATGTTTTATACTCAACATTACGTGGATTTGTTTGCCTGCTGGAATAGGGCTATATCTGCTAGGTGTGTTCCTTATGATTTGATGACATGTTATTACTGTTCATGAGCATATTAAGTTTTCTTGCTGGGCTTCGGCTCACGGGTGCTTTGTGGTGCAGGTAAAGGCAAAAGAAAGCTGGACCATCCTTGAGTTGGAGAGCTTAGGTGACGAAGTGTACATATGCGGCTGCTCGACCGCCACGGCCGAGGGTTGAAAGAGGAACTAGGGTTAGACCCTATTTTGCCGCTTAGATCGGCTTGTTGTAAATATTTTGCTATAATAGACTCTTAAATTATAATTTTGAGAGCCCAATGTATACAGTATACAGTAAATGTTCTAATGAAATGTTACATCTCTACCAAAATTTAAAATCCCTAAACCGCTAATCATACTTAGTTACACGATTTTGGCCAAATGACTCGATTAGCGAGTTTAGCACTGTTTATAAGGCACACTGTAACGGTCACTGGAGTTTGGGCGTTACATGCCTCGAGTCGAATATTGCTAATATATCCACATAATAATGTGCTCTCAATCACATAACACATATAATTACATTTATACCCTCAATGAGTCAAAATTACAAATATGCCCTTATTAACAAAAACAGGCCCACATGCATATAAATTTATATTACCATATAAATCATGTATGCCACATAATCACACATATATTCAATTAATTTCACATATAAATCCAATTATGTCCTCCTGGCACACTAATAAAGACATTAAGCCTTATTAGCAAATTTGAGACATTACATGGGTGCTTGAGATATGTTGGTAAAAGGTAAAGTAGTTGAAGGTTCATTTGCAATGTCTTGATTCTTTATAGGGTTTAATGTTTGATTTTTTGCGGGGCTCGATTCTAACACCCCAATTTCTTAGAGCATTAAGTGCGTGAATTTTACAAACTTTTAAAGAATAAAACGTGTCTTTACAATAAACTTTATTAAAAATAAAGTATCTAACTGTAGTGTCCCAGAATTTTTACTTAGCTAGATAGTAGTAGTAGTTAGTAGTATGTTAGTTTCCATGGATTTTGGTTTAAGCCAGGACTTAGTTGGAAACTCATAGCAACAGTTATGGAATTTATAAGTTTAACCTATAGTTTAGAAATATTAATTATAGCATAAGGTTTGATTAATATTGCTAGTCCTAGAAATATTATTTATTATAACCTAAGGTTTAGATATAATTATTAAGAATGTGACACTTGTCATGATCATGTTTATTAAGGATTTAAGTATTTTTGATGAATAGTTTAATTAAAAGAAAGATCTAGAAGCTCTAGAACCTTCCAACAACAGTTAGGATCACGTTTTTACTCAGTCAAAGTTGTTTAATCAATTCAAAATATGCTAAAAAAGTGCAAATACGTGTTTGATATATCAACGTATAAGATATATTGCAGCTATAGGGGCCGATATATCGCCTACAGGAGATACGACGTCGACTTCGCACGAACTAATGAACGGGGCTGGGGATATAGCTCTAGGCGATATATCGCCCAGGGTAGGCGATATATCGCCCCTGGGAGTGAATTTTTGATATTTGAGGATTTTAAATTTAAAAACAGCCTTAACCACTTGGACTTGCTCTTGTACGATTTTGACCGAGTTCTGGGCATTTGTTGAACGAAAATTCAATTCTTTTTCATTTTATATTCATTCATTTATTCAAATTAAAAGGGCTTAGTTTCACTCCTTGAACTCTATAAATAGGACCTAGTACTCAGCCATTTCCTTCATTCTTCAAGCATTGTTCAGAGCCTCCAAGCTACTAAGTTTACTATAGAGAGAAACACTTGGTTTTTGGGTTAAAAGCTTTTCCAATCTAAGCTTTTCTAAAAACTTGGGAAGTGAGATATAGTGTTATTTCGATATCGAGGTGTAGATCAAAGTCATAGTTGTCCAAGGTACTACTATCCTTAAGTTCAGTTTTTCATAGTTCTTTAGTTTTCTTTTATTTTCTTTCAGATCCTAACTCTTGTTTATGATTCTTGGTTAGGTGTTTAAGTTTCTTGAAACTTAAGGTTCTTTTTCGGCAAGTTTCTTCTTTGATGGTTTGGTTCTCTTTTTCATCCCTTTTCTTTAGAAACTCACGATTCTTACTGTTGGTTTTAGGAGTGTTCCAAATCTTGTTCTTGTCTCCATATCCCAGTTTTTGGTAAGGAAAATATGTTAGATTATATGTGTTTATATGTTTATGTTATGATATATTTTATGCTATGATATGTATATGTATAAATATGTTTTGTAGTTGCTTGGGCATATGAATTGCTTAGATAGCAAGCCCCAAGAATTTATGTTGTAGTCACTTGGGTATATGACTTGCTTAGATAGCAAGCCCCAAGAATTTTTATCATTTTCATGGTTTAGAGTTATGATTTACCCTACCTCGATTAGTAGACAGAAGACCTAGATGGGTTATCATATACTATAGTTGTGATCTAACCTACCTCGATTAGTAGATAAGGACCTATATGGTTTTATCACATACCATGTTAATGAGTTAATGGCCATTAATATTGTAGTCCTATATGATATAAGTTTTTATAGTCATATGTTTTATATATATGTTTATGATATAGTCTTATGTTTATGATTTATGATATATGTTGTTAGTAGATATTCCTTGTTGGGCATTAGGCTCATTCCTTTCTTTTTAGAATGATGCAGGAAAATGAACGTGGAAGGTGGGAAGGATTCATGGCAGCTTGGCATGTGTGTTGAGGATGAATGGACTGCTGGAAGATCGAGGATGACGTTGTTTTTTTTTTGTAAGTCTTTTAAATTATGTTCTTATGTATTTCCACACTTAGTATTTAAACAATTAATATAAAGTTTATGTTTTACGTTTTATATCAATGGGACCCCATACCATATTTTGTATTTCGTACAATATTTTGGGTTTTACATAAAGTTATGTTATTTCATATGAATGTATTTCAAAATAGTAGTCATGTCATAGTAGTTTTTAATGGTCCGAGGTCTTAGAAATAGTCGGGGCATTACAGTTGGTATCAGAGCAACAATTCATATGCATGAATTTCTTCTTGATACACACCCATAGGCTCCGAATCTAACTGCCAATGTAAGTGTTTATGTTTATTATGCTTATGTTTATGTTAATAGCTAACATTTTAGCCATTATGTTTTCAGTTAAGAATGGATGGAGCCTTGACCTATCAGGATATCCGAGCCATTAAGGCATTGAAAAGGATTAGAGAGCCAATGAATACTGTAGGAGTGTTAGAAAGAATCACTCAGAGATTAATCTTATTCCACAAGGAGATAGTTCATCTTCAGACTACTAAGCAAATTATGATGAGAGATACAAACAATATGTCCTAGTAATTAGACTTTTTAAAGAATTCCCTTCTATAATTTCAACATTAGAAGAAATATGGGAGACTAGATGATGATGATGATTTACCGGTAGCCATGAGATACTATTTTCTCATACTTAGGTTCACCTCTAAGTTGGAATTTCAATTTAATAATGTAAAAAAGCATAGAATCTTCATGAATCTTCCCCGAGGTAATTTTGAGGCTCAAGATAATGATGATTATGAAGAAATAGATGATGACATATTAGATGAAGGGTCAGACGTAGAAGATCCTGATTTTTAGATTCACCATAGTTATGTTAGTTTGTCTATTTGTTTATTTATTTAATTATTTTTGCATTTATGATTGTACTTAGTGAAAATCTTTTTCCAAATGAATATTATTGTTATTTTTGAATGACATGTATGAGTTTGATTTTTTTTACAATCATAATAAATAATGACCAAGTTTGGTGAGGGTGGATACAAATCAATGGGCCGGGTTCTATATTGAGAGTTTAGGTGGCCATAGTAGTGGGAACGATTTTACTGATCCCATCTCTCTCTCAATATGGTTAACTTTGAAACAACGACGAGTTTCGAGCCCGAGGATTAAGTCATATAGGATGATTAGAAAAAGACTTAGAAAATAATAAAGATGGTTGATTTTCTAAGTATAGAAACACACCCCAATCATAAAGAAGGCTTACATAATTTTTTTTCATAAGAAATCATAACTAGTAGGTCTGAGTTATGTTTGCCTAGACTAAGTTTTGCCTTAGAACCTATTAGTGGTAAGTTCTAACATGTTTTTCTCGACTGTTGGAACTTTGCTTAAGATGTCACTCAGAAGGTTTGCACGCACAGCCGGCAATGCCTCCAGCGCTGCCAACGAGACTAATGAAGCCCCTCTAGTCCGAAGAAGGGGAACGCATGCTACCAATGCTGCTGCTAATAGAAGTGCACCACCTCCGGTTGACAACACTGCTGAAATTGTCCGACTACAGCAACAAGTGAAAAAATTGCTGTAGCAACAACGACAAAAGACTCAGTCGCAGCCTCAACCGCAACCGCAGCCTCAGCAAATGGCTTAAGCACCCCAACAAGTAGGTCCTTATGGGGGATGGCCAATGGAAAACTATGCGCCTTACCCAGCTCAGTACATAGAGCCAATCTACAAGCAGTTTCATAGGCAACATACTCCAAACTTTGAAGGGACAACTAACCCCTTTGAGGCAGAAGAATGGCTTAGGAATGTAGAGCCGATCCTAGCACACATGAATCTCGGCAATGCAGATCACATATCCTGCGTTTTGTCTCTTCTAAAGAAGGATGCTAGAATCTGGTGGGATTTAGTACAACAGACTCACGACATCGCCACCATGACATGGACTAGATTTGTGGAGCTTTTTCACAAGAAGTACTACAACTCGGCACTCACCACTACAAGGGTAGAAGAGTTCACCAGTCTGAAGCAGGGCAACTTAACGGTAGCAGAGTATGCTCGACAGTTCGACCGACTAGCCAAGTTCGCGCTAGAGCTGGTCCCAACTGATTTCCTGAGGGTTACCAAGTTCGTTAGGGGACTCAGACCCAAAATTGAGCTAGGAGTCAAGCTAGAAAATCCTGGAACCACTTCTTACGCCAATTTTCTAGAAACGACTATAGAGGTGGAGAGGCTTCAGGCAAATGTTAGTAAGGAGGAGGCCAGCAAGCCTGAACCCAAACAGCAGAATCAACCTCAGAATGGTCGGAACCACAACAACAATCATCATCATAGCAACAATAATGGCCAGAAGAGAAGGTATCCTAACAATAAGCAATCCAACAATGACAAAAGAGCATGGACAAGCAATGGAAATAATAGGTCGGGTTATGTAGAATACCCGCATTGCTCCAAATGCCAAAAGAAACATCCTGGGGAGTGTTGTGCAAACACTAAGGGATGTTATAATTGTGGCCAGGAAGGTCATCGGAAGAGGGAATGTCCACAACTCAAGCAAGAAGAGAAAAAGGACAACAAGATGGTTCCAGCTAGAGTCTTTGCCTTGACCCAGGGTGAAGTTGAAGCTAGTAACAAAGTGGTCAGAGGTCAGATTCCTATCCTCGATAATATATGTTCAGTATTATTTGATAAGGGAGCAACATAATCGTATTTCTCGTTAGGAATGATAGAGAAATTAGACAAACCTTGTGAAAGATTTAAAACAAGGTTTGTGACAGAATTGCCTTCGGGCGTAGTAGTCCTATCATCACGGATAGTACAAGGCGTACCAATCAAAATTGAGGACGTAGAACCAGAAGGAGACCTGATAGAAATAGAGATCAAAGACTTCGATATAATACTAGGCATGGATTGGCTAGCAAGGCATGGCGCAACCATCGACTGTAGATGCAAGAAAGTGATGTTCGAAACTCCTGACGGTCAGAGACTATATTTTATGGAAAATGTTTCAGGACTACGGACACCGCTTATTTCATCTCTCAAAGCTCAGAGGATGATAGAGAAAGGATGTCACGCATTCTTAGCTAGCGTCACGGATGTGGTAAAGGAAACACCACTAAAATTTGAGACATCCGCATTATAAAGGAATTCCCAGAAATATTTCCTGATGACTTACCAGGGTTGCCGCCGACTCGGGAAATTGACTTCACAATCGAACTAGTACCAGGAACCGAGCCTATCTCAAAGGCACCATATCGGATGGACTTACTGAACTCATGGAGTTGAAGACGCAGCTACAAGAACTCCTGGACTTGGGTTTCATTAGACCAAGACATTCTCCATGGGGAGCCCCAATTCTATTTGTGTAGAAGAAGGTTGGAAGCATGAAGATGTGTATAGATTACCATGACCTGAAAAAGGTGACAATTAAGAATAAGCACCCGCTACCGCAGATTGATGACTTGTTTGATCAACTTTGAGGAGCAACCGTGTTTTCTAAGATTGATTTACGGTCCGGTTATCATCAGCACAAGGTAAGGGAAGAAGATATTCCAAAGGCATCTTTTAGAACTCGATATGGAAATTATGAGTTTCTAGTTATGTCTTTTGGTCTTACCAATGCTTCAGCCTCATTTATGGATTTAATGAATCAGGTCTTTAAGGATTACTTGGACAAATTCGTTGTAGTGTTCATTGATGATATTTTGGTGTACTCCAAGGACGAATTCGAGCACGAGGAACATTTAAGAATGACCATGTTACGACTTAAGGAGCATCAACTTTACGCCAAGTTCAAGAAGTGCGAATTTTGGCTTTCGCAAGTAGCATTCCTCGGCCATATAGTATCCAAGGAAAAAGTTGTTGTAGACCCCGCTAAAGTAGAGTCTGTGAAGGATTGGCCAAGACCTATGAATGCGTCAGAGGTTAGAAGTTTTCTGGGGCTAGCAGGCTATTATCAGAGATTTGTAGAAGGCTTTTCTAAGATAGCCACTCCGCTTACCTACCTGACCCGGAAACAACAAAAGTTCATAACCTAAACATAATCATAAAATAAACATAGTCATAACTTGAACATAAACATATCATGAACATAACGTAGTATACCAAAATCATTCCAGCTATAAATGTAACGTCCTAAATTACCTAATAAGGCTTAGGGCTTTGATTAGGGGGCCAGAATGGCAAATTATGAAAATTATGTGTTTATGTGATATATATGTGTTTGATTGTATGGTTATGTGAGTTATTTTATAATATGACTAGATATGCATGTTTAGGTGTATTACATATGCATGTGGGCCCGTTTCTTATCAGAAGGGAAATTTTCATAATTTGGCCCGTTATGGGTATATTTGGAGTATATGTGCATATATGTGATATATGTGAGAGAACACATTATTATGTGGATATATTTGGGTTACTCAGCACGGGGCGATCCTAGGGAGCAAGTTAGCGGGAAAGTCACAACGGGACCAACTCGGGGTGAGTCAAGGGGTATTTTGAGTATTTAGCATACTACTGGGATATTGGGTAATGGGAATGAATATTCGATGATATATTTGGAGTTAGTGAGATCAGGAGGGAGTTATGGGGATTTTGACCATTTACCCTCGGGGACATTTTTGGTACCTCGAGCCTTGGGATTTGCTTAAGGTTACTTAATCTCTAAGTAACCTCTTATAAACGGAAAACACATTCAGCTTTCTCTTTCTCTGTTCCGTTCTATCACTTGATGCTCGTTAGCATTTTCAAAGGAAACTCGAGTTTTAGAGCTCGGATTCAAGCAAGGTTAGAGTCATAATGATTCTAGGTAAGATTAGAAGCTTGATAGCCTAAGGGTTTAGTTGGAAAATGACTTAATCAGAGGTAATTTAAGCTTAAAGTTTCTGAGTTTTGTTGCCTTAAGCTTAGATTGGATTTTGTGGGTTTTATGAGTTTTTGATTCATTTTGTAACTTGGGTTTTGTTGGTTTCGAGCTCCTGAGTTGATGGGAACTTTATTTTGGAGATTTAGCTATGTTTGGATAGGATTTTGGAAGGATTTTGCTTGAGGAAAATGGAGAAAAAATAGAGTTTTTGTGTCGAGCCGCGACCATGTTCTTGGGGTGCCATGACTCTCTTGGACGTAGGGAGAAGCAGATGCCGTTAGGCCATTTGAGCCGCGATGCCTGTTGAGGCATGCCGTGGCGCGGGTGGAAACAGGGGAGAGCCTTGGGCTCACTGACTTAGGGTGGGTCGTGTCTCTTTTTTTTGGGCCATGACACTTGAAGGGTTTTTGAGCCTTGTGAGGGTTTTGAGTGCAAGAACTCAAACTCAAGGGCTCAGGATCGAGCCAACTACCCGATTTAGTAGAATTCAATGTTCCGGAGGCTAGGACTCAGTCTAGAAGCCTTTATTCAATCATTTTTTTTTACAGGATTCCATACTTGGTTGTGACTAGGTTCACTAGGGGCTTAAAATCAAGATCGTGCTTGAGGGTCATTCTTATTAAACATTGCACTAGGACTTGAGGTAAGAAAACTGCACCCATTACGTGATGTATGTGATTAGGGCCTGGCCCGGTTGATAAATATGTATGGAATTAGGGCTTAGGCCCCTATAAATGTGCATGATTCTTATTATGCCCGTGATTGATTGATTAATTAAGCATCTTGAATGCTTTGTATCTGGATATTTGTTATATAATGAATGCCTTTCACATTATCTGATTGAGAAAGGCTTGACTTCTGAGTCAAGGACGATAATAGCACTGGTCAAAAAGCATTGACTTATAAGTCAAGGGTGACAATAGCACGCTAAGCGCTGGTCATTTTGGTTAGGCCTAATCAGGAGCGCATCATACACTTGTCTGACCCAATGGTTGTGAAAAGCTAATGCGCCAGGTACGTTGGGTCAGCTTCAAGGCTGGTTATACAGAGGATAGGGCTATTGGCCCAGGGGTGACTTATTAGTCCCATATCCTAGGGCACTGGGCCCCAATTTGACTTATCAGTTAGTTAATTAGGGCAACTGGCCCCATATGACGCTATAGTCATTTATATGAATGATATGCACGCATAAGTTGGGTTATTACTAATGTTGACAATAAGAACTCGTCAACTAAGTTAGATTAAGAACTTTTTGAGTTGTAAAAGAAGTGAACTTAAACTGACTAAACTTCAAGCAAACTTCCTTATGATTTCAAGAAAATAAAATGTAAATGCTGGAATTCTATAGTAAAAAATAGAGAGAATGTTGAATATCTCTTTTCATTAGCAATAACTGGTTACAAAATTCTCCCAAAATTCGACCCCTTTCTCAGGTGAAGGGAGGTCATATTTATAGTAGAGCATTATTGGCTCACTGTACATGGTGGTCCCTGGGGACACAACCCTGCATATGCAGTCTACAGATGGTAGTGGTGCCAAGAGCGTGGTGGTCGGCTCCAGTACACGCCAAGGGTCTGCAGGAGTACCTCAACTTCAGTACCTGGTTGTACCTCCACCACCTGTTTAGTACGAATGTTAGAGGTTGGTTAAGAAGGACCACATCAGGTACCTTGCTCGTACGACCACTCCTTGTTTGGCGTGGATATTAGGGTCAGATACCTAGGGTCTTCAGAGTCGTACACCCGTACGTACTTCATACCTGTACGATCTCTTTGAGTCATGTGTAGGTTCTTACCCTTGCAGGGCATCCTATTCTTTAAACCTTTGAATGTTCCTCCTTTGCTCATATAATTACGCCATTGGTGACACCTTCCATGGAAAGCAAGGTGTTGTGAGGCGCTGTGTGGTTGATTGGTACGCGAGACAAGGGTGTAGTTACTTGGTGCGCGAGGCGCCTGATGAGGGCCTCGCGGGGTACACCTACTGGGCACACGAGGCGCGAGACGAGGGTCTCGTGGGGTGCACCTACTGGGCGCGTGAGGCGGGACGAGGGTACAGCTACTTGGTGTGCGAGGCGCCTGATGAGGGCCTCGCGGGGTGCACCTGCTGGGCACGCGAGGTGCGAGACGAGGGTCTCGTGGGGTGCACCTGCTGGGCACGCGAGGCACGAGGTGAGAGTGCAGATACTTGGTGCACGAGGCACCTAATGAAGGCCTCGCGGGGTGCACCTGCTGGGCACGCAAGGTGCGAGACAAGGGTTTCACAGGGTGCACCTTCTGGGCATGCAAGGCACGGGAAGAGGGTGAAACTACTTAGCACGCGAGGTGCCTAATGAGGGTCTCGCGGGATGCATCTGCTTGGTGCGCGAGGCGCCTGATGAAGGTCTCGCGGGGTGCATCTGCTGGGCATGCGAGGCGCGAGACGAGGGTCTCGGGAGGTGCTGCAGTTTAGTGAGACGAGGCGCCATGTGGCTAACGGGGCTTTGCCTGGCGAGGTTTCCCAACACACGTCTAGGGGTGTAGGCACATGTACGTATTTGGGCCTTCAAGGGACCTTAGCACAAGATGTGGGTCATTAATCGGTATGGAATTTTTAGCATCCACACTTGCCCCCCAGTCTAGGAGAGGGCCTTTAGGCACTCTGGTAGACTCTTCACTATGGCATCTTCAAAGCATAGGTGGTGTTAGTGTGTTTCTTTGCTTTGGTGGTATGTAAAAACACACTTTGGAGGTGGTGATCTCATGATCCCTTGAGATTGAATGTGAGCCTATCATTTGGCTTCGTGGATCCAAATGTGGGTGTTTGGCTTCATTTTTGACCATAGATCAAGCAATGGATTCAATGGTTAGGATGAGTTTGAGCCTCCTATAAATAGGTCTTATTCTCAAAGACAATTACTACACTTTCTTTTCTTAGCTTGCTGGTACTTTTGTCTTCAAAGCTTCCAAGAGGTGAGTGGTTCTATCCCTCACAAGGGCACTTTGTCTTTCTTTTCTCTTTTTTTTTTATATGTAAATATTTGTATATGTGTTAGGAGACTAAAACATCTATCTCCTTTCTTTTTGTAGGCGTGTACTTTCAACCCCTGGTATTTCTGCAGTTTCGACGGTGCGCAACTTTACTTGCTCAAGGTAGTTCTGCAGGTGTATTACTTGGGAAAGGTTGTCTCGACCGGAGCTCCTTGTGAGCTAATTTATGTATGTGCACTCGTTTTCACATATACCCTCCCTTGCACTCCGTAGTTGGTTATTCCTTTGTGTTTTGTAGTACACTTTCCACATACACTTGCACCCATATCACCAATGAGACACGACTTTATGGCATGTGAGGGGTCGTCTAGCGTTCCTCTGGGGGTCGAGTTTGTAGACTTGTCCTCAGATTCGGGGTCCCCTGAAAACAACCCTTACCAAAACTACGACACCTTGAGGAGGGCCCGTATATGTCATCTTGAATGTATGGCTGAGCTTAGGCATAAAATTTGGGTGGTGGAGAGTGAGATAAATTTGGCTTTGAGGGCTGATGGAATCCCTTTCTCCTTTGATCTTAATGATGACATTGCAAGCCTTAGAGTGAACCTTCTTGACCTACAAATGGAGCTAGAGTTCATGGAGGGAAACCTCCCTCCAGAACCCTCAACCCTGTGTTCTCCCTATAGTAGCCCCGAGGTCACCCCTGGTTCCCCTCAACCCTTGTCCTTAATCCACCCATGTTTGATGCTTCCACACCCAATGCCTCGGTGGAAAACTCATGCAAGAAGAAGAAAATGGAGGGTAAAGTGCAATGTTTTAACCTCACCTTTTTCCTTTGGTTTTGCAGACATGTAGAAGAGAATGAGTCGACAGGTCGCTCCCCAGAAGCTGGACTCTGATCCTTTATTGGCGTCCACCATCATTTCCCATGTGTTAGAAAATAGGCTGCTAGAGTTTTCTGAGAAATACCACATTAGTAGAGAGAACAAGCTGTGTGTACCCTCCAATAAATGTCGGGCTGATAATCCCCCCCAGGGCTATGTCGCTATGAGTGAACATATTTTGAAGGTGGGTGGGACCATTCCCTTACACCTGTTCTTCGTCATGGTCCTGAATCACTTTGACATTGCTCCGCTTCAGCTGGCACCCAACAGCTGGTTAACCTTAAGCTGCCAATTTATGGCATTCATGAAGCTTAACGGTCGCGCTCCCATGACCCAGGAGGTGCATTTCATGTACAATCTCATGCCCACTCCTAAATCTAAGGGCTTCTACTTTTTACAAAAAGCCAACTCTCAAGTCTCCTTGATAGAGGGTTTCGTTTCTAACCTGGGTTCATGGAAGTAGGATTTTTTCTTTGTGAAAGGTCCCCTTTCTATCCGCGAACATTTCCGCTCATCTCCAAGTAAGTACTTTAAGTCTTTCCTTTTATATTGAGTTTGCTACTGTGGAACTTATACTCATATTGATAACTGAGTTGATTGTTCAAAGAGTTTCAGTATCTCCAACGTTCCTCAGTCGGAGGCGGTGCCGGTAGATGTCTTCCTTGACGCAGACCCTGCAATAAAAATGGCTCCCCATCTCTTTACTATGGCCAACCTCAATCACTATGGTCTGTCCAGGGTTTCGGAGCCTGGCCTGCTATGGAACATTTCTGACCGAAAGAAGACAACTCCGGCAGAACCTCACTCGAACAAGGGTGATGTTGAATGGGTGCTTGAGGAGGCTTCACCCGAATCTAAACGTCCAGTTTGGCTATCTCCAGCCTCCAGGGGACACCCCTCTTCTGCTCCTACGGACCGCGACACGACTTCTCATTCCCACGGTTCATAGACCATGAAAGAGCGCTTTGTTTTGCCCTCCTTTAATGATTTTGATAATCTTCCTTGTGCCACTGCTAGTCATGGCTATTTGAGGTAACCTTCGCCTGATGTTCTTGCGCCTCCTCCTTGCTCGGTGAGTGGGTCATCTGTCCCTGCCCTCCCAGGCGCTCCTGATTTGGAGGGGACATCTTGGGTGGGTCGCACATCAGCCACTTATGTGCGAAGGTATGCCTGAGTTGCCGAGGGTATCCCCGAGACCAAGTGGAGAGGTCTCGAGAATTTTACCATGGTGGAGCTTGGGGAGACCCTTGTGCACTCCATAACTTGGGTGAGTTCATGCGTCTTACATTGGTATTTTTTGTGTTTTGGGTTCCTTGTTTGCTCACTTTTTGCTTCCTTGCAGGCTTCTCTGGTGGCTCAGCGCTTTGTAGACGGCACAGGACCTATCTTCATCCAATGCTGAAAGGGATCGTCTAGCGGACAGAGTTCAGGAGCTTGAGGGACAACTTGCCAATGTCAACCTCAAGCTCGAGAAAGCCTCGGCGATGGTCTCTTTATCATCCAAAAATAAGAAGAGAGCAGAAGCTAAGGTTGAGGTGTTGCGGGAGAAAGTCACTGTCCTGGAGGCTGATTTGGTAGAGGTTGAGTATAAGTCCGTAGAGCGTACCCTTTATGGAATGTGGAGGCAGAATCCTGGTTTTGATTTCTCCTCCTTTGGTGACCATGCTGTTGCCAAGGCGGCTGAGTGGAATGCTCGTGGCGAGAGGCCTTGAGATTTCGTTTCTATAGTTTTTATTTTTCACTTTGATTTGGTTGTATCCTTATTCGAACCTTATTATACTGGAGAGGTTTCTCCTAGTTTTTTGCTTTTTCCTTCAGGAACTTTTTTAAGTCCTGTTGTGGTTGGTGCCGACTTTATCCTGCAACATTATAACAACTTTCTTCTTTTATATAAATATGTGATCATTTGTTTTTATTTCTTTATGCTTGAGGTCCTTTTGAGCCCACTCCTGTATGCAGAAGCCAAAGGGGTTCAATAGGTCTCTCTTTTTTCTAATAACTGAAGAAATCCACCTTTTGAGACAACAACAGGTTCCTGCAGGGAACAGTCCACCAGAGGCACAACCTATGATGGTGCCAACAATAGAGCAGCCACCAGAGGCTGGAAACATATGTGAATCTCTTTATGAAAGGTTCTAAAAATAGCACCCTCCATTTTTTAAGGGCAGTGCAGATCCGGCTAAGGATGAGTAGTGGATTAGTATGGTTATCGCTATCTTGGATTTTATGATGGTAGTTGGTAATGAGAGGGTGGCCTGTGCAACATACATGTTTCAGGAGGATGCCCGAATTTGGTGGGAGGTTATATCCCAGACCAGAAACGTCAATACCCTGGATTGGGAAAAGTTTAGAACTCTGTTCGATGAAAAGTATTACGATGATGCCATCAGGGTTGCAAAAGCTGAAGAGTTCAGTAAACCACTTCAGGGGAATATGTCAGTGACAAAGTATGCACTGAGGTTTAATAGACTAGCCAAGTTCATTGCAGACTTGGTGCCCACTAATGGGACAAGGAAGGAAAGATTGTTAGGGTCTTATGCCCTAATTAAAACCCAATTTCTTTGTAATCTCATTTATTATCAATAAAAGCATGGAAATCATTTTTTGAGTTGGTCAATCACTTTGCTCACATGTTTTATTTTCATGATTATTTGTTTAATATAAACTTCTATTAAATCCCGAGCATAAATCTAATCGTATTTATAGTGACGTAATCATAGTGGAATATAAATATGATTATATGTTCAAAATAAGTTAGTCCTAAGATTATTCAGTGCACATGATTTGCATTGACTTGCCAATCTACGATATGATCTACTTACACATTGTAGTGTTATATTTTTTCCAGAACATTAACAAAGTAGATAAGATCAGATGTATTTGTTACATCGGATTGGACCAATATTGACAGTTGATAGGATAAGTTAACATACCATTATTATCTATTCTAGTCATGTCATATAGTTGACCATAGGTCAATTCAATCTCAATTCTGAGTGGTTAGCATTCTAACTAATTGTATTATTTGAGTTCTTTGACTTGTTCGTTACCAGCTTACCCTACAGACTAGCCCATACTTACATCTTGGGAACTCGGTAGTATAGTTGAGTGGGAGTGTTAATCATAGATATGGACATCTATAGCTTATGATGAAGAAGTGAAACAATGGTTTCCTTTTAGTTTGGTTCAAGGTGTTAAATGATAGAGATCTCATTTCAATAATTAATATTAGTTTACTGAAATATCATTTACAAGGAACTACGTGTTTTAAGGATAAAATACAATGAGGGGTAAAACGTGTTTTAGTCCCATTTCATTGTAGACCGTCTATAGAGGATAGAGTGACAATTATGGTTGTAACAATGGATAATTAATAACGTATCTATATTTGTTATAGAGCGTTCAATGAATTCAAGATTGCAATTCCGAGTCTTTAGTAGAGTCACGAGGAATTAATAAGTTAGTAAATTTATTTGTTAGATTTATGATAACTTATTGAAGCTTTATTTCATAGGCCCATGGTTCCCATTGTACCTTGGATAAAATCATCTAGATAGTCTCAATTAATTGATTTAATTATCAATTAGAATTATCAAAGTTGACCAGGTCAATTTTGGATAGTTTCACAGAGTTATGTAATTTTGAGAAGAAAAGAGAAATTAGGGTAGATTTATTAATTAAGATAAATTGGTATCTAAATTAATAAATAACTTTAAATCAAGGTTCAAATTATAAATAATTAATTTGATAAAGGATTTAAATACTTATTTAATTAATTAAATCAATAGAAAATAATACACTTATAATCAAATGGGAAATTTCACAGGCCTAAAGTCCATGATAATTTCGACCTAAGACTGTTAATTGGCTATTATTTTATTGATTTTTTAATTAAATAAATTACCTAATTGAGTCTATAAAAGGAATGTTAAGAGAGAAGTCAAGTCATAAGTTCAGAAGTAAAAAACACAAGTTTCTGATAGTTTTTAGATTCTCTCTAAACACAAGTCCATTTCTAAGCCTCATTATTCTTTCTCTTCTTCTCTTTGTATCTATCTCATGTGTTGATAATTGCCCACTCTAGTCTAGGTGATTCTAAGGATAATTTAGAAGGCTGTGAAGATAATAGAAAATCGGTTCAGTTTCTTGATAATACTCTGCGACAGAAAGGATACAAGGGTTAGAGAAACTAAAGGAATGACTCATTCATTCTGCTGCGTATAATGTAAGTATTCTTATCATTATTTCTCTTTGAATTCAATTTTAGAAACATGTTCTAGGTTATCTCATATTAATTTGTTTAATGTTAGATCTACATGAAAATAAATAAAGATCCTGTATAAGTTTTCCCAACAAAGATTCCTTCAGAGGCTACAACCTATGATAGCCCAAGATGTTTGCATTACCACTGTGCCTGGGTGACAACTTATGCACAAGTGGTAGAGAAGGGCCTTACTGCTGAGGGCGTAGAGAATAAGATCTGGCGCAAGAACACTGCTAGGAGAGATATTAGGAGGACAGGACCTCCATCCATGGGTTCAGGTAGGGGTGGGGGCCCTAGTGATCAGTAAAGGAAGGCTCTAGATGCCTTTTCTGCTCCTAGCCCTGAGAAGAGACCACGTGGTATTCAGATAGCTACCAAGGAGATAATGAGGGCTGGAGGACCTTTCCAGAGTGCACCAGATGTAGGAGGTGCCATGTGGGAGAGTGTCGAGGCAAAGGCCTGTTTTTTGTGGGGGATAGTGGGCCACTTAAAGAAAGATTGCCCGAAAGCAAGAAAGGAAGAACCAAGAAAGGCAGATAGCTCGACCCCAGCTCGAGTGTTTGCATTGACATAGGCAGAAGCTGAGGCTTGTCCCTCAGTAGTGACAGGTTAGCTTTCTAGTGCTGGAACCTCTTATATTGTTTGATAGATTCTGGTGATACACACTCTTTTGTTGCTAGTAGGATTATTGATAGACTGTGTAAGCCATTTGATTATTATGATGTGGGGTTCAAGGCCTTATTGCCCACTGGGGAGTTAGTAGTAACTAGAAGATGGGTCAGATCATTGCTAGTGACAATGGAGGGCAGAGAGTTGTTAGTTGATTTGATGGAGTTAGTTATGATAGACTTTGATATGATTCTGGGTATGGACTAGTTAGTGAAATATGGGGCAACCATAGATTGCAGAAGGAAGATGGTAACCTTTGAGCCTCAGGGTGAGGATCCTTTTGTATTTCTTGGCAGTGTGCTTGGACCTTGTGTACCTATGATATCTGTATTGATGGCTAGAGATTTATTGCAAGGTGGTTGCATATTGTTGATGCCGTTTTTCGTCAACAGATAAAAGAATAGAGCACGTAAACAATTTAAGACAATGGCCAAAAATAAACAAACGAATCAAACACGATTTTTTACGTGGTTCAGCAGTTAAATCTGCCTAGTCCACGAGTCTCTGTTATTAATCTCAAGATTCCCTCTAAACAATTCTTTAGTCAGAATTCTCCAGAGTTTTCTCTCAAGGATTAGGATTTCGGTCTTTTACAATGGTGCATGGCTTCTCTATTTATAGAGAAGGATGAAGAATACTATCCCACATATTTTGGGTAGTTACTCTTTTGTGAATACAAATAAATGGCTTTAAATGCCAATAATCAGATATTAAAGGAAACGTCCCCCAAAGATCAGGGGGCGTATAACTATATTAAATAACATCCCACAATTCTGGGGGATTCACATTAATTAATGAGGACTACATCTCATGGTTATTACACTTGTAGATACTCAAGGTGGTTATGGCGTATCTTTAAGTCTCCAGCATTTCTGGTCTCAGGTCATTGTGCGAGCCACTGACATCTCCCGAGCTAACGTTTCTTTCGAGATGGGATATCGAGCTCAAGAACCATGCTCCGAAGTTCCTGAAGATGAAGGTGTTTTAGGAGCTACCTTTCGAGATCGGGGTCATTTCGAGATCACCGCATTCGAAATCATACATCGTACTTTGCAGGCTCGACTTACACCCCTTGATCACTGATCCTCACGAGACCATTTGTTGCGAACTCAGCTTTCGAGGTCATATTTACTATGGCTCGAAATCTGGGTATAACATTTTGCCCCCTCAAAAGTATTTGTTCGAATCCTAAGAGAAGGAAACTTTTGAACTACTCTTTTCGGGAACCATACCGTCACACTCTTGAAAATGGACACGTGCCAAATGGGTATTGCTCACTTCAGGTACTTGAGTACCTTGGGAACACGCCCACGATCGCTCGTCTGACAACTTTTCGGCGCCATCATGTCACCGATTCCCATCCATTCGATCTGTTGAGGAATTTAATCAACGCTCCTGATTAGTTTAGTTTTCTCACCTATATATACAAGACTCTCTCTTCATCTTCTTCACATTTGTTCATCACAGGCTAGAAAAAAGAAAAACACCCCCTCTAAACTTCTTTCCACGGCTCATCCTCATTGCATGTTTTCTAGGCCGAAAAAACAAAAGAATCCTGGTTTGTACGAGTCAGTGAGTTCTTTCTTGCAACCTCTTCTCCACTCGACGATTTCGCTGCAATCACCATCACTGTGTAAGTACGCCATTTTTATTGTTCTTTTTATACTGTGTTTGCTGTGTATGTTAGTATATGTTCTTAGCATGATGCGATAGGAGGTTTTGAACCGATAGGTTTTTAGGCTTTCTGGACTTCCACTCTGGATGTTCGTCTCTGGTTTATACCCAGTTTCGACGTTTGAATGTGGTTCCCATTTTCTGGGTTTTGAAGTTCTTAGGCAGCGTTACTTGTACATTAAGCTTTCGGATAAAAACATGGGTTTTGACAAATACACGAAACCCAAAAACGCTTTTCCTGGCTAACCGCCAATCTCCTTTCCCTTGAATTTCAGGATTTTCAAAAAGAAATCATCCACGCTCCTTTTCCTTTCCCGTGGAACCCACGCTCTGACTCTTTAGTAAGGGTCTAAATACTTAGTTTCTTGTCCTTAGATCTCTGAGCTCATCCATCGAGCTCGTGATTCTTGCATGCATGGCCCTCACCATTTTTTCTTTCTCGTTAGATGTCACAGAATTCGGAAAGACGGTGGGGGTCATTGCGAGCAATTCCTTACAAGCCCAAATCTCCGAGCCCGGAATCGATCTTTGCCCGGAACCAGCGTCGGATTAAAGAGTACGAGATCGCACGCGAGCAAGAAGACATTCGAGCCCACTATCGTCGCCAGATTGACGAGGTCATCGAAAAGAAGAGAAGGGTCCTTCGGGAAGCCATCTATCCGGAGCCTAACCCCGGACCTAGGCCAGTTCCCCTAGACCCCGCGTTAAAAGTCACGGTAGCATACCATCCGGGGGAACTTCAGTTTTCCTTAATGGCGGAGCCTTCGTCTTCGCAGCCTAGGAGGGAGATGTTTGAAGCCGAATTCTACCAGAGCTCGGTTACCACCTCCGACCAGATAACTGACATCCTGGCCATTCATGGCCTTAGCTCGTTGGACACACTGAAGTGTCGAGCTCCGACAAGGCATGAACGGAGCTGTTTCGCTCCTGGGGGCCGTGATTCCAGTGTGAAATACGCGGCCTGGAGCCAGGAACACATAAGGGCAGGAGCTTTGCTGCCCCTGAAGTCCTTTTTCAGAGACTTCATCGATTTCGTTGGGTTGGCTCCATTCCAACTCAACACCAACTCATACAGGGTGCTGTCTTCCCTGAGGTCCTTATTCCACGAGCTGGGGTGGATAGGACCTTCACCCCAAGAGATTTTATATCTCTTTTGTTTGAAGAGTAATCCCTCCCGAGCTCGGGGAGGAGATGGTTTCTACTATCTTTCGAGCTACCCCAAAGAGACAAAGATCTTTGAAGACCTTCCGAACCATCCTCCTGACTTCAAGAAGGCTTTTTTCTGGACAGACGGTCTGTTCCCGTCTCGACATCGTTCGTTTAGGCGGATTCGTAAGTATTCTCGTTACTTTCTATTTTTGAGCTCGAATTTTTAGCCCTTGAATCCATGTTTAGTTGAAGTGTATCTTGCCTTTCAGCTAACTTTCAGCGTCCCACCCCTGACGAGACAATGAAGGAGCACAGAGAGAGCCTGCTCCGACTCCCTTATGGCAGGAGGTCTCTCTCATTTCTGCTACATGAGGACAAGCTGCGAGCTTGTGGGTTATTGGGACAGTGCTAGTCAACCTCTGACTGGTCCAGTAAAAAATATGAACGCTGGGAGGAAGTGCCTCTGCCCACAGGCATCCTTCCTCCGAGGAGGGAAAGGAAAGCATCTCTCCCAATTCGCTCGAGAAGTCCGCGGTCGGGGAATGAGGCCAATGATGAAGCCTCGAGCTCGGACTCCGGAGGAGGTAAAACCCTTCCTACTTCGCGAATGTGGTCCCCCACTCTGTTAAAACACATGCCCAATAGACTAGTCTCGTGCCCACAGGATAGATACCACTTCTATATATGGAGTTGGGTAGATGACTGCGTCCATAGGTTTGATAGTGGGCTCGGGAAATATGATACCATGTACACCACGGACGAGGTGTGGAATGGGATAGCGGTGTAGTATGGGACCAATGTCTATAGGGACCTCTCGAGGTTGTCACCAACTTATAGGGAAGGCCCTCCCCCCGCCTCTTCTGAAGACGGGGGAATTTCATGGTCCCCAAGCTCGAGCTCGGGGAAGAGTCCCAGTTAGGTTTTTTCTTTGACTGGTTTACATCTTTTCCCAAAGTTATTGTCATTGTTTAACTCATTGTCATTATGTAGGTGCCATGAATCCCGACCTCGACGCCTTGCTCTTTAGTGATGGGGGAGCTGGCGCCCAGAAGAGCAAACGCCCGAGGATACCAAAGAGGCCCGACCGACAGTCCAAGGTGTCTAAACGTCACGAGACGACTCCCACGGCCCAGATCACTGCGGACACCTCCAAGGAGCCGAATGCCCAGGTCGATGGGTCAGGCTCCACTGCATCCATCTTGCAGATTCCTACCGAGACCCGGTTAATAGTTGCTCGGCCTCCGAAGAAACCTTCTACCTCAACGGTTCAGCTGCCAACGGCCCGAACTCATACTGAGGAATATGTACTTGATGGCGCCGCTGGGGCAGAAGGGGCGCTTCTCAGCTCGGACGTCCTTTCTCGGGTGGGTCAGAGCTTTTCTGTCTTTGGTGCCGACCACTGGGACCTCGTGCGCAAGGCCTCGGACTGCAATACTCTTTATGAGAAGAGTATCGAACTCTCCGCCGCGGTAGCCTTCTCAATTCTGTTTAGCGTATTCATGTCTTAAGAGTATTTATGTCTCTGATTATTATTCTGATTCATTCTTTGTGTTTCAGGCCCTTGTTGTTTCAGCGCAACTTAACTACAAGCTGACCAACGAGGTGCAAACGAGCTTATCTCTGGCTCAAAATTCGAAGGATCTCGAGCTGAAGATGATTGACGAGCTCAAAGACTCGAAGTCTGAAATTGAAAGATTGAAGACCCGTCTCGAGGAGCTTGAAAAGTCAAACGCTGAGCTCGAGAAGGCCAAAGCCAAGCTCGAAGAGGAGAAGTTTGCCACCTTCGATCTCATGGAGAGCGAGAAGACCCGCCTCCTGAAAGAGGCTAAGGAGCAGAGGGAGAAAGCGGTCGACCAGGCCATGTACAAACTTTGGGCCGACAATGACGATCTTGACACCAGCTTCCTGGGTCCTCTCGAAGCCACATATATTGAGCGGTGGAATGCCCGTCTTTTGGCAAGTACGGCTGCTCGAGAGGTGGCCCTGCAGGATAGTCATGCTATTCGTCCTGGAGGGTCTGGTGATGTTGATGCTGAGAAGGCCAAGGATACTCCTCTTCCTTAAATCCGATCTCGGAGAGATCAGTTATCGGGGCTGCGTCCCCTCATTTTTGTAACTATTTAAATTTGTGCCCACGGGGCTGACACAATTTCTTTAACTTTTTCTATTATATGCTTTACATTTTTCTTGCATTGATGAGTTATGTTTATTTAATTCATACAAACATAGTTTAGATTTAGGCTCGAAATTCGGTGCATTCATGCACAGTTTATTCGAATTATCCGCTTCCAACCTCGTTATTTATCAAGGTCGGATATTACTTTAACCATGAACTGAAAAGTACTTATATGGCATGTAATATGAATGATTTGGTTATATATGTCACTTTTCCTCATCCTCAGTATCTTGGCTCCGAGGTTATGAGTTCGAAACTATTTTTCTAAGATATTCCAGCCTCGATTTCGACATATTTCGCAATAGGTTTAGGTTCCCACTTATCATTGATCGATAATTTGGCTGGTTTGTTCCAAATCTGTTGTTTGCACATCTGGTTAACTCCAAATATTTTAGGTTCTTAGATAGTTCGGTTATGTCTGACCTATCTAAGCTCGCGTATTTGGTTATGTCCAAATGCTTTGTTCGTTTTTGATAACTCGGTTAAGTCCGAACTATCTGAGCTCGCGTATTTGGTTATGTCCAAATACTTTATGTTTTATTTATTACTTTTTATTTTTTAAGCTGGTGGTATGTATGCCAATGATGCCCCCTTAATATCCTATGAGTGTGACCATAGGTTATTAACTTAAGAGAGCTTGCAAAAATAAAAAATAAATTATATGCGGAACAAAGTAGACATGTCATTCAAAAATAAAGAAACATAGATAGAAAATCATGGTTACAGGCAACAATTTTCCTATACTGTTGATAATAAGGTCTAAGGTGTTCGCCATTCCATGCTCGTGGTATCAGGCTCCCATCTAATCTTGCCAGTTTGTATACGCCAGGTCGGATGACTGATTCTATCTGGTACGGTCCTTCCCAGTTCGGCCCGAGTACTCCAGCCGATTGATCTCGGGTTGCTAAGAATACGCGCCTCAATATCAGATCTCCCACTCCAAACTTTCGATCTCGAACCCTTTTATTGAAATATCTTGTGGTTCGTTGCTGGTAAGCAGCATTTCTTAGCTGAGCCTCTTCCCTTTTTTCTTCGATCAAGTCTAGGGTTTCTTCGAGCTGATCGTGGTTTGAATCCTGATTGTAAATGTGTGTTCGAATCGTTGGAATTTCGACCTCAATGGGCAACATTGCCTCGCAGCCGTATGCTAGAGAAAATGGGGTATGTCCAGTTGATGTCCGAGCTATAGTTCTATATCCCCAAAGGACTTGAGGTAACTCCTCAGGCCATCGTCCCTTTGCTTCTTCCAACTTTTTCTTCAAAGAACTTTTGAGAGTTTTGTTAACGGCTTCGACCTGACCATTCGCCTGGGGGTGAGCCACTGACGAAAAGCTCTTTACTATACCGTTCTTGTTACAAAAGTTGGTAAATAAGTCGCAATCAAACTGGGTTCCGTTGTCAGACACAATCTTTCTTGGCATTCCATATCGGCACACGATGTTCTTTATCACGAAATCTAGGATCTTCTTCGAAGTTATGGTCGCCAATGGTTCAGCCTCCGTCCATTTTGTGAAGTAATCAACCGCGACCACAGCATACTTCACTCCTCCTTTGCCAGTTGGGAGCGAGCCTATGAGGTCGATCCCCCACACTGCAAAAGGCCATGGGGATGTCAACATGGTCAGTTCGGAAGGTGGAGCTCGGGGTATCGTGGTGAATCTCTGGCATTTGTCGCACTTTTTCACGTACTCGAAAGAGTCCGTTTTAATGGTTGGCCAGAAATATCCTTGGCGTATAATCTTCTTGGATAGGCTATGCCCCCCGGTATGATCTCCGCAGAACCCTTCATGAATTTCTTCAATAATCTTCTTTGCTTCGGGGGGAGTCACACATCTGAGCAATGGCATGGAATACCCTCTTCTGTATAGCCTTCCATCCAGGATGGTGTAACGAGGAAGTTGATACATTAGTTTCCGAGCCTGATTTCGATCTTTTGGAAGAATTCCATTCTGATAGTTTTCAACGATCGGGCTTATCCAGGTCGGTTCTGTCTCGATCATGCACACATCTTCCTTGTCTGGCTCAGTAATGCTGGGTGCTGACAGGTGTTCTACGGGTACAACATTCAGCTCCTCATTTTCGGTGGAAGTGGCGAGCCGAGCTAAGGCATCTGCATTTGAGTTTTGTTCTCGGGGAACCTGTTCGATCGCATAAAACTCGAAAAACTCCAATGTGGATTTTGCCTTCTCCAGATAAGCTGCCATTTTTGTGCCACGAGCCTGGTATTCTCCCAAGATTTGATTTATCACGAGCTGGGAGTCGCTGTAACAATGTATAGCTTTGGCCTTGAGCTCCTTTGCTATTCGCATTCCCGCAAGTAAAGCCTCATACTCAGCTTCATTATTAGATGCTTTAAAGCCGAACTTTAAAGCAGAGTGAAATCTGCTCCCTGAAGGAGTGATCAGAATAACTCCTGCCCCTGCTCCATTTTCATTTGACGACCCGTCGACGTAAAGTTTCCACAGCTCGTGGGCCATGGTTGTTACCTCGTCGTCGGCCGTACCGGTGCACTCCACTATAAAATCCGCCAACGCTTGCGCCTTAATGGTTGTTCTCGGATGGTAGGTGATCTCGAACTGTCCGAGCTCAACAGCCCATTTAAGGAGTCGACCAGACGCCTCTGGTTTGGACAAGACTTGCCTTAGTGGTTGATCTGTTAGTACATGGATAGGATGCGCTTGAAAGTAAGGGCGGAGCTTGCGAGATGAGTGGATTAGGCTGAGGGCGAGCTTCTCCATTAGTGGATATCTTGACTCTGCCCCCAGTAATCTTTTACTGATGTAGTAGACGGGTTTCTGTATTCCCTCTTCTTCTCGAACTAGCACCGCGCTTATCGCGTGTTCAGTTGTTGAGAGGTATAGGAACAGTACTTCTCCCGTCTTAGGCTTCGATAGGATGGGTGGTTCGGCTAAGTGCCTTTTGAGCTCCTGAAAGGCTAGCTCGCACTCATCTGTCCATTCAAACTTTTTACTTCCTTTCAATAAGTTGAAGAATGGGAGACCGCGGTCCGTTGACTTCGAAATGAATCTGCCCAGAGCTGCCATCCTGCCAGTCAAGCTTTGAACATCTTTATGCTTCCGAGGTGAAGGCATATCGATCAGGGCCTTTATTTTATCGGGATTAGCCTCGATTCCATGAGAGTTGACAATGAAACCCAGAAATTTCCCTGAAGACACCCCAAAAGTGCACTTCTGGGGATTCAACTTCATGTTGTACTTTCTGAGCACGCCAAAGCACTCTTCGAGGTCATCAACATGGTTTTTGTTAAGTTGAGACTTCACAAACATGTCATCAACATAAACTTCCATGTTGTTCCCAATTTTCTCTGAGAACATCATGTTTACGAGCCGCTGGTACGTGGCTCCGGCATTCTTGAGTCCGAATGGCATGACATTGTAGCAGTAGAGCCCCTTGTCTGTGATGAAGCTCGTATGCTCTTGGTCGGGGGCATGCATGGGAATCTGGTTATATCCAGAATAAGCATCCATGAACGACATCAGACCATGCCCCGCCGTGGCGTCTACGAGCTGGTCAATTCTCGGCAGGGGAAAACAGTCTTTCGGGCAGGCCTTGTTGAGGTCTGAGTAATAAATGCACGTTCTCCACGTCCCATTGGGTTTCGGGACCAACACTGGATTGGCCACCCAGTCTGGGTAAAAAGCGTCCCTTATGAAATTATTTGCTTTCAACCTGTCTACCTCCTCCTTTAGTGCTTTCTTTCTGTCTTCATCCAGCTGCCTTCGCTTTTGCTGCTTCGGGGGAAAACTTTTGTTTATATTCAATGCGTGGCTCGCTACATTAGGGCTTATTCCCACCATGTCAGAGTGTGACCACGCGAAGACATCCTGGTTTTTCTTCAGAAAGCAAATTAATTGGTATTTTGATTCGTCTAGGAGGTGTTTCCCGACCTTCACTTTCTTTGAGGGATCAGCTTCCTCGAGCTGAACCTCTTCGAGCTCTTCCAAAGGTTGGAGGTCAACCCTTTCCTCAATCCTTGGATCTATCTCCTCATCAATTTCTAAAACTGTCCCATCTTTATTCTGTATGACAACGAGGGCTTGCGCGCTCGTTTGTTTCTTTCCCCTTAAGGAAATGCTGTAGCACTCCCTTCCTGCCAATTGATCTCCGTTCAATGTTCCGACACCGCTTGGAGTTGGGAACTTAAGGGCTAGATGCCTCACAGATGAAACTGCCCCCAGCCCGACCAGGGCGGGTCTCCCGAGCAATACATTGTAGGCAGATGGTAACTCTACTACCACGAACTCCATCATCTTGGTCACCGAGACTGGATAGTCTCCCAAGGTCACAGGGAGTTCGATGGACCCCATACAGGCGGTTCTTTCTCCAAAAAAGCCGTACAACATGGTTGCACAAGCCTTCAGGTCGCGAAGGGAGAGTCCCATTTTCTCTAGTGTTGCTTTATAAAGAATGTTAACTGAGCTCCCATTGTCTATGAGAACTCGGCGCACTCTTTTGTTGGCAAGCTGTAGGGTGATGACGAGTGGATCATGATGAGGGAACTGGACATGGGAGGCATCCTCCTCGGTGAAGGTTATAGGCTGAGTCTCAACCCTTTGGCTTTTTGGTGCCCTTGGTTCGGGTTCATAAGGAGACCCGTCCCCTGTCTTCAGCTCATTCACATATCGTTTTTGGGCATTTCTGCCCCCTCCTGCGAGATGAGGACCTCCCGAGATGGTTAATACGTCCTCTCCATCTATCGGCGGAGGCCTGTCTTCATCCCGAGATCGGGAGTTATTATTCTGTGCTGCCGGAAGCGCGGCTACTCTTTGGCTGGCAGTAGCCTGTCCAGTATTCTGGTTTTTGACATACTGCCGGAAATATCCTCTCGAGATCAACCCTTCGATCTCGTCCTTCAGCTGTCGGCACTCATCAGTTGTGTGGCCGGTGTCCCTATGAAATCGACAATACTTGCTGGAATCCCTCTTGGACTTTTGATTCCTCATAGGGTCTGGACGCCTGAAGGGGACCTGGTTTTCATTAGCCAGGTATATGTTTTCCCGAGACTCGTTGAGCTCGGTGTGCACTTTATATACGGAGAAATACCTTTCTCCTTTTTTCTTCTTTCCTCCATCAGCCTCGGGATTATTTCCCTCGCTCTTTTTCCTCTTGGAGGGATTCTCCGAGGTAGGCTGTGTAGCTGCTGGGTCAACCGAGGTTGAGGCGGAGTTAATATTTATCGTTGTAGTTTCGGTCTGCGAGGTCGCCTTGAGTGTTGACCTCGCCTCCTCTACATTGAAAAATCTCTGCGCCCGTCTGTTAGACTCGGTTATCGACCTCACTGGTTTCCCTTGCATGTCATCCCAAAGGGCACTCCCGGGTAAAACACCAGCTCGGATGGCCATCAAGTGCCCACTGTCATCCACGTCACGAGCTCGGGCGACCTCTAGATTAAATCTTGTCAGGTAGCTCTTCAGTGTTTCGCCCGGTTGTTGTTGGATGTTAGTCAAAGTGGATGCTTCGGGTCTGACTCCCATCATAGCTCGGAACTGCTTCTTGAAGTCTCTAGACAATTGATCCCACGAAGTTATAGAATGTCTCTTGTACTTCTCGAACCAACTCTTGGCAGGTCCGGCCAATGATGTCGGAAACAACATACATCTGAGCTCGTAACCCACGTTACTAGCTCTCATGATAGTGTTGAATGTACTCAGGTGGCTGCATGGGTCGGTTTTTCCTTCGAACGCTGGGACGTGAGGAATCCGGAACCCTTGGGGGAACTGGGTGTTAGAAATATTGGGTGCAAACGGCTCGAGCTCCTCATCAGAGTCCTCATATCGACCGTTCCCTCGTTCATTCTTCAAAAGCCTAAAGGCTTTTTTGAGCTGATCGATCCTTTCTTGTACTGGGTCCTTAGGCGGTGTTTGGAATTGCCGATCGTTAATCGCGATCCCAGGCTCGCGTCTCCGTGAGGGATCTCTACGTCCATTTAGGTGATTCCTTAGGTCCGGATTCGTCTGATCTCCCTTCCACCTGCTCTGATTCAGATGATTCCGCAGGTCGGGATTAGTCTTGCGGCTTCCAGTATTTTTACGACCTCGGTCGCGTTTACTGACGGACCTGATTTCTCCGGACTCGTCACTGGTAAAACTTATTGATCGGTCATTTCGTGGTGAATCCTTTCTATGTCGCCTTGTCTCCGCAGTGCGAGACTGGGACGTCTGACTTTTCTCAGATTGTGCGCCTCTCCGCTCCTGGAAAGTCTCCCTGTGTCCTTGCCTATCCTCCGTACGCCCTTGACCCTGATTTTGAACAGGTTGAGCGTTTCTACGGGGAGGTGAAGGATATCTTATGGGAGACGGTGGGAACCGTATAGGTGACGGTGGTTGTCTTCCTTGTTTCGGCCTAGAGGGCCCAGAATTTGCCCGAGATGGGCCAGTTGCGTTCGGTGCACTACCAGGAACCTGAGTCCGAGCCTCGGTAGGAGCTCGGTTATTCTCAGTTCCTGCAGGTGCTTCCGCAGGTGTATTAGGTGGGACCCGAGCCCGGGTATTCCTCTGAGGTCTAGAAGGGGCGGATGGCTCTGCTGGTGTTGGAGGTTGCGCCGGCCTCCTTGTGGCAGCATTTTTTCGTGGACGTCCACGGGGCCTCCGGGGAGGAACGTGCACGTCCCTTGGAGGAGGGACTTGGTCTTCGCGCGGAGGCGGGGGCTGAGCCACCTGCGCCTCTGCAGCTATCCTAGTCAACTCCTCGTTACGTTTGTTGGCTTCTGCCAACAACTGTTTCAGCTGCCGATTCTCCAATTCTACAATAGGGACATAACGTTCAGGATTATAGTACATGTCCTCATCCCTTGGTTGTGGAGGTGGCCCCCGGGAATCGGAGGACCCACTCCTCTCATCAGCGTCTGGGTTCTCCATTGGCTGTTTTCCAGGGCGCCTTGGGTAATTTTCTTCAGGATTGTTCGGATTGTTTGTAGCCATGAATCTCTTAGGGATGACTGCTTAAGGCTCTCAATGAAAGCACCAAACTGTTGACGCCGTTTTTCGTCAACAGATAAAAGAATAGAGCACGTAAACAATTTAAGACAATGGCCAAAAATAAACAAACGAATCAAACACGATTTTTTACGTGGTTCAGCAGTTAAATCTGCCTAGTCCACGAGTCTCTGTTATTAATCTCAAGATTCCCTCTAAACAATTCTTTAGTCAGAATTCTCCAGAGTTTTCTCTCAAGGATTAGGATTTCGGTCCTTTACAATGGTGCATGGCTTCTCTATTTATAGAGAAGGATGCAGAATACTATCCCACATATTTTGGGTAGTTACTCTTTTGTGAATACAAATAAATGGCTTTAAATGCCAATAATCAGATATTAAAGGAAACGTCCCCCAAAGATCAGGGGGCGTATAACTATATTAAATAACATCCCACAATTCTTGGGGATTCACATCAATTAATGAGGACTACATCTCATGGTTATTACACTTGTAGATACTCAAGGTGGTTATGGCGTATCTTTAAGTCTCCAGCATTTCTGGTCTCAGGTCATTGTGCGAGCCACTGACATCTCCCGAGCTAACGTTTCTTTCGAGATGGGATATCGAGCTCAAGAACCATGCTCCGAAGTTCCTGAAGATGAAGGTGTTTTAGGAGCTACCTTTCGAGATCGGGGTCATTTCGAGATCACCGCATTCAAAATCATACATCGTACTTTGCAGGCTCGACTTACACCCCTTGATCACTGATCCTCACGAGACCATTTGTTGCGAACTCAGCTTTCGAGGTCATATTTACTATGGCTCGAAATCTGGGTATAACACATATGATTCTTAGCCAATGTGGTGGATATCACTCAGGTCGTGCCAGTGGAACCAGAGGAGACTAGATTAGTTTGTGAGTTTCTGGATGTGTTTCCAGATGATTTACCAAGGTTGCTGCCACACAGAGTAATAGAGTTTGTTATTGAACTGGCACCAGGGACAGAGCCAGTGTCTAGGGCACCATATAGAATGGCCCCAACAGAGTTAAATGAGCTAAAAGTACAGTTGCAGGAGCTGTTAGACATGGGTTTTATTAGACCTAGTTTCTCACCATGGGGTGCACTAGTCCTATTTGTGAAAAAGAAGGATGGTTCTTTGAGGATGTGCATTGACTACATGGAACTGAACAAATTAACAATCAAGAACAAGTATCCTCTGTCAAGGATAGATGACATGTTTGATCAGTTGCAGAGTAAGATGGTATTCTCAAAGATAGATCTTCGATCTGGTTATCACCAGCTAAGGATCAAGGAGGGATATATAACAATGAATTCCTTTCATATCATATATGAGCATTATGAGTTCTTAGTTAAGTCATTTGGTTTGACTAATGCCCCAACTGCTTTTATGGATCTGATGAACAAGGTGTTCTAAGATTATCAATATCAGTGCGTGATTGTCTTTATCGATGATATTCTGTCATATTCTCAGTCAGAGGTAGAACATGAGCAACATCTTAGGTTGGTTGTACAGAGGGTGAGGGAACACAGACTGTTCACGAAGTATAAGAAATGTGAGTTCTGGTTACCTCAGGCAACTTTCCCTGGTCATATTGTCAGTAGGTATGGGATCAAGGTGGACCCAGCCTAGATTGAAGCAGTTAGAGATTGGCCAAGGCCAAGGAACGCCTCAAAGATTAGGAGTTTCCTTGGATTGGCAGGTTATTATAGGTGTTTTATGGAAGGGTTCTCAAGGATTGCTACTCCATTGACTGAACTGACACGGAAGAATCAGAAGTTTGAGTGGTCAGATAAGTGTGAGAATAACTTCCAGGAGTTGAAGCAGCGATTGATCACAGCTTCAGTTTTAAGTCTTCCAACAAATCAAGAGAAGTTTGTAGTGTATTGTGATGCCTCAAGACAGGGTTTGGGTTGTGTTCTTATGCAGACGGGGAAGGTGATTGCCTATGCATCACGTTAGTTGAAAGAGTATGAGCAGAGATATCCCACTCATGATCTGGAGTTGGCAGCAGTGGTCTTTGCATTAAAGGTATGGAGGCATTACCTTTATAGGGAGAAGTGTGAGATATACACTGACCACAAGAGCTTGAAATACTTCTTCACACAGAAAGACTTTAACATGAGACAAAGGCATTGGCTGGTGTTGAAGGATTATGATTGTGAAATCCTGTATCACTCAGGAAAGGCCAATTTGGTGGCAAATGCCTTAAGCCGAAAGGGTTCAGCACAGTTATATAGTGCGAGACAGATATCTAGGGAGTTGGCAGAGGATATGACCAGAGATGGAATAGAGTTGCTAGTGGGCCAGTTGGCCAACATCACGCTACAATCTACACTATTGGAGAGGATAAAGGAAGGTCAGTTGGGTGATCCACAACTAACGAGGATCAGAGGGGACATCCTAGCTAGAGTGGCTAGGGACTATATAGTGTCAGATATGGGTTTGCTGAGGTAAAAGGGTCGGATCTGTGTTCCGATCGACACTTTTATTATACAACCCTTACTATTTTCATCAAAGCACCACGAAGATGTATCAGGATGTGAGATCGCTATATTGGTGGCCTGAGATGAAGAGGGATGTGACAGAATATGTGGCTAAGTGCTTGAGATGTCAGCAGGTCAAGGCTGAGCATCAGAGACCATCGTGGCTATTATAGCCTCTGGACATCCCAGAGTGGAAATGGGAGGACTTCATGATAGATTTCGTGGTAGGGTCAGCCAAGACCGTGGGTCAACATTATTCAGTGTAGGTTATCTTGGATCGAGACACCAAATCTGCTCACTTATTACCAGTAAGGGCGACATATACAGTTGATCAGTACGCAGATCTCTATGTGAGAGAGAAAGTGCTCCTTCATGGGGCTCCGAGGTTGATCGTGTCAGATGGGGACCCCATATTTACTTCCAAGTTTTGGGGAAGTTTGCAGAAGGATATGGGTACACAGTTGAAGTTTAGTACCACTTATCATCCTTAGACAGATGGATAATTGAAGAAGACAATACATATATTAGAGGATGTGAGCATGTGCCCTGGACTTTGAATGTTCCTGGAGTAAGTATTTGCCTTCGATAGAGTTTTCCTACAATAATAGTTATCAATCTCCTTATGAGATGTTGTATGGTAGGAAATGTAGATCACCCATTCATTGGGATGAGACAGGAGAAAGGAAATACTTGGGTCTTAAGGCAGTTCAGATGACCAATGAGGCTATTGAGAATATCAGAGCTAGGATGCTCGCTTATCAAAGCAGGCAGAAAAGTTATGCTAATCTGAAACGTAGGAGCGTGGAGTTCCAAGTGGGAGACTACGTCTTCCTTAGCGTCTCACCATGGAAAGGGGTGAGGAGATTTGGGAAGAAGGGCAAACTGAGCCCTAGATTTGTAGGAACATTTGAGATCCTGGAGAAGATCAGTGAGGTGACCTATAGATTAGCCTTACCTCCAGCACTGTCGACCGTACACAATATGCTCCATATTTTGATCCTTCAGAAATATGTGTCACACGTGACTCATGTATTGAGTTATGAGAATCTGGAGCTTCAGGCAGATCTCTCCTATGAGGAACAATCAATCCAATTACTAGACAGGAAGGACAAGGTCTTGAGGAACAAGACTATACCTCTATTTAAGGTATTATGGAGGAACAATAAGGTTGAGGAAGCGACCTGGGAGCTGTAGTTAGATATGTAGAATCAGTATCCCGAGGTGTTCAGGTCAAATTTCGAGGATGAAATTTCTGTAAGGAGGGGATAGGTGTAACGTCCCAAATTACCTAATAAGGCTTAGGGACTTGATTAGGGAACCATGATGGAAATTATGTGTTTATGCGATATATATATGTGTATCATTGTATGATTATGTTAGTTATATTATAATATGACTAGATATGCATATTTAGGTGTATTAAATACGTGTGGGCCCGTTTCTTATCAGTAGGGAAATTTTTGTAATTTGGCCCGTTATGGGTATATTTGGAGTATATATGCATAAATGTGAGAGACTACATTATTATGTGGATCTATTTGGGTTACTCAGCACAAGGTAATCCTAGGGAGCAAGTTAGTGAGAAAGTCACACGGGACCAATACTCGACTCGGGGTCAGTCAAGGGGTATTTTGCGTATTTAGCACATTACTGGGATATTGGGTAATGGGAATGAATAAACGAGGATATATTTGGAGTTAGTGAGATCAGAAGGGAGTTATGGGGATTTTGACAATTTTACCCTCGAGGACGTTTTTCGTACCTGGAGCCTTGGGATTTGCTTAAGGTTACTTGAGCTCTAAGTGACCTCTTATAAACAGAAAACACGTTCGCCTTTCTCTTTCTCCATACACTCTCTCACTTGACCCTCGTTAGCATTTTCAAAGGAAACTCGAGTTTTAGAGTTCGAATTCAAGCGAGGTTAGAGCCATAATGATTCTAGGGAAGATTAGAAGCTTGATAACTTGCTGATTTAGCTGAAAAATGACTTAATCAAAGGTAATTTAAGCTTAAAGTTTCTGAGTTTTGTTTCCTTAAGCTTAGATTGGATTTTGTGGTTTTGATGAGTTTTTGATTCGTTTGTAACTTAGGTTTTGTTTGTTTTGAGCTACTGAGTTGATTGGGAACTTTACTTTTGAGATTTAGCTATGTTTGGATAGGTTTTTGGAGGGATTTGGCTTGAGGAAAATGGAGAAAAAATAGAGTTTTCATGTCGAGCTGCGGACCTGTTGTTGGGGTGCCACGACTTTCTTGGACGCAGGGAGAAGCAGGTGCCTTAGGCCATTTAAGCCGCGACGTGGGTGGAAACAGGGGAGAGCCTTGGGATCTCTGACTTAGGGCGGGCCGCAACTCTTTTGTTTGGGTCGCGGTGCTTGAAGGGTTTTTGAGCCTTGGGAGGGTTTTGAGTGCGGGAACTCAAACCTAAGGGTTCAGGATCGATCCTACTACCCCATTTAGTAGGATTCGACGTCTTGGAGGCTAAAACTCGGTTCGGAAGCCTTTATTCGCTCATTTTTGACGGATTCCATACTTGGTTGTGACTAGGTTATTGCTAGGTCTCAGAAGCAGGATCGTGCTCGAGGGTCATTCTTATTAAACATTTCACTCGAACCGGAGGTAAGAAAAATACACCCAATATGTGATGTACGTGATTAGGGCTTGGCCTGGTTGTTAAATATGGATGGAATTAGTGCTTGAGCCCCTGTAAATGTGCATGAATATGATTATGTCTGTGATTGATTGATTAAGCATGCTGAATGCTCTGTATTTGGATATTTGTTATATAATGAATGCATGTTCGCATTATTTGATTGAGAAAGACTTGACTTATGAGTCAAGGACAGCAATAGCGCTGGTAAAAAATCATTGACTTATAAGTCAAGGGCGGCAATAGTGTGCTGAGTGCTCGTTGTTTTGGTTAGGCGTAATCAGGAGCGCATCATACGCTTGTCCGACCTAATGCTGGGCCAGGTACGTTGGGCCAGCTTCAAGGATGTTTATACAAAGGATAGGACAATGAGCCCTGGGGTGACTTATTACTCCCATATCCTAGGGCACTGGGCCCCAGTTTGACTTATCAGTCAATTAATTAGGGCAACTGGCCCCATATGACGTTGTAGTCATTTATATGAATGGTATGCATGCATGAGTAGGGTTACTACTACTAGGCATGTTTATTATGATTTGTTAACGTGTTATTCACTGCTTAAGAGCATATTTAAGTTTTCTTTTTGAGCCTTGGCTCACGGGTGCTATGTGGTGCACGTAAGGGCAAAGGGAAGCTGGACCAGCCATGATTAGGAGCTTCGGTGGCAACGTGTACATATGTGGGTGCTTGACAACCACAGTCGCAGTTTCTCAGAGGAACTAGGGTTAAAACCTATTTTTCCTACTTGGGTCGGCTGGTTGTAACCTTTGAGTTGTACTTACCCTTTTGGAACTGTAAAAGACTTTGTAAATGTTTATTATGTGATCCCATGTACAACTTAACATTTTCATGAAACAACTATTCCTTTTGTCTAAAAATTTTAACCCTAAACTGTTACTCACGCTTAGTACATGTTTATGACCAGATGAATCGATTAGCGAGCCTAGCACTATTTAAAATACACAGTGTAACAGTCTTGGCTATCCAGGGCGTTACAGTAAACCAGTACTGATCTGGTCATATGTGCAACCGAACACAAAATAACGTAAGCATTCATTTTATCATAACATAAACATGTAATTTATTGTAACATGAACATGCAATTTATCATATCGTAAGCATGTCATGCAAACATATAACATATTCATACATGTCACAATTACACATAACTTGCATAACTTATAACATAAATCATACTTATGGCATACAAATTCTACCATACTTAAGTACGTTGAGCGTACACCCTGTGTGCAGGTGTCCACTCTTCTTACCTAAGGTCCAAGTAGGAGCAATAATTCTCATTCTTTCAAGTTCTCTTAACGAGCCCTTAATCACAACTAGGGGTGTTCATTGGATCACATCCAATGTTTTTAGTTCTATCTAGTCTTATCAAATTATCCATTGGATGTTGGATTTTTACAACCGAACCAATCCAATTTACTTGTCTCAACCGATCTGATCAAATCCAATTATACATTGGATTAGATCGGTTCTACCCATTGGATGTGTCCTCCTACTTATGTATTTGATTGGATTGGATCCATCCAATATTTTTGAGCCATTATCTAGCGAAATTTATTTAAATAATTCATAATATTATAAAGAGTAAATTGCAGCTAAAATACACAACGTTTCAAAATGTTTCACTTTTATACTCAATCTTTTTTTTTTGGCATTAAATATACTCAATGTCTTCAAAATATTGTACTTTTATGCCCAAACTTTTTTTGGCGGTAAATATATCCAATATTTTTAAAATGTTGCACTTTTATACCTATTTTTTTTTTATTATTTTGAGAAATAATAAAAAAGTGAAGGAAAAATATAGGTTTTTAATTATTTTTTAAATTTAAATTATTTTATCTTTCTTATTCTTTCTCAAAATAACTATTATAAATGAAAAATTAATAAATGTTTTATGAAAATTAATAAAAATAATTGAAAATTTATATTTTTCCATCAAATTAAAATATAAGTTTTAAGAAAAAAAGGAAGGAAAATATAAATTTAAATTATTTTTATTAATTTTAAAAATTTTAATGATTTTTTTATTATTTTGATAAAGAATAAGAATGTGAAAATAATTTAAAATTAAAAACCTATACTTTTCTTTCACTTTTCTATTATTTATCAAAATAATAATAAAAAATAAGTATAAAAGTGCAGCATTTTGAAAACACTGGGTATGTTTACTGCCAAAAAATCAAAGTTTTGGTATAAAAGTGCAACATTTTGAAGACATTGAGTATATTTACCGCAAAAAAAAAAGGATTGAGGATAAAAGTGTAACATTTTAAAAATATTGGGTATTTCAGCTACAATTTTATCTATTGTAAATAAAAAGACTAATTTGTTCAAAATGATATATCACCGTGCAAATACAAAATAAATTATAAGCATAATCCTAAATAAATATATTTTAAATATATATAATTGGATCAGTTCGGTTGTATTGGATTTTTGCATATATCATCCAACAATCGATCTGATCCAATTTGGATCTTCAAAATTCAATTCGATCTGATTGGATATCCAAATTTTGGTGGTTGGTTGTAATTTGATCGGTCGATTCTAATTGGATGGGATAATTTTTGCACACTCCACAATATACAATATCATGAATCTTAAATTCTATGTCAATCCAATAACATGTTCTGAATTCACCCATACCCCTCCTAAGAATTATTCATACTCAAAATATTCTTGAGAAAAACCTAAAACCATAACTAGAAATACCAAAACCATAACCGAAAAAACACAAAAAACACAAACTCCCATTTCTTCGTGAGTGGCGTGGTCGTGTCCGATGCTAAACCCAGAATCGCAGATGCGATCTCACTTTGGGTTTTTCCCTATAAACACGAACCCAAACAACTTTAAACTCAGATTTCATCATATAATTAACTCCAAATTCAAAAAATAATATCTATAAACATAATTAATCATTAATACATGCATTCATCCAAAATCCCCATAAATGCATGGTTAGGGTTCAAGAACCCTAACTTCATCTTCAACATCTATACAACTCCTTAACATTTATCCAAGCCTTAATCAATTACCACAAACCAATATCTAGCATGTTTCTAACATCGAATTTACAATCATAAACATCTTAACATACAATTCTAACAATTAATTCACAACATCTACCCTTAAACCCTAAGAACAAACATAGACATAACCTAGGTTCTAAAGAGAAGTTAGATCTTACCAAAAATTGTTTTCTAATCCTCAAATCCCTTCTAGATCTGAAAGAGAGAGTGAGAGATTTGATTGTGTTGAATGAGAGAGAGGCAAAAATAATGAGAAGTGCTTAACCCTAATCCCATCTTAATCTATTTATACTAATCTTTAAAACCAAAAGACCAATTTTCCCTCAACCCTAGCTCTTTCATTATTATGAAGCTTTTTTAGTAATTTCACACTAAACTAATAGTTTTCTAATCTCTTAATTAATTCATGGCCCAAAAGTCTTCTAATTTTATACTATGGCCCTCAAATACATAATTTGTCACACTTATGCCTTTACTACTTGAAGGAATTATTGTTGTTGCTAAAAAATGTACTTAAATTCAACAAATTCTCACATAAAATTTATTAATCATACACATAGTTAAATAGACACGTAAACATGTAATCACATAAAATTAAAAAAATTCCCCTACATTTACCATATTACGAAAATACCCATTTTTAAGGAAACAAATATTACAACTATCCTCCCTTAAAAGAATTTCGTCCTTGAAATTTACCTAAATAAGTCTGGATATTGTTCTCGCATGTTTGACTCCAACTCCCAGGTAACCTCTTCCACTGCATTATTTTTTCCAAAGAACTTTGAATAACACAATAGTCGTATTCCTCAATACTTTGTCTTTCCTATCTAAAATCTGAACCGTTTTTCCCCATATGACAAATCTTTGTGTAAACTTAATGTCTCGTAACTTAGAATATGAGACGGATTTGATACGTACTTCCTCAGCATAGATACATGAAAAACATCTTGGACTCCTAACAATGCCGAAGGCATGGCTAACCTATACGCCATTTTCCCAATCATATCCAATACCTCAAATGGTCTGATATATTTAGGGCTCAATTTTCCTTTCTTGCCAAATATTTTTACCTACTTCATTGACGATACTAACAGAAACACATAGTCTCCAACTTGAAACTCAACATCCCGACGTTTGGGATCAGCATAGCTTTTCTTTCGATCTTGAGAATCAACCATTCATGCTATAATCCTGCAATAGCCTTATTAGCTTCTCACACTACCTTAGGACCTAGCTACTCATTTTCTCCCATCTCGTCCCAATGTACCAGAGACCTACACTTTCACCCATATAACATCTCATATGGTTCTACGCCAATAATTGACTAATAGCTATTGTTATAAGAGAACTCAATCAATGGAAGATACTTACTCCATGATCCATTGAAATCCAAAACACATGCTCGTAATTTGTCTGCCAAAATTCGAATTAGTCTTTTCATTTGTCCATCAGTCTATGGATGAAAAGAAATACAAAACTTAAATTTAGTACCCATTGCCTTCTGTAAAATTTCCCAATATTTGCAGGTGAATTTCAGATCCATGTTTGAAACTATTGACTTTGGTGCCCCATGAAGTCACACTATCTCTTGAGCATAGAGTTCTGCATACTGCTTTTTCATGTACACCATTCTGACAAGGATAAAGTGTCTAGACTTTGTATATCTATCAATTATTACCCAAATCAAATCATGTTGCGTTGTGGTCTTAGGTAATCCTACCACGAAATCCATTGTAATATCTTCCCATTTCCCTTTGAGAATGTTCAATGGTTGCAACAAACTGGCTGGTCTTTTGTGCTCTGCCTTCATTTGCTGACATGTAAGACATTTGGCCACATACTCTACCACGTATTTCTTAATTCTAGGCCACCAATATAAAACTTTTAGAACTTGATACATCTTTGTAGTCCCTGGATGTAACAAATATGGAGTGGTATGTGCTTCATTAAGGATTTCCTTCAGTATTTCTGCGTCTCCAGGTACACATACTCGTCCTTTGTACCTCAACATTCCATTTCCACTAATAGTGAAATCCTTAGCACTTCCATCCTGAATCCCTTGCATATGCTTCACTAGTTGTGGATCCTTATCTTGTCCTTATTAATCTTCTCCAAAATAGTTGAATGCAGAGTTATGTTAGCTAGTCCATCAGTGATAAACTCAATGCCTACTCGATCCATCTCTTCAACCAGTTTCTTTGAAACATTTCTTAATGTTGACACTTCTACGACTTAAGGCGTCAACTACCACGTTCGCCTTTTCTGGGTGATATAGATTCTTGCAGCCGTAGTCTTTCACTAATTCCAACCACTGTCATTGTCTCATGTTTAGCTCATTTTGAGTGAAGAAATAGTTCAAACTCTTAAGATTCGTGTAAATTTCACACTTTTCCCCATACAAATAATGTCGCCAAATCTTTAGAGCAAATACTACTGCTGCCAATTCTAGATC